>NC_138203.1:66307587-66670087 GCF_964194415.1 Vipera berus
CGTGCAGGAAGATGACAGCATCGCCTGCACCTCAGCAGCACCCACTGACAGATGGTTCAGCTTTTCCCCCACCTGGCTTTCCGTAGGGTCTGTGGGGAGCTTGGCAGTGGTGGCAGTCCCAGATAGGGAAGCGGCAGTGCAGTCAGTTGCCCGGTGTCACCCTCCGATGTGTCTGGAATCCAGGGGAGAGATGCCGATGTGAGTCTCTGCCTCCACCCCCCACTGAATGTCGGGCCCACAGGGCTCGACAACTATAATGAATAAGAGAGAGGTGCTGGGCTCACACTGGTGTGAGGTCTCAAGGACTCTTCTAAATCATTTCAAAGCATGTGCAGTGCTAATACGAGGGCAATTCGGAAATAAACCTCCATTTGGTTATCAATGACAGATGCTCACAGATACAGAACTTTTATTATACACATTAGAAAACTACAACATTGCATTACTTTCTGACATAATTGCCATTCAAATTGAGGCACTCGTCATAACGTCTTACAGATTTGAAAACATAGTCACCTGGCACCAAATCTTGGTTATGGGTGTGTGTGTGTGTTGGGGGGGTGATCAAAAACATCCCAATGAAACTGCTTCAAAAGTTCTTGGGTGCATCTAGTGGTGTGCGGGCGAGCATTATCGTGAACCAACACCACACTGGAAGTCAGCATGCCTTGATGCTTGTTATGGATGGCTTGTCTGAGTTTTTATAATGTTTCACAGTAGACTTCTGAATTGATGGTCAAACCACGCTCCATGAACTTCACCAACAGTACTCCTTTGGCATCTTTACATTTGGCAGGATTTTCTATGGCACCACTTCCGGTATGGTGTTGGTTCACAATAATGCTCACCCGCACACCACTAGATGCACCCAAGAAGTTTTGAAGCAGTTCCATTGGGATGTTTTTGATCACACACACCCCCATAGCCCAGATTTGGTACCAATCGACTATTACTGAGAAATTTCAAAACTTGTAAGACGTTATGACAAGTGCCTCAATTTGAAAGGTGATTATGTTGAAAAGTAATGTAATGTTGTAGTTTTATAATTTTATAATGTGTAGAATAAAAGTTCTGTATCTGTGAGCGTCTGTCATTGATAATCAAATGGAGGTTTATTTCTGAATTGCCTTTGTATTAGCACTGCACATGCTTTGAAATAATTTAGAGGAGTCCTTGAGACCTCACACCAGTGTGAGCCCAGCGCCTCTGTTATTCATTAAAAAAACCCCTCTTTTTTCACATTGGTGCACCAGCCTAAAAATCACTTGCATTACATACAATGTCTTTAAGACGTTGATTTCTTAGAGCAGTATACCCGCTAGTTTTTCAACTTGTTAGGGAGAAAGTTGAGCTGCTTGAATGAACAACTAAGAGATTCTGAGCATGGGTGAGGTCTGAAACAATATTCCCAAATAATTTTTGTTCTGTAGCTACTTTTTTTCCCCTAAAAAGCAGGAGGGGGTGTAGATAATCAGGTTTAAAGAGAATCAGAGGGATTCTCTGTATTACATTGTCCCTAAAGACTTCAGCAAATGCTGTCCATTTAGAACTCCTGACCCTGTTATAGTTTACATGTCCCTAGTTAAATTTTAATTTAATTTAATTTATTATTAATATTTCTATACCGCCCTTCTCCCGAAGGACTCAGGGCGGTGTACAGGGCAAGAATAAAACAAGAGTTACAAAAATTAAAAGATAATTAAATAAAGGTAAAGGTAAAGGTTCCCCCGCACATGCGTGCTAGTCGTTTCCGACTCTAGGGGCCGGTGCTCATCTCCGTTTCATAGCCGAAGAGCCAGCGTTTGTCCGAGGACGTCTCCGTGGTCATGTGGCCGGCATGACTAGACGCCAAAGGCGCACGGAACGCTGTTACCTTCCCACCATAGTGGTCCCTATTTTTCTACTTGCATTTTTACGTGCTTTCGACTTGCTAGGTGGGCAGAAGCTGGGACGAGTAACAGGCGCTCACTCTGTTACGCGGCACTTGGGATTCGACCCGCCAAACTGCCGACCTTCTGATCGACAAGCTCAGCGTCCTAACCCACTGAGCCACCGCGTCCCTTAATTAAATACATGCCCATAAAAACAGTTAATACATTAATAAAAACCCCAATAAAATGATAATAAAAAACCCCACCAATCCCCCCTCAGGCCAGGCCGGCTTGTTCGAACAGGTATGTTTTCAGATCGCGGCGAAAGGAGCGGAGATCGGGCGCCGTCCGGAGCTCAACCGGTAACTGGTTCCATAGCTCCGGGGCGCCCACAGAGAAAGATCTCCCCCTGGGGGCCACCAATCTACATTCTCTGACCGGTGGTACCCTGAGGAGTCCCTCTCTGTGGGAACGCACAGGGCGGAGGGAAGTTGACGCCGGCAGCAGGTGTTCCCTAAGGTACTCTGGACCCCTGCCATGTAGGGCTTTAAACACCATTACTAGTACCTTGAATCTCACCCGGAAGACAACTGGCAACCAATGCAGCTCACGGAGCAGAGGTGTGACATGGGAGTATCGGGAAACTCCCAACACAACTCTCGCGGCTGCATTCTGTGCCAGTTGGAGCTTCCGGGTGGTCCTCAAGGGAAGCCCCATGTAGAGAGCGTTGCAGTAGTCTAGTCGAGAGGTCACGAGCGTGTGAGTGACCGTGCATAGATCATCCCGGCTTAGATAGGGCCGCAACTGGTGCACCAGGCGAACCTGGGCGAAAGCCCCCCTAGTCACGGCTCCTATGTGGTCTTCCAGAGTGAGCCGTGAATCTAGGAGGACTCCCAAGTTCCGAGCCCTATCTACGGGGGGTAATAATTCACCCCCCATAGCGAGAGGTGGAATGTCCGAACAAACCTGGGATGAAGGTATGCAAAGCCACTCGGTCTTGTCGGGGTTGAGTTGAAGTCTGTTCCTCCCCATCCAGACCCGAACCGCCTCCAGGCAACGGGACATCACGGTGAGGGCATCACTGGGGTGGTTTGGGGTTGAAAAGAAAAGTTGGGTATCATCAGCATACTGATGATACCCAACTCCAAAACCACGAATGATCTCACCCAGCGGTTTCATATAGATGTTGAACAGGAGAGGCGAGAGGATCGACCCCTGAGGAACTCCACAAATGAGAGACCTTGCGGTCGACCTCTTCCCTCCTTCCAACACCGACTGCGAGCGTCCCTGGAGATAGGAGGAGAACCACTGTAAAACCGTGCCTCCCACTCCCAATCCCCTGAGACGCCGCAGCAGGATACCATGGTCGATGGTATCGAAAGCCGCTGAGAGGTCTAATAGGACCAGAACAGAGGAATGCCCCCTGTCCCGAGCCCTCCAGAGATCATTCACCAGCGCGACCAATGCCGTCTCCGTGCTGTACCCGGGCCTGAAGCCCGATTGGTACGGGTCTAGATAATCCGCTTCATCCAGGACCAGAGGGAGCTGATGTGCCACCACACTCTCAACAACCTTCGCAAGAAAGCGAAGGTTGGAGACAGGACGAAAGTTGTTCAATACAGCTGGGTCCAAGGCAGGCTTTTTGAGGAGGGGCCTCACCACCGCCTCTTTCAAGACGGCGGGGAAGCTGCCCTCACTCAAAGAAGCTGATATAACTGCCTGGAACCAGCTGCGTGTCCTCTCCCGGGCTGCATAGACCAGCCAGGAAGGGCACGGGTCCAATAAACATGTGGTGGTGCTCAGCCTCCCCATGATCCTGTCCACTTCCTCCGGAGTCACAGAATCAAACTCCTCCCAGGTGATATCGACAAGACCGCCCGTGTCCTGCTCGACAGACTCTGCCCAGTCAGAGTCCAGACCGGTCCGAATCCGAGCGATTTTGTCCGACAGATGCTGGTTAAACTCCTCGGCACGACCCTGCAAGGGTTCCTCCCTCACCTCCTGATTCAGGAGGGACCGAGTCACCCTAAACCGGGCGGCCGGGCGATTATCTGCGGACGCGATAAGGGTGGCGAAGTGGTTAGTCCTCGCCTCCCTTATCGCAGCGAGATAAGACCTAGTATAGGTTCTTAACCGCAATCGGTCGGATTCGGATCGGCTGGATCTCCAACCGCTCTCTAGGCCCCGTCTCCGACGCTTCATCTCCCGGAGCTCCGCGGAGAACCATGGAGCTCGACGGGATCTGCACCGGGTCAGGGGCCGCAGGGGTACAACTCGGTCAAGAGCCTCAGTGGCTGCCCTTTCCCAGGCTTCCACTAAGGCGTCTGCCGAGCTGTGAGCAAGGGAGGCAGGTGGGGACCCCAGCGCCGCCTGGAACCTCTGGGGATCCATTAAGCATCTGGGGAGGTACCATTTAATAGGTTCCACACACCCACGGCGGGGGGTGGCAAAACGGAAGACCAGCCGCAGGAGATGATGATCGGTCCATGACAGGGGCATAACAATTGGGGAGCCCCCACCAAGATCATCTAACCACCGTCCAGATAAGAAAACTAAGTCAAGGGTGTGGCCTCCCTCATGAGTCGGTCCCGAAATTACTTGCGTCAGGTCCATGGCCATCATGGAAGCCATGAACTCCCGAGCCAACTCAGATGATCCTCCCAGAGATGGTAGATTGAAGTCCCCCAAAACTATAAGTTTCGGGAACTCAATCACCAACCCAGAGAGGACATCGAGAAGCTCAGGCAGGGCTTCTGCTGCGTGACTACGCGAAAGGTACACCAGCAGCAAGCCCAACTGCGCACCAGGGCCGCATCTCAAAAAGAGAGACTCACACCTGACTATCTGGGGAACGGTGGCCTCCCGTGGACACAAGGTCTCCCTCATAACAACAGCCACTCCCCCACCCCTACCCTGAGCCCGAGGCCGGTGTAGCACCCGGAAACCTGGTGGGCAAAGATCAACCAGAGGAATACCGCCCTCTGGGCCCAACCAAGTTTCCGTGATGCAAGCCAGGTCCGCCTGCTCACCCTCGACCAAATCACGGACGAGAAGAGCTTTGTTAGCGACAGACCTGGCATTCAAGTACACCAGCCGGAGCTCAGGAGGCTGCACATCCTCACTCCCTGGACCTCGGGGCGGAGCCAGAGGGTCGGAGTGCCTCCCCGCTTGTAGACAGCGGAGAGACCCTCCCTGAGATCGATACGGCCCTCTGTTCCTACACCTGCTGCCATTCCCTAACGTCGTGGGAATGGGTAATCCCACGACTGGCCCTGGAGCCCCAGAAGCAACCGACCCCCGCTCCTCCCCCCCGCGATCCGCCTCGGCACTGGCCTGAACAAAGGTTGTTGGACTGCCCCCCTTGTCCAAACAACCAAAAGAAGTACCCTCCCTCCTCCCTAACCCCCAAAAAAATTTCGACAAAAAACTAACCAGGGACCTCTTATTAGGTTTACGTCGGAGGCCCCTACCCGTGCCCAGCCATCTCTCAGGGTCCCAATAAGTGGGCCCTTCCTTGAGATTGTACTCGGCTGGAAAGGCGGGTCGCCCCCAGGAAGGGGGAGCACCCCTGAGGGCGAGCAAGTCCGTAGAGGAATACCTAAGATAAGGCATAAGAGCAGTCCAGATGCAGGCAGTCCATAGTCCGTAAGGAGGGTCTAAGCAGAGGACAAATAGGTGTCCCGACCCTCCACCCAGCCACTGCCACTCAGCTGGGTGCACCCCCAGGACAGGCCAACCACCGTCCTCTCATGACAGTCGCAAGGCCTATTCCTGGGGGGGGGTGGTCTGAAACACCCATCCTGGGTATAGCATGTCCCCTAGAGCTCTCACCTCTAGGGGCAGCAGATGTAAGTTCAAGCCACCCTCTCACGGTGGCTAATACCCAGGGAACTCTGAATCCTTTGGGGATGATATGTGGATGACAATAAGCGACAGTCCGAAGGCAGAAGTGTAATAGTGTAATAATCCATCGTAATACGCCATCAAAGTCTGCACTGCCAAACAGCCGAGTCCTCCGTTGCTCTGCCGTTCCAGAGGATTGTTCATGGCCACGACTCCATGGGCCCTCAGTTCTGCAGTCATTGGGGCCTTCCAGATTGTGGTCTACTGAGTCTAACTCCCTTAGGTCCCAAAATCCATTGGCACCGACCAGAATCACACCAGGTGCCACGGAGAGCATAAGTCTTTCAAGGGACCGCTGGGTTCCATTGGGCTCCACCGGAGTTAACCGGCTAACCCAGGAACCTTCGGGGCCACCAGCAACAGTGAGGGTACCAGGCCATCTGGGACAAGCAAAGCAAACAGGGGAGAAGACAAGTCGAGTGCAGCATCGCCGCTGAGCCGCCAAGGCCGCTACCACCGCCGGAGCGCCGCTGCAGATGCCGCCGCCATTGCTGCCGCCACCAGGACGCCGCCGGAACCAAAAACGATCCAGCCATTCCCGCCGCCGATGGAAAACGGGCCGAAAAGGCTCAGGCGGGAGCGGGCGAACGGTCGGGCAAACGATCGAGCGAGCAAACGGTCTAGCAAGAGCGGGCCAAAAGGCAGCAATCGATGACAAAGGCGGCCTAGAGCGGCCCGGGAGCAACGCCGCCGCCGCCGCCGTCGCCGTCGCCATCGAAGTGAGCCGAGAACGCCGTCGCCGCCACAGCCGAAGGCAGACCGAGCCGACCACAGAAACGGCCCGAGACGGCCCGAAAATGCCTCCGCCGAGACCGCCAACAGCCAGGGACCATCCGAAGACGACGGCTTCGCCACCGCCGAAAATGCCGCCGCCGGCCGCCGAAAACGCCAAACGCTGCCAGAAACGGCCCGGAAAACACCCAAAGCAGCGGGAAGACGCCGCAAACATCCAGTCCGGGAAAGCAGCAGACCAGCAGCCCAGCATTATCCAGCTGCCTAATTTGTTGCCATCACTATCACCCCAACACAGAGGGTATGAACACCCCTGGGGGGCTCCTGGGACGCCTGACTTCTGGGACTTACAGAGCTCAGCCTAACAGGTCCGCCTGCACGTCCGCCATCTTTGATGAGGCCTACAATACTAGTAAACCCTATTTCATTTTAACATGCTATTGCTCTTATGTTAAAATTATTAATCACCCATCTTCAGCAGTTAGTTGCCTGAGGTTTCTCAGGGGTTTTTTTCTTCAAAAAAAAAAAAAAGTCTACGGAGGAAAAAAGTACCTAAATTTATCCTGAAATTTCTGTCACCTTTCAAATAAAGCAAGAGAAAATGACAGATTGCATAGAAGTTTGTTTTTTTTTTAAAAAAAATAGGCACCTAAAATAATTTACAATAATTTATTCTTTCTTAAAATGAATTCCTTTAATGTGACCCTGTTTTTCTATAAGAGGCAACGGATGGCCTGCATTGTGCTGAATTCTGTTCACAGAATTAGCCAGAGATTCAAGAAGGCTACACATTGAAAAGCACAGGTGTGTGTGCGTGTGCATGTGTGTGTGTGTGTGACTGGCTTTGTTTAATTTCCTTTAGTCAAGCAAAGTAGGTAAATAATCCTTATGATCAGTGCTTTTCTCACCTCCCTATACATAGATTTAAAATTAGGCCTGGATATAATTCTAGAGATAAATCTCCAGTTATTACTAAGTCTGCAATTCAATTACCCAGCCAGCCTCAAGTACCATTGATTATTCATGGGTTTCTTGGGCTGGGCCAGCTACAAAACTCTTCATTATTCCCCCGAGTGCCTTTGTGCATCCGGCGTGCATCTGACACGTAGTTCCTCCCCCTAAGAGGACTCAGGGCAAGAGCTGCAGCAGTTAGGAAATAAATGTGTTAGGGGCAAAAAGGATAAGTAGGGTCAAGGAAATGAATGGCCAGTGTCTCCCAGCCACAGTAGCAGTAATGAGAAAAACCAAGCGGCTGTCTGCCTTCTATTCTGCAAATGAGTCTTTCCTTCTGCCATTATGATGGCTTATTTTAAAGCATCCAGTTCCAGCACAAAGAGGCTTGAAAGGGGTTATCTATGAAAAGCTTTGTGCGACATGAGCCGCATACTCCTTCCGCTTGCTTTTAGGCTGGTGTACCTTAACCTGATAAGAGTTTAGCTCTTTGCTGGGCCCCACAAAATCTTGATCTTTTTTCAGCAACATGCTTCCAAGCGAAGAAAAAAAAAGGAGAAAAAAAAAAGGAAATTGAATTGAATACTTTATTTGGCCAGTCTTGGACAATCTAGGGAATCTAGGTGGAATTATCACTTGTGGCTCTCTGAACTAGGTTGTTTTTTGTTTTTTTAATAAAGATTTTATTAGTTTTCAGACTTTACATTACCCAACTAGATAAAAACATCAATGCAAATTGAGTGTGGGGCTTGCTCCTTGCTTATATGCAGTCATTTGCCCTGTTCACTCACACTGATGATGTTACATTGTTGAGTAATTAAATGTCTGCAAGGAAATAACCAAGCTCAGAGAGCACCAACTCTGAGCTACATATTCAGGTAGTCTTTGAATTATAACAGTTCATTTAGTGAGCATTCGAAGTTACAACAGCCACTGAAAAAAGAGACTTATGACCGTTTTTCACGCTTATGACCATTGCAGGATGCCCATGGTCGTGTGATCAAAATTCAGATGCTTGGCAACTGACTCAAATTTATGATGGTTGCAATGTCCTGGGGTCATGCAATCCCCTTTTGTGATCTTCTGGCAAAGTCAATGGGAAAGCCATATTCAGTGAACAACCATCTTACTAACCAGTGATTCACTTAACAACTGTGGCAAGAAAGGCCATAACATGGGGTAAAACTCACTTAACAAATGTCTCACTTAGCAACAGAATTGGTTCAATTGTAGTCATAAATTGAGGACTACCTATATTGTCTTCTAATATACTGCTGATCAGGAGGTGCATGGACCTGCATTTTGCTTCTGAATCAGACAAAGTAGCTATTTGAAAGTGCCTGTGTGAATAGTGTTAGGTCCGGATTGACGAGCAGAGACAGCGAGGCTTAGCAAGGAACATTTATTGAACTCACATATGTCAACTGACTAACAACGGTTAAACACTACCTTATATACTAACTGTTATTCAAAATGTAACCAATCCCCAGCCTTGAATCTCCCGCTGAAAAGTAACAGCCAATGGCTGCACTGGGTTTTCCCGCCGAAGAGAACTCTCCCGTAACTAAGGACACAACACCCCTTCCCTCCTGGATGAAATTTACCATTGGATATAGTCCTTCAAGTACCCAGGAGGCTTATGCTTCCTGACTGGGTATCTGCTGACCATACTAGCTGCTGAATGGGTTTCAGTTCCACCATTGCCAATTGCCTCTGACCCAGGTGTGTGTATTGGTGTTTCAGATGGTGAATCCCTATTGGGCTGTTGTTGTTGATGCTGTTGTTGGGGTTCACTGGACTGACTGGATGACTCTGTTGGGCTGTCAGGGGACGCAATTTCTGTTTCAGCATTGCGAAACTGGGGGGTTGCTTCTATTGACCTGAATTGTATTTCCCTCCCATTACCCCCTGGTGCTGTGTTTACCCTGGCTGGGGAAGGAACAGTGTCTGCTGTGGTGTTCTCACCTACTTTGTTGGCTAGTACACATTCGGGGGCCCTTTTCCTTAACTGATCAATGTGTCTCCTAAGCAGTTGCCTCCCTTCCCCCTCAATTAAATACGACAGTGGTCCAGTTTTGTCAATTACTGCCCCAGGAACCCATTTGTCCCCTTGTCCATAATTCCTAGCCCAAACCATATCCCCAATGTTCAGAGACCGGGTTGAAGCGTCCAGCTCTTGTTCAGCAGGTAGCCTGTCAGGGTGCAGCCTGTCCAGTTTTGTTGTTAAACGTCTGCCCCACCTCATTTCGGCTGGGCTCTTTCCTGTGGCCGTGCAGGGTGTGGTATGTTGGGCCAACAGGAACTGAGCCAGTCTCTGATGCCAGTTGCCGTAGATGAGTCTTCGAAGGGTGTCCTTGGCTGTCCTGATGTTTCGTTCTGCCAATCCGTTGGAGGAGGGGTGGAAGGGTGCCGATGTCGCGTGCCTAATCCAGTTGGCCTTGAGGAAGTCCTGAAATTCATTAGACGTGAATTGGGGCCCATTGTCAGAAACAATCACGTCAGGTAACCCATGAGTGGCAAAGAGTCCCCTTAAGACCTGTATGGTTTTGGCTGATGTCATGGACTTAACAGGCACGACCTCCAACCAGCGGGAGTAGCTGTCCACTACAACAAGGAATGTGAGGCCCTGGAATGGGCCGGCGAAGTCAATATGGATCCTAGACCACGGGTTTCTTGCCTCTTCCCATTTATGTACTGTTGTGTGTGCTTGCTCTGGTCTGGATCTCTGGCACTGATAGCACCCCGCAACTTTGACCTCAATGGCGTTGTCTAACCCTGGCCACCATAAATGGCTTCTAGCAAGAGCTTTCATACGCACAATACCTGGGTGCCCTTCATGAAGTTCCCCAATCACTGTGTTCCTATGATACTCTGGAATCACAACTCTGTTTCCCCATAAGATACACCCTAAGTGAGATGACAATTCATCCTTCCTTCTAAAGTACGGTGTGAACTTGGGGTCAGGATTTTTGTTGGGCCATCCCCCTTGTACCCATGCTGCTATCCTGCTGAGTATGGGGTCTCTTCTGGTAGCTGCTGCAATGTCTCTAGCCGTCAGGAGGCACTCAGGAAGTTCTTGTAGGGACATGATCTGTCCCACAGGTGCAGGGTCTGTGTCACTGTCCTCTAATGGTAGCCTGCTGAGGGCATCAGCGTGCCCCATCTCTTTGCCTGGCCTGTGTTTAATTGAGAAGGTGTAAGCCGATAGGAAGATTGACCATCTGAGCATCCTTGGAGACATAATTTGTGGTGTTTGTCTATCAGTAGTGAATAATCCTAGCAGGGGTTTATGGTCAGTGTAAATGGTGAAGTCCCTACCATACAGGTAATCGTGGAACTTTTTTACGCCTGCCACGATGGCCAATGCTTCCCGGTCAATCTGTGCATAATTCCGTTCTGCCTTTGTTAAGGTTCGGGAATAGTAAGCTATAGGCCTCTGTTGACCCTGATCATCCATGTGACTGATGACAGCTCCCACGCCATAAGGGGAGGCATCACAGGCTAAGAATATGGGTTTATTTTCTATAAAGTGGGTGACAGTGGAGTTGCTGGACAATATGTCTTTTAGTGTTTGAAAACTGGTCCTGTGTTTTTTTTGCCACTGCCACGGGGTCTTCCTATCTAAGAGTCTGTGTAGGGGCTCAGCTATAGCTGCTTTGTGAGGCAGGAATGTGTGATAAAAATTAATCAAGCCAAGGAAGGCTTGTAATTCCGCCTTGTTCTTAGGTTCTGGAGCTAATTTAATTGCTCTAATTTTTCCTTCTGTTGGGTGGATGCCCTGGGCATCAATCCTGAACCCTAAGAATTCTGTTGATTTTACCCCTATGCAACACTTATCTTTTTTTAATTTCAACCCTGCCTCTCTAAATTTCCCCAGTACCTGTTCTAGCCTCTCAGCTAGGATGTCCTCAGTTTTTCCAGCGATGAGGACATCGTCAAAGTAAGGGCATACACCTGGAATGCCCTTCAAGGTCCTCTCCATCACCTCCTGGAAGATGCCTGGAGCTGCAGCTATCCCGAACTGAAGTCTGTGAACGCGGAACGCCCCCTTGTGGGTAACTATCGTTTGAGCCTCAGCGGCTTCCTTAGACACCGTAAGTTGCAAGTACGCCTGCGCCAAGTCAAGCTTGGCGAAGATGGCGCCATCCTGGATCGTCGCGAGGACCTGCTTCACCGTCGGGACCGGGTAAGCGTGTTTTTTCATTGCGAGGTTTAGGGTGGCCTTATAGTCGGCACAGATCCTCACATCCCCGTTCGGTTTCAGGGGTGTGACGATCGGTGTCTCCCAAAGACCCCCTTCAACTGGTTCTAAAACGCCCTGGCCTACTAGCTTATCTAGTTCGGCCTCGATTTTCTGTTTAAGGGCGAAAGGCACCCTCCGGGCCTTAAGCCTAATGGGCCTGACTGCTGGGTCTAAATTAAAGTTAATGGGGGGTCCTTTGTACCTCCCTAGTGACCCATCAAATACATCTGCGAAGTTATTGCAGACGGATTTGAGGGTCTTCCTTTGTATAGAGTTAATTCCCCCAACCCAGATGCCCAAGGCCGAGAACCAATTAAGGCCTATAAGGCTAGTTCTCTGGCCTTCAGTGACTAGAACAGTTAATACTCCACTAAACCCCTTGTATTTAACCTTAATGCTAGCCTCTCCCACTAATTCTATAGGTGTTTTTTGGAAATCAGCTAGTTGTAGTTCGGTGGGTTTAAGGGGAATTCTATGGCCACTTCTCCTTTCTATGTAACTCAGGGTGTCCCTTGAAATTATTGATACAGAGGCCCCTGAGTCCACTTCCATCTTGCAAGGAATGCCTTGCATTTGGACTTCTATCCTCAATTTAGGCCTCAATATGTGGTTGATTCTTGGGGTGTAATTAAATTTAGGGTTTCCTACGTGGTTGACCCTCGCCCCAGCCCCCGGGTTGGAAGTGCGCGCCTCTGGTCTAGGGACTTCTCTACCACTCCGATCGGGGTTTACCTCACCTGTGGGCCAAACATCGAGCTCGTGGAGATGGTTGTCGCGCGGTCGGCTTCGGCAGATGGCCTGGATGTGGCCCGTTTTTCCGCAGCCTCGACATTTTGCATTTCTGAATCTGCATGTCGAACGTTGATGGTTTCCCCCGCAGCTTCCACACTTCGTTTCTGGGTTGCGAGGTCTGTTTGGAATGTCCCTCTGGGGTCGTTGGTATGCGGGCGGTTGCTGTCTTCTGCTTTGGTCGGGTCCGTCGGCGCGTGATGGTCTTGGCGCCATCTTTCCGAACCTTCGGGTGATCTCCGCAATATCAGCTTCCCACTGGTAATCCACCTCCCCACCGTCCACATGGCTCTCAAGGTTTACTTCGGCTGGAGCAGCCATGCTGTTGTAGGGGGGGGTCGCGTCTGCTGGTAGATTCGTATGTTAGAAGCTCATCTAGAACTTCTTGGAGGTTGCCAGTAGGTTTTGAGATGATACGGTTTTGCAATTGTTCGTCACAAAGTCCCAAAACCACTCTGTCCCTAATACGAATCTCCAGATTGTCGTATTTGCAGCGCAGGGCTGCTTCTCTGACCGCCGCCACAAACTGTTGAATAGATTCACCCGGCCGTTGGTTCCGCTTCTCGAATATCCGCCGCCAAAACAGCTCCGACCTTTTAGGGGTGAAATGGACCTTCAGCTTGGCCAACAGGTCAGCGTACGATACACTGGAGACTGGCAGGGGTTGGCACAGGCCTACGGCTACCCTGCAAACCGGTGTGCCGCTGATTGTTAGGAGAGCCGCCGCCTTTTTCCTGTCCTCCGTGATCCCGTTGACCAGCATGAACCCCTCGACTTGACCAACATACTCCTCCCAGTCTTCGGGGTAATTAGGGTCAAACTCCTTCAGAGACCCCACTTGCGCCATCCTTTAGGTCTACTCGCTTGCTGCACGGTTGACTGTGGTTCAAATTTCCTGCTTTTCGCCCGGTCGGTTTTTTTTTCCCTCTATTCCCCCGGCTCCTTCGCTGATCTGCCGTCAGATCCCACCTTCGTCGCCACTGTTAGGTCCGGATTGATGAGCAGAGACAGCGAGGCTTAGCAAGGAACATTTATTGAACTCACATATGTCAACTGACTAACAACGGTTAAACACTACCTTATATACTAACTGTTATTCAAAACGTAACCAATCCCCAGCCTTGAATCTCCCGCTGAAAAGTAACAGCCAATGGCTGCACTGGGTTTTCCCGCCGAAGAGAACTCTCCCGTAACTAAGGACACAACAAATAGTTGAAGGAAGCCATTAATGCAGGGGTCTTCAAACTTGGCCCTTTTATGACTTGTGGACTTCAACTCCCAGAATTCCTCAGCCAGGCACGCTGGCTGAGGAATTCTGGGAGCTGAAATCCACAAGTCATAAAAGGGCCAAATTTGAAGACCCCTGCATTAATACCTTATAGAAACTTATCAGTTACACGAACAATGTCTTTCATTTAATAATTCTTCAGAAAGTGTTCTAAATAACTATTGAACATTGCTGGTGATATTGAGGTCAGTAATAAGTAGTCAACATCACGTTGTAACCCCTAATGTGATGTCCTGCAGCTCATGACAAAGTATTTGAAGTTTTCCCAGTGTATAGAAATGAACTTTCTGTTTTTCCTGGAAGGTAGTGAAAATTATGCTATCTAAGCTCAGTTGAAAATCAAATGTAAGTTGTGCATTTGCAATCTATTTATAGGTATCCTCAACTTACAACCACAGTGGAGCCCAAAATTTTCATTGCTAAGTGAGATAGTTGTTAAGTGAGTTCTGCTCCATGTTACAGCCCTTCCTGCCACAGTTGTTAAGTGAATCACTGCAGTTTGTTAAAGTTAGCAACACAGTTGTTAAGTGACTTTCTGACTTTGCTTGTCAGAAGGTCACAAAAGGTGACCACATGACCCCAGGACACTGTAACCATCATAAATACCAGCCAGTTGCCAAGCATCCAAATTTTGATCACCTGATCATGAGAAAGTCACAACAATTGTAAGAGTGAAAAATGGTCATAAGTCAGGGTATTTTTCCAGTGTCATTGTAACTTTGAACGGTCATTAAACAAACAGTTGTAAGTGAGGACTACCTGTATTCAACTTTGAACTTGCTTTCTGATCATTTTTATCTACAGTTGGGCATTGGGTAGAATATAAATAAATAAATAAATAAATAAAACATTAAGATGGTGTCACAAGCACAATTGCCATCTTGGTTTTGGGGGCTTTTGCCACTACCTCGTAGAGCTTCCTTTGAGTTCAGTGTGTACCAGACAATGTCTGAATATGTGTCAACAAATTTGACCTTGGTTTTATACCTCTTGGTTTGAAATGAGAAAAAGCAGTGATCCGTGCTAAAGATTCATAAGTTACAGCTTCCGGTTTGCGAATGCGGCGCTTTCGGACATGCAGCGAGAGCTCCCTCCCTGCTATCCGATCCTTCTTCATTGGAGGACCCTGAAAAGGGTCGAAAGTCGTGCTGGAGGGGCGACCTCCACAAGGAGACCCTCCTGTGATCATGGAAGGGTGGCATCCCTCCGCTTGAATCCGGAGCAGCTCCTTTTGGCCCGAAGAAGAAGAGACCAGCCATCAACATGGCCGATCACTAAGCCACTCCCTGCCGAAAGCCAAAAGCACCATCTAGCACAACAAAGCAATCTGGAGGACTTGGGTGAGACCTTTCCTTTTCTATCCCCCTAACTGCCTGCATGTGGGACTTTTTGAAAATTTTCTCCTCCCCTTTTTTTGAGAAAACAGCTTCTGTATACCTGGGGGATCAACATTTTAAGTCTTAAAGCATTGAAGGAAAAAAAAATCCAGCTGATTAAACAAAGAAACTAAATAATCTCATTCCTACTTATTAAAAAGCTCCTATTTTTGTGGGGATCTACTACCCTATACAAAAGCTTTATATTAATTTGGGAAAAAAAAGAACTTTACAACTTATTCTATATGCTACTGATGATATCCTCTGGCTAAACTTGGAATTGCAAGTAAACCTTTTGCTTATTTTGAGAGCTGAGAGCTGTCCTTGATATTATCTTTAAAGACAAGTGTGGGAACACCTGGCACTGAAAACAACTTTTAGAAACATTGGAGGTGGAAAATTACTGACTCTTATTAAAATAGCCTCCATGGAAGACTTAGCTGTAAACACTAATGAAATGGATGATTATATCTTAACTACAAATTGATATTGGACACAATCTTGGCTATAACTGAATAAATTAAAGCCAAATTGCATGATAACCCTGACAACTCAAAGCCACCAAACCAAACTTTGACCTTAAATGATGAACTGACAACCCAAAAACAAATAGAAGTGGAAATCAATACTAAAATAGGAGACTTCAAAGAGCAACAAATGCAGCCTACAGAGAACTTTGAAGTCCAAACTCCAACTTTAACTACAAAACTTACAATTCAAAAAACAATACCCGAAGATAGCAACATTAAGAGCGAAGATATTAAAGGCCTCCAAATACAGTATGTTGAAGATTCAGCTAATCAAATCATAACAACATTAGCTACTGCTTATTACCTAACCCAGATGGAAATGGAACAAGAAAAAGATCAGACTGAATTAATGACAATAATATCACATCAAACATCAAAAACTGAGCTATTAAAGCAATACTTCAATGATTATAAAAGGGACACTAGCTTGGCAAAACTGTCATTTGGATGGTCTCCGTGGATTCAAATAAGAGGTGGATGGAGAAAGGGAGACACATTGGAGAACTTAAAGGCATTAAGATGGAAGCCTGATTGGCACAAAAAGAAGGTGAGAGTTAGATTTAAAGACTTAGACTTGTCTCTTTTTTTGGGATTTGTAAAGACAGAACTTAAAAAAATTCTTTTGATGGACTAAGGGGAATCTTAAAAAAATATAAACTGATTCCATATTTAGGTTTTAGATATTTAAAGGAAAACAAAACTAAGCTTTTAGAATAAAACTTTGAATTATACAATAGAATTTAGAATTTTATAATAGAAGATAGTATTTTATTAAGTGTTAAATGGTTAAGACAAAAAAAATCTTTTTTAATAATTGGTGATGTGTTAAGATGAAAATTAGATTTTACTGTTAAATCAT
This sequence comes from Vipera berus, assembly GCF_964194415.1. Taxonomy (NCBI): domain Eukaryota; kingdom Metazoa; phylum Chordata; class Lepidosauria; order Squamata; family Viperidae; genus Vipera; species Vipera berus. The sequence continues at coordinate 66,324,130 of NC_138203.1, forward strand.
AAGAATGATTTGTAATGAACAATGTAAGTTTTGTAGACAAGAGAATTATTCTTTACTGAAATAGGGAATTGTAGGTTACCCACAAAGTAAGCTCTTTTCTGCCTATTATAGGCTACCTTAGAGTATTTTTACTGCAGTTAGGTAAAACTTAAAAACAGGATTTTGATATGTATTAGTCTAACTATATTGAAAGCTTTCTTAATTGATTAGCTCATAACTAGAAATTTAAAGGGATGCAGTGGCTCAGTGGGTTAGGATGCTGAGCTTGTCGATCAGAAGGTTGGCAGTTTGGTGGGTCGAATCCCGAGTGCCGCATAACAGAGTGAGCGCCTGTTACTCATCCCAGCTTCTGCCAACCTAGCAGTTCGAAAGCACATAAAATGCAAGTAGAAAAATAGGGAGCACTACAGTGGGAAGGTAACAGAATTCCGTGCGCCTTTGGTGTCTAGTCATGCCAGCCACATGACCACGGAGGCGTCCTCGGACAAGCGCTGGCTCTTCGGCTTTGAAACAGAGATGAGCACCGGCCCCTAGAGTCGGAAACGACTAGCACGTACGTGCGGGGAAACCTTTACCTTTACCTTTTAGAAATTTATTAACTTAATTACTTTGACTATGTGAAAATTAAGGGAATCAGAGAGGGAATTTTTATTGATGCAACCTGAACTATCTACAAACTACTTGTTATTTGTTACTTTTGACTACCCAGCCACCATATTGCTTCACAAATATATGTATATACCCCAACCCCTACCCTTAACTTTCCGCTACCCTATTCCAAATCCCCATTTCCCTACCTTCCTTTTTAACCCTATAAAACTAATAAAATTAAAAAAAAGATTCATAAGTTACTAAAAATACCACTAAGTTATTTTCCAGGCATATTACTTGATGCCTAGCTATTTTCTACACAGGTGTTTTTTTAATAGATACATTTTCTCAAGTAGCCAAATTCTGATATCTGTCCTTTGTACTGGGTGAAGAAAAGTTTTTTAAATCTACACATTAGGCTTCATGCTGAGGCAAATGCTCCATATTTTTTTACCAGTTTTGCATCCTTAAACCTAATGAACTATTTGTCATTTTCATTGCATTCTTATTTCTCAATGTTAGTTAACTGGCATATTTTTTAATGCAGGTTAAGAGTGACAAAATAATGTGTCTGCAAGTTATAATGAGCTACAGAAAAATACCTCTTATTTCTATTTTTTTTTCTTTTTCCTCTCTCTCACCAATTATTCAGGAAAATGTAATTTGCAAATTCTCAACTCTGGAAGGCTATAATTTGCTCTCATAAAGCTGTATTAAAGCTGCTCTTTGGGTACCTGGTCATCTAGTGGTTGATTTGAAAAATGCAACCCATCTAACTTTTGGTTTTGAAGAAACAAAGGAGGCAAGAAAAAATAAAATAAAGGAAGTGAAGGTAGTAACCAAAGGTTTTAGAAGATTCTAGTAGGACTCTAGTAAGCAGACATAATGTTTTGATTGTTATGACATCTCTGTAACTGCAATGCACCGTATCTTTCAGAGTGCTAAAAGATCTCATGGTGATGATGAATTCTGCACCCATGAGTGGGTGAGCTGACTGTCTGCAGAGGAAGTGGGTTGCAAGAAGCTCATGAATAGTCCAGGCTATTCTGATGAGTCATTACCCAACTCTCCACCACAGAGAGAATTTGCAAACAATCATGTGTAGGGAACAGCTGTCTTTCGCAGCACTCTTTTCAAACTGGGAAACTCCTATATGTACACAAATTACTAGACTACAAGGACAGATTATTCATCTAGGGTTTGTAATCTGCGGTCTTCAGGCAGAAATTAGGTGTTCAGTTCAGCCCTCCTACTCTACTGAGCCTCCACACTATCAGCCCCCTCTACCGCAAAGATCCTGCAGGAGAAGGGCAGTGTGGACAACTGTGGGATCTGGCAGGGTGAGAGCTGTGAACCATAAACCCAAAGCTTTAGCTGTGTCCCTGCATAACAGATACAGTGCCCTTGCTGACCTTAACAGGGACATTAAGGAAACAGGTCAAGGTAATTGTGATAACTCAAATAAGCAGGGGACCATGGTCCGAGATGAACTTGTTTCTGACAGGGAGAAGTGCGAATCAGGTATTACACATCAGTCATGCAAGAAAAGAAAGGTACCCAAAAAGAGAAGCCACCTTCTGGTTGGTGACTCAATTATAAGGGATGTTAATTTAGGAAAGGATACAAAGGTTTCAAAAGAGGTCAGGTGTCTTCCAGGTGCTACTGCCAGTAGGGATAAGAAGCATATTTTCAAAATAGTCAACAATGCCAGCCAAGACTGTGATGTGGATGCCATTGTACATCTTGGCACTAACGATCTGTCCCAAAACGATGTACTCTCTGTGCAGAATGATTTCCAGAGCTTGTGGCAGGAAATCAGCAGAATAGGCTGTAGGCTCACTTTTTCAGAGGTCTTACCAGTGTATAAGGAGCAAAATGGAAAAGGCCAGCGTATAGCAGAATTTAATATGTGGCTAAAGGAGTGGTGTAAAGGAGAAGGCTTTGGTTGTATTAGTCACGATGTCTGTAGCTGGTCCAATGAAAAAATGTACAAAAGAGATGGTCTGCATCCATCCAAGAAAGGGACTGAGTTACTTGGCAATAAATTCACAGCTTTTCTGAAGGAATATTTAAACTAAACAACGGGGACAGTGAGTTAATTGATACAGAACATCACTGTCCCCGGCAATCTAAGAAAATAGGGGAACTTAGGCACCACACACGTTATGTAGCAAGTAAACACAGGGTCAGTCATAAAGGACTCAAATGTCTGTACACCAATGCACAGAGTATGAACAGTAAGCAGGGTGAACTAGAAATTCAGGTAAATGAGGGCGGATATGATATTGTTGCCATTACAGAAACATGGTGGGATGAAACCCACAAATGGAACAGACAGCTAGAGGGATTTAAATTATTTAAAAGAAATAGACTAAACAAAAGAGGAGGTGGAGTTGCTCTCTATATAAGAAATAACTTTATCTCTACAGAAATAGAGCACAACAATGATGAAAACTGTAAACCTGAATGTATTTGGGTCAATATAAAAGGGGGGAAAAATGACATTGCCATAGGTGTATACTATAGGCCGCCCAACCAAGCAGAGGAAATAGATGAACTTTTTGCTAGTCAGTTAACTAAGCTATGTAGGAAGCGCACCACAATAGTAATGGGGGACTTTAATTACCCTGATATCAACTGGGAGACAAATTCTGCACCAAGTGGAAGATCTAACAGATTCCTGACAAACCTAGCAGACAACTTTCTCTCCCAAAAAGTAGAGAAGGGAACTAGGGGATTAGCCATATTGGATTTAATTCTCACTAACAGAGATGAAATGATAGAAAGTGTCAAAGCCATAGGAACCTTGGGGGGAAGTGATCATGCAATATTGGAATTCAACATTATGGAAGCACAAGCAATATAATACAGCCAAACTAGAATCTTGGACTTTAAAAGAGCTAATTTCAATAAACTTAGAGAGACCTTGGGAAGAATTCCATGGATGAGAATCCTAAAGGGGAAAACAACTCAAGAAGCTTGGGAAATTTTGAAAATTGAGATAATAATGGCCCAGTCTAGCACAATACCAACAAAGAAGAAAAATAACAGCTTTCAAAAGAAACCAGCATGGCTGCATAAAGAACTCTCTGATAAACTGAAAGATAAAAAGGACAAGTATAATTTATTTATTTATTTATTTATTTTATTTTAATTCCATTTATATCCCGCCCTTCTCCGAAGACTCAGGGCAGCTTACAAGCTTAGCAGTAGCCTTCATTCTATGTATATGCCTGCTTATTAGGGCTTTCACACACACCCCAAGTGGCATTATTACAAAGTCAGCTTAATTGCCCCCAACAATCTGGGTCCTCATTTTACCTACCTCGGAAGGATGGAAGGCTGAGTCAACCTTGAGCCTGGTGGGATGCGAACCTGCAATGATTGCAGGCAGCTGGTGTTACTTAAGGAGGCATTAGCCCACTGCTCCACCAAGGCTCTTTAAGAAGTGGAAAGAGGGCACATAACTAAGGCAGAATATCAGCAAATAGCCCATGCCTGCAAAGATGAAGTGAGGGAAGCTAAGGCTCAAAATGAACTAAGGCTTGCGACCAAAGTCAAAAATAACAAAAAAAGCTTCTTTCAACATATAAGAAACAAGAAAAAAGTTAAGGAAATGATTGGTCCATTAGTGTGGGAAAGTGGCAAGAAGATGACAAGCAACAGGGAGAAAGCAGAACTATTTAACTCGTTTTTTGCATCTGTCTTTACACAAAGGGAAAAAACAGTCCAACCTACCAAAACCAGTGCCATAAAAAACAGAATAGAAATGCAAGTTAAGAGAGGCAAGAAAATGGTAAGTGAGCACCTGTCCAGCCTAGACTAGTTCAAATCACCAGGACCAGATGGATTACACCCCAAGGTTCTCAAGGAACTGGCAGATGTGATCTCAGAACCACTGAACTATATTTTTCAAAGATCCTGGAGCACTGGGGAACTACCAGAGGACTGTAAGAGAGCTGATGTAGTTCCCATCTTCAAAAAAGGGAAAAAAATAGATCCAGGAAACTACAGACCTATCAGCCTGACCTCAATACCTGGGAAGATTCTGGAAAAGATAATCAAACAACAAATCAGTGAACACCTTGATGCGAACAAAGTTATCACTAAAAGCCAACATGGGTTTGTCAAAAACAGATCATGTCAGACAAACCTTATTGCATTATTTGACCAAGTGACAAAACTAGTGGACCAGAGGAATGCTGTAGATATAATTTACTTGGACTTCAGTAAGGCATTTGATAAAGTAGATCACAACCTACTACTTGACAAGATAGAAAAGTGTGGGTTAGATAGCATCACCACCAGATGGATTCGTAGCTGGCTGACAGGCCGTACTCAGCATGTGGTCCTCAATGGAACTGCATCTACATGGAAGGAAGTGTGTATTGGGGTGCCCCAGGGCTCTGTTCTGGCTCCAGTGCTCTTCAACATCTTCATCAACGATTTGGATGAGGGGATAGATGGGGAACTCATCAAATTTGCAGACGACACCAAGCTGGCAGGAATAGCCAATACTCCAGAAGATAGGCTTAAGATACAGGAGGATCTGGACAGACTCGAACACTGGGCACTATCTAACAAAATGAAATTCAATTGTGAAAAAAGTAAGGTTCTACATTTAGGCAGGAAAAATCAAATGCACAGGTATAGTATAGGTGGTACCTTGCTCGATAGTAGTAACTGTGAGAGAGATCTCGGAGTCCTAGTGGACAATCACTTAAATATGAGCCAGCAGTGTGCTGCAGCTGCCAAAAAGGCCAACACAGTGCTAGGCTGCATTAACAGAGGGATAGAATCAAGATCACGTGAAGTACTAATACCACTTTACAATGCCTTGGTAAGGCCACACCTGGAATACTGCATCCAGTTTTGGTCACCACGATGTAAAAAAGATGTCGAGACTCTAGAAAGAGTACAGAGAAGAGCAACAAAGATGATTGGGGGACTGGAGGCTAAAACATATAGGGAACGGTTGCTGGAATTGGGTATGTGTAGTTTAATGAAGAGAAGGGTGAGGGGTGACATGATAGCAATGTTCCAATATCTCAGGGGCTGCCACAAAGAAGAGGGAGCCAAGCTATTCTCCAAAGCACCTGAAAGCAGGACAAGAAGCAATGGATGGAAACTAGTCAAGGAGAGAAGCAACCTAGAACTAAGGAGAAACTTCCTGACAGTTAAAACAACTAACCAGTGGAACAACCTGCCTCCAGAAGTGGTGAATGTTCCAACACTGGAAGTTTTTAAGAAGAGACTGGACAGCCATTTGTCTGAAATGGTATAGGGTTTCCTGCCTTAGCAGGGGGTTGGACTAGATGACCTCCAAGGTCCCTTCCAACTTCTTCTTCTTCTTCTTCTTCTTCTTCTTCTTCTTCTTCTTCTTCTTCTTCTTCTTCTTCTTCTTCTTCTTCTTCTTCTTCTTCTTCTTCTTCTTATTATTATTATTATTATTATTATTATTATTATTATTATTATTATTATTATTATTATTATTATTATTATTATTATTATTTAACACTACCCAGAAATGAGCACAAGCAATAGCAAACCAGAGGAATCACATAAAGAGAAAACAAATCTGATAACGCAAAACAAGAATCCTTCAGCTTTAGTCCTGCCTTAGGCATAAAGCCAGCAGAGCGATTTGGGGCCAGTCATTTTCTCTCAGCCCTAGGGAGCAGGCAATGGCAAACCACTTGCCCAAACACTGGAGGGACTTGCTCAGGCAGCTGCCAGGAGTCAACACTGACTCAAAGGTGCATTTAGGCACACGCATATACACACCCCCTCACAAAATGAATGCATAAATAAATGCAAAGAGCCAAATAGATGAGGAATAGCCTTTGATTTATGCACAACCAGCAATCAATCTTTCATATACTGTATATGTTTGCTGTTCTATTATTTTACCCGTGAAAAGTCAAACAAAAGATAAATATTTGGTGGAAAGCAAATCATACTAACTCTGGTCATGCTCACCTTAAAGCTAACTTTAAGGGCAACTGAACCATCTGTCTATATATTGAGAATATCTGGGGCAGGGTTATTTGTAAAGTATGGTAAGAAGGAGTCAATATGGTTTGGTGGTGGAGCAACTGAAACTTCACCATTTTTTGTGTGTTTGTAGCATATGCAAAACATTGATAATGGTAAAGCTTTAATTGCACATTCCCAGCTAACATCTTGGCTTCTTTTTTACTATTCCAGTCAGACACCCTTGATTTGGTGAGGGTCTTTTTGGTCCCCCATTAATCCATGGTGTGGCAGGTGGCAATTGCTTCTCCAATGGTGACCTTATTTGTGGAAAATTCTGACAAAACACATTTATCTTGTGGAGTTTTTTTTTTATTACCTCTTTCATATAAAGGGATCTCTTTTTCTGCAGGAAGGCTTCCCATAAGCAGTTAGCCGGCCACTGTTGGGACTATAATGCTAGCCTCAGAGACCAGCCTCCATAGGGCTGTTTTGTTGTCATGGGCCATTCTTTGTGAAATAGTTCTCTTTATTTTAATCACTACTATATCTATTTACTTTTTTGTAAGGGTGGTTTAAATTGCCCTTCTTGTTTAAACTCTCTTGGCACAAACAAATTTAATTGCTTAATCCTATAGTATGTTTGGAATGAATTCAACCGATTTTGAATTACTCTATTATTTGTTGGCAGGGTGTGTGGGGGTGTGTAAGTGATGACTGCTTTTGAAACACAGGTGGACATATTTATAAACACTTAATGCTTTGTGCATGAACACTCAGGTTCATGTTCTTTTCTCTGATGAGAAGAAGAGATTGGAAATACTAGCTATTGTTTTCAACTAACTGCCACCTGTTGTTGTGTCCAAACTTAGACAAAATACAATCAGTTTTAATCTCAGTCTGTCAAAAATTGAACCCTGCTGTAAAGCTGTGGTTTGTTTGAATAACCTTTAATTAAAAGGAACTAATTTAGTTAGTTAGACAACACAACATACTGGTGTTATCTGAAAACAAAAGCAAAAGCAATGAGGCCATGGGCAAATGTGCCAGAAGGAAAAGATAAAACCTTGTGCACAGATCATATCTGAATGGGCCTTTTCTCTTTCCGGCATCAACAGCTTTGGAAAATTCTCTTCCACAATTATGAGCAGAAATGTAGGCTACACATTTTCTCTAAGTTTCTCCAGAAAGAGAAATATGTTAACTATTTACACAGAGCAGAATCTCCCTTTAGTGGTGACAGGAAAAGCATTATTAAAAATGTCCAAATGGAGGAGAAAGAAAGAAAGAAAGAAAGAAAGAAAGAAAGAAAGAAAGAAAGAAAGAAAGAAAGAAAGAAAGAAAGAAAGAAAGAAAGAAAGAAAGAAAGAAAGAAAGAAAGAAAGACTACCCAGGTCTATTTCTCTGACTGTTTTTAGTTTTTGAAAGAATTTCTAAAATGGCTTCTTCTCTTTTACAGTATCAAACTGATAAGAAAAAATAATTTTTCTGGCCTGATACTAGTATTTTTTAGAGGATTAGCAAAAACTGCTTCCCTGGTTCATACAAATTCCACCTATAGTAGGATGCCACACTAAACCTCTCCTAATTGTGTCTGGAATTGTCTTGCTTACTTTATTTGAGATTATTCCCAGTTTCCTAACCCTGTCGTAGGTGTGGTGATCTAAAAATCTATCTTTATTACCACATCACCACAGCAATGCCTAAATGCCCCAATAAAACTGGAAACCCTCTCACAAACCCTACCTAAAATAAAATTATGTAATGATTTTTTTTTTGCATACAAAAGCTGCTCTGGATTTGAATCCTGACCATAATTACATTTTACCAATTAGCCATTTCCTTGCATGATGACCTTTCAAGTAAGACATTGTCTTTTGTCTAAAATGGTCTCTAGGGTCTTCTGCTTGAGCAGAGAATTTGACTCCAAGGTCCCTTCCAACTCTGTTATCCATTTTATTTTATTTGTTTAATAGTGTATTGTGTTGTACTGCAGTTTTGATGCTGTTCTACTTCTGTTCCACCAGGTTCTATAAGATCTTCCAGCTGTACATTTTACATTTATTTTTCACTCATTCCCCATATTTAAATAGAACTTCTTTGTAAGGGGCTTTGCTAACTTAGAATGCCGGATATTCTACCTGAATATTTTAATTATCTGACCTGTATTTGAACTGATCACTGCCACTAACCAAAGTGACATCAGTTTCCAGAAGTGTAACTAGGCTCATGGCAAGGGTTTGCATTTCAAGAGCATTTTGCCTCCTGTAGTGTTTTAACTTAGTTGTTAAAAGGAACCCATCTCCAAAAACATCCACTTCATTGCTCCCTAGGAAAACATAATACCTCTTTATCTTGGCTGTTTTCTGAGTAGTAATGAGCTGGTCAAATCATCACAGAAGGTGGGGAGAGAATGCTAATATTGACACAAACATGTTGGTTGCTATCCACTGAGGGTGGAATGAGGCAAGAAGCAGGAGACTAAAAGCATATTTGGGCATAATTTGCAAGTCAGACTTAGCAAGGCAACTTGCAGTCTGCTTAGATTTTCAGAGAGAGAGAAGTGAAAATGACAGCATGTTTCTCTTGTGATTTGCACATCAATAAATAATTAAAATGTCTTACATCTGCCACCCAGAGGGGAAAAAACATCCAGTTCTTTGCTAGGAGCTATGGAAGACTGTGGATTAATTATCCTGACCTTCTCAATGGAAGCCTGCAAACTGAAATAGATAAGGATGAAGTAGACTGAGAAGGAGAAATGGAGACAAGAACCAAGAGATTGGTTGAAATAAATGTATTTGCATTTTTGCTTTTGTGGAACAATCTTACATTTTACGGAAGAATCATGGAGCAACGAGCAAGAAGGTGGAAACATCTCTTCACAATGTATATCTTATCAACTCTGGTATGTTCCGCCCTTTCTCAGTGTAGCCAGTGAATAACCTGGCTGGATCATTTTCATCCATTATAAAGGTTTGAATTCCACAACTTGCCTCATAAAAAATGTCACTGTGACAGAACTTTGGGACAGATTTCTAGGACTTCAATAACCAAATATAGGAGAGTTGGCATACCACTTTTGGAAGTAAGCAGAGAAATATGCATTGTAATTTTAAAAGCCTTTGGGCATCCTCTGTCCAACCATTCCACCCACAGCCCCAAATTATCTTACCACAGAATATTTTTATGACTGTGACCTTAAAAATGAGAAAGATAACTGAGGTCACTAAACTGCTAAAACATGCCTAGGATGAATCTAGATTTCTGTCATGGATTCCCACACACTGTAGAAAATTGTAACCACAGGATGAGTTGGCTTGCTTTTCACTTGAATTCTGTAGTCACATTTGGCCACTGACACATACTCTCCTCAAACCTTTCTCCCTGACATGTATACAGCAAGAGTTTTGCTAACAGAGATATTTTAAAGAACATTACTGGTCCATGAGCAACTGGACAGGAACAAAAATCTAGGTGGGCTCCATATCCGTGGGCTGTTAGGCTTTTAAATGGGACATAATCTTATGCAGAATTGACTTGGGAGGCTGGTGTGTGGTGTAGTTGGTTCACATGGCGTGGTAGGATGGAGGGTTTGTTGTCACTGTGTGTTGGGGGGAGAGAGCACGGGGGGGGGAGGCTCAGCTAATCTCAATGTACACATGTTGTACTTTGACAATAAAAGGTTTATTATTTTTATTATTATTAAAGCACGTGAGCGTTTACATCAGGGGTGTCCAACTCTGGCAAATTTAAGACTTGTTGACTTCAAATCCCAGAATTCCCCAGCCAGCATGGTCAAAGTCCACAGATCTGAAAATTGGCAAGATTGGTCATCCCTGCTTTGCACAATTTGCTCCTGATTTTGTTTCTCCTTCTTGCTCCCAGTCAGATTTTTTTTGCGGGTGACATTATGGACAGATGACAACCAGTCTGTTCAAATTCTTCTTTGCAAGCTGTTCCAAGGTTCAGGGTAAAAATACTTTCCAGTTGTGAAAGTGAATGGTATGTGGCAATGCTGACACAAACAGAGAAAGGCAGATGGCTAAAAAAAGAGTTGCATGCAGAAGACAGCAGATTCTTGTTTCAAAGCGTCTGATTCAAAAGAGAGAAAATGCACTCATTTGCATCACAGCAGTTGTATAAGTGCCAGAGACAGATGTGGAAAGAAGAGACAAGACAATTAAGCTTTTATGTGTTTCTCACCCAGACTTTCTCAAAAGCTCACCTAGAGGAAATAAAGTGTTTTGTTCAAAGGAGGACAGGCTTTGAAAATCTGCATGTTTTACTTTTAGCCTGCTCAGAAGGAGCAATCAACATCCATCATGCCTGAAAATACCTGCTTTCCTCAATTATGCCACTAAGATGGGAAAATTAAATGATCACGTGGTGAGTGTTGTTGGGGACTGGAAACTAGTTAAAAGGCAGGGAAAGATGAGTAAAGCAAAAAAAGCCCATTTTTATAAAGAAACCATGAAAGATAATAGCTGCCATTCTCATTATATAATAGGTGACACAAACAGATTAATAAGCAGGTTTAATACAAACACATGGAGGCACACTGGCACAGTTCCAAAGGAACACTCAGCCTGGCAGAGTCTGGTAGGCATTCATCATTTTTCCTTTGCAGCCACTGACTCCTGTGCTGCCCACACAGACACACACATGCACACTCCTCGGAAAATTGGTTTAAACGGCCTTCAGTTCTGAAAGCAATTTGCCCTGAAAAAGATGGCCTGCTCTCTGGCAAAATGAAAATGAACATCACAATATGCACATCCACTCAAAAGAAATCCTCCAAACAACCAGGTAGTTGGACATAATAATCCATCCCAAAAGAGGATCAGTAGAATTATTCCTAACCCAAATTATTCCTAACCCAAATTCTATGGAATGGGACAGCTCGCTGTGACTAACTCACCACAGGACAAGAGATATATTAATATCAAAGAAATAATACAATGGGATCATTAAAGAAAGGATGACAAAGGATGACAAAATAAAATGCGAATGACAAAAATTAAAATATTTTAAAAATTATGTTAAATAATTAAATTGAATTGTTGAATTGTCCTGCAGTGAGTTTTCCCGTGGTAAATTGGCCATGACAAGTTGGCCACGGCAAGTTGGCCATGGCGAATTGGCCGTAGTGAGTCGGCCATGCAGCAAGTTGTCATAGACCCAGTTTCTGAGCTATTGGTCCCGCTTTTCTTAGCTGTGCAGCTGATTATGAAAATAAGGGGAATTCTCCCTGTTGATCATTATCACCCAAAGATACCAGTCATTTGTCCCATCTACTTGAAAAGACAACAACCGGATGGTCCACGGTCTCTGGTTTTCAACTTCCTTCACCATTGTTTCTTTTTATTGCAAAGATTTCTCAGCAACAACAAATGCCTTCCAATTGGACACTACACTGAGGAATTAATGAAGTTTTTGTTTGCAATGGTGGAGGATAAGTAACAGGGAGAGGTCATGAAGGCATCTTGTCACCAGGTGAAAGGAGGGAAAGAAAGGAACTGGCAGGTGAGAAAAAGCGGAGAGTTCTGTCAATTAGGTAACTGCTCCCTCTGAGAGAGGCGGAGAATTATCTTTGCAATGTTTCCTTTGGAGCACAAACAAACCTGAGAGTGAATCAACCTGGCTTTTCATGTCCCACCAAACCTTCCTACCCTCAGGGAAATATATCAACATAGCTCCAGTCTCCAACTGGTATACAGGTGGTCCTTGACTTAATGATTGGTTGTTTAGCTATCATTTAAATTTACAACAGACCTCTCAGAAGGTACTTACAATCTAGTTCTGAAATTCCTATGGCTGCTCACCCCCTGGTCATGTGACCACTTTTCAGATGCTTGGCAACCAGATTGCATTTACAACTGTTTGCAACATCCTATGGTCATGTGACTATGATTTACAACGTTTTTTTTGGGGGGGGTTGCCCAAACCAGCATTTACTTCTGATTTTCAGCAAAAATGTCTCATAATGAACAATGGGTTTGCTTAATGGCTGCAGCATTTGCTTAACAACTGTGGAATTCGCTTAATGCCTTCTTCAGAAAAATTGTAAAATTGAGTCTGGCCGTGTGATGATCCACTTTACAACCATCATGACTTATGATCATAGAAGGAGGCTGAGGAGGAAGGAGAGTGAATGTTGGATTAGCCTAATAGGCCTTGTTTGCTTAGAAACTGCTTTAAACCAGAAAGTATTTTGTCCACCTAACCTTTTATATCGCAGCTTTCCAAGGCCTTAAAATCTTTCCTACAATCTGCTATCTGATCTTTTCAACCAATCTTTAGCTGACAACCTTGTGGATGTTTTCTAGAGTAAAATATTGCAATCTGCCCAAAGCAGACCTTACTGCTGCATCGTTAGGAGCAATGGATGGAGTCCTCTCCTCTCCATTCTTCTTCTTCACGAAAAAGGTTTGTGAAGATCAGATTGTAGTTTGTAAATGGAAATAAAAATGTCCATATCTTTAAGAAAATAACATAAATCACAGAGTGTGTTAACAATGTTGGGTTCCAAGAAACTATATTAGAAAAAAACACTACATAGAAATAAATGTTTTTAAGTGTTAAAGAGAAGTACACCTCAGCCTAACATGTCCATGTATATGCTATGACCTCTCTCCAGTGGTGGGATTCAGCCAGTTTGAACCAGTTCAGCAGAACTGATAGCTAATTTTTTGTTGCCCAGGCCCAGAATGGACTTCCGGAAGCAGCATCCACAGAGAGAACTGGTTGTTTATGTGTTTGAATCCCACCACTGCTTCTCTCCTCTCCTTTGCCACCATACACTCAATGCAAGCTGACTTACCACCTTGTAGAACAAGGGTGGGCTTCAGATTCACTGCCCTTGTAATGGTATGTGGAAATGACTTTGGGAGAGAAGGGAATGGCCTAGGAATGGTCTGATAAGAGAGGGTATAGTCTGCAACCACATAATGGGTGGGGGAAAAGGCTCAGAAGGGATCTTCCCTAACTTCTCAGACTGTGGGTGATATGTTCTTTCAGACTTGCAAGAGTTTGGTAATCAAGCCTTACAATAAAGTTGAATTATCACATCTGGTCACGTTTCTTATCTGGTTTGCCAAAAAAGATTGGCATCAGTCTTGCAAGCCTGACAGTGCAGATCTCCTGCCATGTCTTTTACAACCTGCATAGTTACAGAGGTTCCTTTCTGAGTTTCTTTCTCTTCCTGTTATCCAGCTGTGGGCTACGTCCTCTCTTATAGGATGATACCCTAGGAGAGGGGTCCTCAATCCCTGGTCCATTGATTGGCGCCGGTCCATGGAATGCCAGAAACCAGGCCATGCAAACAAGCAAAGCTCCATCTGTAGGATGCAGGCAGAACATGAAACCACACCCCCTCTGGTGAGTGGAAAAACCTCTCTCCGTGGAACTGGTCCCTGGTGCCCCAAAAGTTGAGGGCTACTGCCCTAGGAAGCATCTCTTCCCTCCCCCCCCACCAGGGGTCAGCAACCTGAAACAGTGAAAGAGCCACTCGGAACCGGTTCCCTCACAAAAGGAAAAACTGGGAGCTGCAAAAAATGTGTGTGCATGCACGTACATGCGCACATGCGCAGAACAGGGTTTGACTGAAGACTGGAGCCAAGGCGAGATATGCACCTACCCTGCATATTTGAATTGACTGGTTGAACTTTTTTAGTCCCACTTTTTTTTTTGGACTACACATAGCAGAGGACTGGGAGCCGCAGGTTGAAAGAGCCGCATGCGGCTCCGGAGCCGCGGGTTGCAGACCTGTGCCCCCCACCATCTACTAAAGTCATTCCCACGTAGCATTGCACCCTCAAATGACATGCCACTTCTTATTCTCTGGTGAATGAAACATCCACAAGAAGAAAGTAAAATTTAAATGAATTTATCTTGTTTGCGTTAGCATTTTTGAGAAACCATCCACAAGCATAGTATTCTCACCCTGTAAATGGTGGCTTGGCCTTACACATGGTGATACCAAGAGCATAAAAAAACCACCCCCCACTTATAATGGAACCCAGCAACAATTTTATTTGAGGATAAGGGCACAATGAGGGAGATTTGACTTCATCACCTCTAGTGGCAGAGAGCTTTTATGATTGACCTGGGTATCTTTCTGCCCTGATGGTTAGTATAATCCCTATAGGGTAGTTGGGGGTCACCTGCCACTGTTCCCAGCTGTGCGTTATTGCTTGGCACTCAGTGAAGCAGAGAAGATAAACCATCGGGAAATGAAAAGGACAGAGAGAGGAAGAGCTGCTTATCAAATATGCACATTTCAGATGGAACTTCACACCCAGTAGAAAGATGTTAGATTGCTGTTAGCTCTCTGGTGCGCTCCTGACAATGTGTTATCAGGTCATGTTTGCATGACAGTGGAAGCCCATGCAGGAAACATTAAGTCATATGGCTCCTAAGACGGAATCAATCAAGTGAGCAGCACCGCTCCTGAAAACTAATTTCACCTTCATAAGGTCTGGTTTATCTGTGTGGCAGACATGAGGATTGTCAGCCCCATTTCAGTCCGACCAGCTTCCGTGCTGCAGTGAGAATTTTAATGAGCCCACACTGTAATGGGTATGAAAAATGACACTGGAATAAATTCACATACACATACCCACACACGCAGGTAAGTACCTCTACATACAAAGATGAGTCCAATGAAATAGGAGCAATTACACCAGGCTTCCTTCTCACCACTAAACCTGCCTTTTATCAGGCTAATCATCTTCGTATCATAGCTTTTCATCATCCTGAAATCATCTGAGGCTCATGGTGAATTCTTCTTCTTTTTTCACTGTCATCAGAATCATTTCTGCATCAGGTGACAATAGTAATCGTTATCACATGCGATCCCCAACACAAAAATTGTTATAAAATTATTATAATAATTGCTGCATTCCTGAAATAATGATGCACATTTTTGTATTAATTACAGTGGAGGTATTAGCAATGTTTGATTATATTGTCACAGTGTATAATAAGTTAATAATCAACTAATGTGTAATCCATATTTCACTTTATTCTTGTTTACCAGTCAGATAAACTTGTGATAGTTCGGCAACCATATACATTTGTTGAATAAACAAGGGATTTGTCATTCAGCATGTTTATTTATTCCTAGCTACTCTTCTCTCACACTCTGTAAGTCCCCATATTATGAACTATGATATTTTTATTGTGAATTTCTACTTTCTTGGGTGTCAAGAAGTATAGTGTTCCATCAATAGTTGTGGGTGCTCCATTACTGGAAGCTTTCCAAAAGAGACTTGACAACCATTTATCTGAAATGGTATAGGGTCTCCTGCTTGACTTCAGGGGTTGGACTAGAAGACCTCAAGGTCCCTTTCAATTCTATTATTCTAAGTTCTATTGCTCACAGGTGGCAGTTTGGTATTTGGATTCCATAATATTTATTACAATGTATGATGGGTAATACAAACCTATGTCAATGCAATATAGAGTATGCGGCCTAGAATATAACAAAATATAAGGTATTAGACTTTGATTAGTGTTTATTATTTTACTTTATTTGAATTATCTATTTTAAGTTCAATATTTTACCTTTATATGCCATGTTGGTTTAAAAAAATAAATTGGCACAAATCATTTAAAATCAAAAACAAGCAGAATATCTAGAAATTTATTGCTTCAGTGTTACTGAGGCTCAATAATTTCAGGTGCTAGACTGGCCTGTGCTGCAATAATCATTTTATTTTCAGTTAGTAGATCTAAAATGTAGTTTGTGATGCTTCCAACAAACAGCTTTTACCTTTTCTTATCTGCTTTGCGTATGGTAAGAAAAAAGACAAGAAAAACTGCCCAAAATGCAGAAAGGTTAACTATAAAAATATAGTAACATCAGGCCCAGCTACAAAATTGCTTGAACAAAGCAGAACCACAGTACAATCTGAACTTCATTTCAGTCAACCCCGGTCACATTTTTAGTTACAAGAAAGCGGCACTCTTAGATGCCATGGACCAATTATCCTTGGCTGGCTATTTTATCTACATATAGGCAATATGTCGATTTTTTTTCCTGGAAATAATTTGAGACAGTTTCCCAAATGAGATCAGTTCTTAAAATAAGATCAGCTTGGCAATGAATAGAAGTCACATCAGAAAATAAAATTGGCCCAATTGATAAATAAGCAGCTGCTCAAAAACACTGGAATTTCAGGAGAAGCAGAATAACATGTTTTATTTGTTCTGAATAAGGTTTAAAAAAAAAGAGGTTGGAGGCTAAGTATAAGATTCCAGAAGAAACGGTTATCCTTGCTTGAGTTTATGAGGTTAGCCATCTCCTGCTTCATCAAGCCTTCTATGAAAACTTCGTAGCTTTCTAGTTGAAGGTGCCTTTTAAGTGCCTCAAGAAGCTTTCCCATTTTTGTGGTGGAAAATAAAACCTTCCTATCATTTATATAAAGACAATAGTTATTGGTATAAAAGTAAAAGAAGAAGAAGGATGGAATAGAAGCTTGATCTCCAGTCATTAGAATGTAATAGTCGACTGAGTGTCTAGGGACATGGATTACCTTTTATCTTGTTTTGATAAGAAATACTGGATTTCCTTTTAAATTACAGCAAGGGTTTGTACTGTAATGTATTTGCCTGTAAATTTACAATTAGATACTGCAAACACAGAGAAAAGTAAGCTATTGTTGATGAGAATTGTTTGAAGGGAGTGAGGTTTCATGTAAATCTCAAGAAGACAACAGGGACTTATACTTTTGATTAGACTTCTGAAGAACAACAGAGCTTGAAACAAGTCCGTCCAGCAAGATGAGCATTGAAAAATGCCATTTTTTAGGTCTTGAATATAATTTTCTTCTGCCTCTTGTATTTTTGTTAAGTGATTTCCAAATTTCGTTGGCCCTTTGGTTTAGGGATCCAATACATGACATTCATGGAAGTATGAATAATTGCTTTGAATTTGCTTACTTTCTTAGCTTTATTTCCTTCTATGTCCCTTAAGCCACAGAACTCCCTCCAAAATCTCCTGAAATCAAACATTTGAAAGCCATCTTGGGGCTGTTATAGATGAGTTTAAGGGAAGGAATGGGAACAATCATTAATAAACCTTAATTTGGGCAAAAGGTATATATAACCACTGTGCCCTGAGGTGGGATTCATGCAGCCTATTAGCTTTGGTTGCCTGCACCTAAATATTACAATAATATTCTAAATTTTATAAACTAAATTTTATTTATGTTTAAATATAAAACATAAATATAATTGCATACATAAAACACAGAATTTGTGTCCTGGCTTATGTTATTTTGAATCTAGGAAGTCAGCACTACTCCATGGGGGTAAAAAAAATTCCTAGATTAACCCTGGCTTTTTGAATTCTGCATTCATTACTCAGGCAGACACATTCTATAATTTCTATAATAATGGGGAGTTAAATGGTAGTTTGGAACATTTGGGTAATTTAATTGTTGAGTCAGATGGCTATAGAATCATCAGCTCAGACTCACATAGTTGGCTGTAATAATGCTTTTATGTTAGCACTCATTAAATAGAAGCAAGGCATGAGGCCTTGTTCACTGTCTGTTTGAGAAGCTCAAAAATTATTTTTAGTATCTACTTAGCAATCAATCTAGTAGTTACTATGATGCAAAAGAAAGTTTTTCCATCTCTTCTATAAAGGTGTTAATTGATAAGTATTTCCCTCATTTGGAGTTATCTACTTTTGCAAGGGTCATTGTACTCTGGCATGGCTGGTTCACATACACTGTATATGTAGTCCATATATGACAGTCCCATGCACATACGGATTAATGCATGCCTTGTTCTGTTGGTGATTTGACTCAGTCCAAGGATCTGCTCCTCTTTTCCCCACTAGCTCAACTGGTCAGCCATCAGCTGGGTAGAAGGGAATTGTGATCTGGAGATGGATGAAATGATAGTGTTCAAGGTGATGGAGATAGGATAAGATTTAAGTCCCCTTTCCCAGAGATCCTTAGTTAAAACACTTCTCTGTGGGCACACATGCCGTTGCCCCAGACCCACCTTCCCCTGCAGCCCCTTCCTCACCAGCAGCCCTCCTGGAGGAGAGTCACCCCTGGGTGTGGCCCGCATGGAGCAGTGTGGTCAAGCACATGGCAGGTGGGCAGCAGATGATGGTGTGGGCAAAGGGCGTGGCCACCATGGTGCTGCAGGGCCGCCTGGGTGATCTGCGGCAGGCCATAGATGGCCCTGAGGGTGGGCTGGGTGAGGGAGGAGCAGGGCGGGGCAGGCGGGCAGAGTGGGCTGGGGGCAGGGCAGTTTTTGGGCACTTGATCTCTAAAAGGTTCACCATCATTGGCCTATCTCATTCTGCATTGGAACCAGTGCCAGTGTACAATACAAAGATTGATCATTCCTGACTTACAATGTGCTGATTTATCTGTTGATGAGGTAAGACAATCTGAAAGAGTACCCATAGACTAATTTGATTCAACCTGGATCAATTTATTTGAATTCAGTGACATGTCTTTCTTTTTTGGCTTTTTAAATTATGCAACATTTAGCAAGCAATCCAGAATTTTCAACATTAATCAAAGATGTGTGTGTGTGTGTGTGTGTGTGTGTGTGTGTGTGTTTATGAACTTCCAAAAATATATGGGAGTAGGACAAAATTTGATTTAAATTACATTAATAACATTGAATATGAAAACCTATTCCTCCCTGCACTTAATATATTTCCCTTTCAGTCATATCAAGAATTACAATTTATTGGAAACTTTGAAGGGGCTCTGTATGCTAATTCAAGGCTTGGTGGTAAAATGTGGCCTTGGGGCTTCAGATGATAGAATCCTGCTCTAGTCACTGAGAAAGGAAGATGATACACACACACACACACACACACACACATGACTGAATTTATCCTGCATATCTTACTTTTGATTATACTAAGGATTAATTTAAAGCTGTGAATTTTGGTTCACGACAATAAAAGGTAATCTTTAATATTGATCTCACATAAACTTAATTAAGTTTAAAATAATGGAGATTAACCTATTCTAATTTTTCTTTTTCTTTTTTTTTTGGATTTTCATTTTTTATAGATGAAGGTAATTAGTCTTTTTAGAACATTATTTCACACAGCAATCAAATACCTTTGATGCTTCTGTACAACAAATGATTGCTGGGGTCAGTAAGTAATTACCTTTCAACCATACAGTTCCCAACTATTGGCAAAACATCTCTCAGAAATCCTGGCCAACACAGCTCAAAAAGTCTCAACACATTTTCATACTGGCAGCTGTAGGTCTTTATTAACCCATTATGCCTATGGCAAACTTCTTGTTAAGAATTTCAAAGAAACAGAGACGTGGAGGGACAAAACAATTAATGTTCACCTGATATTGCTAGAATCTTTGTAAGAAAATTCACTAAGGCTGAGAGAGAAACAAGAATATTTCAAAGCATCATGAATGAAACCTCAACTCTAGTGTAGAGGATATTGCAATTCTGGTTTTCTGGGACAGGTAGTCCCTCAGTTTGGTTCATGCTCACCTTAATTCACTCATAAATGAAGGTGAGACTCTACATCTCAACTGCTTATCTTCCGATATGAAACCTGAATAATAAAACTCTTCCTGGTCAGGCTCAGCTCTTCACAACTGTTTAGGTGCTGAGAACAATAGCAGCAAATATAATTTTATACTATTTCCACAGCAATTCATTCTGAGCAGAATACAGAATAGATCTTTTTCAATAGTTATTCCAATGAGTTCATACTGAACATTGATATTTCAATTATACTTACTGAAGAAGTAAGTTTTAGAATTTTTGTTGTTAGCTGCGAAGTCATGTCCGACCCATCGCAACCCTATGGACAATGTTCTTCCAGGCCTTCCTGTCCTCTACCATCTTCTGGAGTCCATTTAAGCTCACGCCTACTGCTTCAGTAACTCCATCCAGCCACATCATTCTCTGTCGTCCCCTTCTTCTATTGCCCTCAATCTTTCCCAGCATTAGGCTCTTCTCCAGTGAGTCCTTCCTTCTCATTAGGTGGCCAAAGTATTTGAGTTTTAGCTTCAGGATCTGGCCTTCTAAAGAGCAGTCAGGCTTGATCTCCTCTAGGACTGACCGGTTTGATCGCCTTGCAGTCCAAGGGACTCGCAGGAGTCTTCTCCAGCACCATAGTTCAAAGGCCTCAATTCTTTGGTGCTCAAGTTTTAGAATATATGTGTCTAAATATTAAGGCTATATATAACATATAGTCTTGCATACAACAACAAATATAAAACGTATGTTTACATAGATTATTATAAAACTTGTTGCCCATAATTATCTTACTGGGATCTTATCTGACTGAACAGCAGATGGTAGGGTTGTTGATTGTTTCATAGGCACATGCAAAGCATATTTGGAAAAGATTCAGTGTGCAAAACTTGACAAGAGAATACAGGTTTATGCTGATTTGGAGATAAAGAGGTACAGCCACTTACTTGCTCATTGCTATAATCTACTGCTCCAGGAACTGAGTCTAAAGTTGATAATCTTAAAAGAAGTTGGGAAAGCAGACAACACAATTCTGAATGTTTCTGATGCTTTGAATAATTAAATTAATGAAGATCTCTAGTAAGTTCTTTTTTTTCCATAATCTTTATTCATTGTGCTATCTAGCCAGTTGAATCAGTATCTGATAAACAACACAATGCACATGGATTCTCCAACTTGGTCCCCACCAAACACAATGATCTGCATCTCCTAGAATTTCTAGCCTTCATCCATATTGACTGATTGCTTCTGTTCTTATCTTACTCCATTTTAAGTGGCAAATCCTTTCAAATTCAGCTTTGTCTTAGTCCTGTACACTATTATTGTGATATGTTGAGGCCAATTATGGAGCATATTGCACTATCAGCATGCAGGGATGGTAAACAGCAGGTAGAAAGGACTAATGCATAAAAGGCCTTGAAAGATTGGCTTCACCAGGGCCTTCCATAATAAATTAAGATGAAAACCCACCTCTCTTATGTTATAACAGATAAGAAAATTATTAGCTGGATTTTTTTTTCTTTGAGTTATGCAAGCTTCTCTATTTCTCCTTTCCCCTCATCACCTTTGCCTTCATCTCTCAGCAATAATTCTGTGACAAGATATATCTTCTGGCAGTTCTGCTAACTATGTCCTTGCATTCCTTTACACCTTACAAAACTGCAAATATAATCCAAGGCCAGGCTGTTGGAAGGAGATCAGGATGTGGGATACTGCAAATCAGAGGTGTGGTAAGGAAAGATGAGTGTATGCAATAGATAACTGTACTTCATTAACTAGACTTAAATAGTGTGGGGCAAAGTTGCCAGGTGAAAATAAAAATTGTCAGTTCAGTTTAATTTCATGGTGAATCAAACAAGGAAATTAGATTCTGCTTCTCCGTTAGTTTGACATGTACAGCAAGTGACAATTAAGAAATGATGGGAAAGAACTTCTGTTTATTTGAGAACTCTTGATTTCCAGATAGACAGGGAACAAATATTTGGTCCCGCTTTGTGGAATAGTTTGATAAATTAGAGCTAAGGACTTCTAATTTAAATGGACAGTTGAATGTGCTCATGATCCTTTGGAACATATATAATAGAGTATAGGGAGCTTCATTTTACTTCTAACAATATTTGAAGAAGTTAAAGAACATTATCAAGTGCATTGTCAGTGGGTGAGGATTTCATTAAATTCAAGCAAGGCAACTGATTGAGGAAGAAGAAACCTGAGTATCTGAAGATTTAAATAAGATGAATTAAGACATTAAAGTCAATTATACTTCCTGCTTTAAAAGTCAATATGGACATATAGCTAGTAAAAGCTGAGTGCAAAACAAATCATGCTCCACATTCTATTCCTCTTTCCTGTCTAACAGTATGGGGCAGGGGAAGGAGCTGCAGAATACAAAGACCAAGAAGCCCCATCTTATCCAAGCACTGAGCAGAGAAATGTTAGGTGTATTTTCATAGGTAGTGGGTAATTATAAGTGAAAGGCCACTGGGCTAATCTGAGCGGTCACAGGGAAGTGGCCAATACACTTTGAATACAGGTTTTTTTAATGGTTGAGACAAAGGTAAAAACATAGATAAAAATTACACCAAACCTCCCCACAGCAATCCTGGTGCATTTTTAGCTATACACATCTGCTGCCTATTTATATGCATCCTAGGCCAAATCTGGGTACTCTGTTAAGAAGAGATGTGCCACCTACCTCTTTTGGAAAAAAAATAATAATCCACGGCCCGAGAAACTGCATAGAGAGGATAAACAGCATGGGTTATATCCATAAACTTATTGAAAGGAGATATGCCAATACAAGCATGCAGAGTTGTTATGAGCAAAGTCTTCAAATGAAAACCGATTAGGCCAATTGTCATGTTCATAGCATTCATAGCAAAGACAAATATTGTCTACTCATTTGGCTCCTGGTGATGAAATGTCAGCTTTATTGAAAATGATTCCATGGGAGGACTAGAATTATGCTTTAGTGATATAGTCTAAAGTATAGACTCTTGCAAGGGAGGAGCTAATTTGAAGCTCTTTCTAATATTTTCCTAACCTCCCTTGACTTAATACATGCTCCTACACCTGTTGTTGTCTTAACAGCTTCTGGATAGTTTTTCCAAGGTTATCTCCATGGTTCCCTACATGACATGATAACAGATGAATGTGAATGTCTAGTAATTGAAAAAGGGCTTTCCAAAACCAAGATGCAATCATATCTGAAAAAGTGGCCAACAAACCTATGCACAGTAGAAGGTTGTTCTTTACAAGGAATAAAAAGAGTTGTCTTGATAAACAAATCCACTACCGCTAAAAACTATGCATATCTAAGAGATCTCTAATAAAAGAAATTGTGTCTCAAGGGGAGCAGAATTATCAGGCTGAGCATGGGCAGCAGTATTCATGCTGCTGCTTCTTGCTTGGAAATCCTTGTAAGATCCAACAGGCAGAATGTGTAGATTATTTAGCTGTGACATTGCCTGGGATGCATCACAAAGAGGCTAGCCTATGTTGCACTATATAAATGCCTCTTCAGCTTTGATCTCCCAAAGAAAATCTGCACAGTGCTTTACCCGATCTGAACTAACCATAGCAAATGCCAATATTGGAAATTTAAATAGCTTCACATCATATTGTGTTGCAATGCCCCCTCAGAAGATTCCCTGGATCCCTGCATGAAATACATCATCTTGAGGGCATTGCTCTCCAATGGCTGAATGATCTAAATATCAGGCCGTAGGTTTAGTCACTTCTGTAACTGCTTATACATATTTTAATTTTGCTCATAATTTTATTCATCATTCATACTATGTATTTGTAAAATAATTCACTGTTTTGGTGTTTTACATTTTGATACACATTTTATATGTTATTTGTGTGAATTTTATGCATTTTGCTGCATTTTGCTATGTCATATGAATTTTTTTTTAAAAACATGGATACCCTTGGTTTGATGACAGATATGACATGTGGAAACCAAATCCCTCACACCAATTCTGTTTTTGACATCCTGTTTTTATCCACCAGAAATCCCTGAACAAAAATTGCAATATTTTAAAAACTCTCATATTCTTTGCAGTCTTAGTATAGTGGCAAAGTTGCAGCACCTCTTCTTGGAGAGGAAGAGAGCATGCAAATTCTGAAAATGAAAAAATAAATATCCCCACAGCCACAGAAAAATCTACCTGTGGATCTCAGCAGAGGCTTTTCATCCAAGCCTTTGACCAACGGATTCAATAGCAAACAAATCTAATCCAACAGATCCAATTCCTGCTTTGATATATCTAACATTTCTTATTTTCATTTCTTTCATTCTTTGAAGAAGGGTTCAAGATTGTGGAAGGAGGGGAGAGACAAAAAATATCTTATACAGGTATGCATGACAGAGCACTTGACAATTAATTTTTGTGAGCTAGGAACATAGTAACATATAAGTTAACCAATCAGACATAGAATGATGGCCCAAGTTTTCTATGATTATTCCAAATTCTTGTGATCTTCCAATATCTGCACTGAATGGGTGTCTCTGATTAAGAAATATCTTCATTACTGAATACTACTTTTATTGCTCACAGTTCTTTATTTCTGTCTAGCTGGAAGGAAGTCTAGAATTAAAAGTGCAGGGCAATAGGTTTTCCCTCTATCCCCAAAGCCTGAAGAACAGAGTTCAAAATAGAGTTTGAGGCATCAATTTATAAAATAAATGAGTAGCTAAAGATCTGGATGGCAGAGCAGAGACTTGGAGAAAAATAATCAAGCATGAAAAGCTGCTTGTTTTAGAGTAGATGAGTTAAATTAAGACCTTTTCCCCAGGAACTGAGTCTGTGGTCTTGTGTGCTCAGCAAAACCAGAACTGTAAGAGTTTGCAATACTGTCCCCTCCAAAAATTGGACATCTTTAACATTTCCAGGTGGCTGCCATATGAGAGTAGGTTGTTCCATTGTTGAACCTGCCTGCCTGCCTTCTCTAGAAATTTAATAATTAAAAAGGTCCAAGGCAAGAATACCAACCACACACTTCCTAGTTAGCATTGAATTTTTGTGTAGGTGCTTTAACACACATCTAATGTGAGTAAAATGCAGAGAAAAAACTTCTGAAAAAAAATGAGATGTCATCTAGGTAAACTACAAGATACTGTTCAGAATATCTGAAATTATCTTGTTCACAAATCTGGAAATGACTACAGTAATTAATTAGATCAAAGACATTATTGTATAGTCAAACTTGCCATAACGAGTGTCAAAAGCTGTTAAATATTCATGGCTCTACTTCATCTGAATTAAATTGTAAGCTCTTCTCAAATCCAATTTAATGAAAATTTTGCCTTATAAAGATGCTCAACAGAACCAAAAAAAAGAGGCAGTGGATAGTGATCTCTAATAGGTACAAATTTGACATATCTTAAAGAAAAAAATGATCTTTCTTTTTTATAGAAATGGTGCAGATGTGGCAGATAAAGTCCAAAAAAGTGTTTTTTTCCCCCAGTTGACATTCAGAAACTTTTCTTTTTAGCTGGAATCTGAGGTTCAATAGGCAATTTAGTAGAGGTCCTTTGTCCAATGCAGAAAATAGGTCGTGGCTTCCTCTTCCTCCCCAAATGGCACTAAAATCTGTAAAATCTTTCTTTCTAGCAAAGAAAGAGATTCAGGAAGTGGTGCAAGAAGGATGTCTGTAACCAGTGTTGTTGGATACTTTTCAGAGAGAAATGAAATTGTTCCTTGCTTTTAGGGAATTTCAGAATTATGTATTTTGTAATTCAGACTTTTGACATTGAGAGGCCAGTTTGTGAGAACCAAGGACTTTCAAGATTTGTTTACTGAGAACTAAAGAAATTCTCTCATAACAAATCTTTCACTTATAATTGGATAATGTGATCTGCACTAATAAGGGGAGGGAGGTTTCTATACTTTTAGTATAGCAATTTAGGCATGAAATAACCAGAGCTGCTTTTACTTTCATCTGTGCCGAAAGGATGTGCTCAATAAAGTTTTGCATTACGGATTGGATCATTTCAACTCTGCTTACTTCATTGGGCTCATCAGTCAGAACCTTGACATTATGGAGATTCTCAATTATCCAGATCATAGTTGTCCCAAAAGTGCTTTTCAAAAAGCTTTCTTATTTTTCCCCCTTGAAAATGTTTCTCTTCTCATCCAAGAAGCTTATTCAGTTCTCAAAACTTCAGTTCTTCAGTTCTCAAAACTTAGTTCTTCAGAACTGAAGAAGCTTCTTGGATGAGAAGGTCAATGTTTTCAATGAAAAAGCCAAGCACCTTTGGGTCTCAGCTCAGCTGAAGGGAAGTGGCCTGATTAGGTAGTCTGCTATTGACTGTTTCTCTGCATAGGCTTGTCTGATAGTCATGTGTACAAACCAAGGAGCCACAGAATTGCCTCTTCTTTGTCTGAGGATCCCTTGTGGGAAATTTGGTCGAAGAGGCGGTTGTGTGTGCACATTTTCTTGAGAACTTTGGTGTGATTTCAGTTATGAGGTGTTCTACATTTCCACAAGTGTGACTCAACCCAAGGAAACTTGCCAGGTCAAGTTCCCTTAAATGTCCATGTATGCTTTGGATTGAAGACCATTGGCATCCAAGGATGCAACTGGAAAGAGGGAAAGAAAAGCTCCCTCTGTGTCTCAACCCTTCAGCCATCATCAATCACCACACAATGTTGAAATCTTTCAAAGTATTTAGTGAGCCTTATCATGCTAATTCATCTCTCAGTTAATTATTTGTTGTTGTTAGCTGCGAAGTCGTGTCTGACCCATCGCGACCCTATGGACAACGTTCCTCCAGGCCTTCCTGTCCTCTACCATCTTCTGGAGTCCATTTAAGCTCACGCCTACTGCTTCAGTGACTCCTTCCAGCCACCTCATTCTGTCGTCCCCTTCTTCTATTGCCCTCAATCTTTCCCAGCATTAGGCTCTTTTCCAGTGAGTCCTTCCTTCTCATTAGGTGGCCAAAGTATTTGGGTTTTAGCTTCAGGATCTGGCCTTCTAAAGAGCAGTCAGGGTTGATCTCCTCTAGGACTGACTGGTTTGATTGCCTTGCAGTCCAAGGGACTTGCAGGAGTCTTCTCCAGCACCACAGTTCAAAGGCCTTAATTCTTTGGTGCTCAGCCTTTTTTATGGTCCAAATTTCAGTGCCATACATTGCAACTGGGAAGACCATAGCCTTGACTATACCCACTTTTGTTGACCAGTTAATTATGAAGACGTCCTAAAACTTTTTGATTAAAGCAACATAATTCCAAGACATTTCCCTCTTAAGGCTTTCAAGATTAATGTTAAGTTATTTGAGCAGGCAGTTCAAGAAACCAGAACTTTTGGATTTCTGGAAAGGTTTTTATTGCTAGTAAAGTAATGGATCAAAATTTTGAAAGCATGCCAGTGTAATTCACAGGCTCAGCCCATTTCATGTGAAATGAAGGTAACGCTACTCTGAGTTTTCTCTCCTTCCTGTCCTCCTTGGTCTCAGGAACCTCCTCCTCTAATGGTAATGCTCTATGTTGCCATCACAGAAAGTTAATTTCAGGGTTTAAAAAGCATAAAAATCACCCTAAGTTTTAAAATATATTTCTTGAATTTTGTGAGGATAAACTGGAAAACGGGCTGTCTCTCGGATTATTTTTTAAAAGGGAAAAATTGAATTTTGGGAGGAATGAAAAATAACCCAAAGGGCAGAATCATTTTTATCTGCTACATATGCTTAAAATGTACAGCCCAGTCTCAAGGACATTGCTGTCTCATTTAAGATGTAACGGCACAAGCTTCGCCTTTGCACGCACATACAAAGGAGCACTGCAAACCATTGTTTTATTGAAAGCACTAGATTTTGCAGAATAGCTGTACTTCAGAAAGACTAAGACGCAGTCGTTGTTTGAAAAACCTTTCCTATATTCAGCCTCCCCCTCTACAGTAATTTATAAGACCCATTGCCTGTTGGAATGAATTCTGGCAATACATTTTGGCAGCATCTTTCCCCCCAGATTGCTTTTATTAGAACTATTTTTGCAGCAGTACGTGTCCATATATGCATACCCCAACACAGATTCACATCCTTCCCCATATTAATATTAAAATATAATAATAAAATCATAAATATTAATGATTTAGATCAAGTGTAGTGTTAGGCCATGGTTCATTACTTCCCTACATTCTGTCCTCACAATGTTGCATGCAGATAACCCAAATGACTTCATAAAAATGGAGCACATACTGTTAAGCAGTGATTAATTCTTGCAGGCCCATGTGATGCACTGCTTTTTTTTTAAAGTTGCCAAAGTGATAGATGGTAGACCACATACTTTGACTAGCTCAGCAAAAGGCTATAGGGAAATATCTGGAATATATCTCCAGGGGAACAACCATTGGGAATGAAGTCACCTTGAGGTGAGGATGAGGATGAGGCAATGACCCAAATCTATGTGTTCAAGAAAGAATAGAGGCAGCTGCTCAGAAATGCATTTTGTAATGGATTCTTTTAAAGGGTGCATTTGTTATTTTAACAATGTGTTTAACAAAGGATGTACCTCTTTTTTCAGAAGAGCACAAGCATTTAGAAAAGAACACTTCTGTCTCTCTCTCTCTCCCCTTTTCTCCTGCATAAGGTTTACATTGTCTTTTTATGTTTGTCATATTTTATGCATCAGAAAATGAGCTCCTTTGAAGGATACAAACCAATAGCCAGTTCAATCAAGAGCAAAGTGTGAACTGAATGCATTAAGAAAGCCAAGTATGTTACTATAGCAATTTAAATTATTCAGTGATGCGCTCCAATTTTAAATGAGCTAGTCAAAATGACACCGTGATCTCAGCTCCAATAGTTTGACCAAAATAGTCAAAAATAGTCTTGATGTGCAGGGCCTACTAAGGGTGGTCCAACATATATGAAATAGATTTTTCTCTACCTATTTTCTCTGTAAAGAAGCAGATCTCAATTTTTAATGGTCAAAATTTATTTCATGTTTGGTAGCACATTCTCACTGTAATAGAAAGGGGGGGGGGGAAAACCCTTTGAATAAAACCCCTCTGTGTGTTTTACTCCGCGAGTCATAGCCGACTTTAGAGGGCAGTGTTCATCTCCATTTTTGTAAGCCATTTAACCAGGGCTTTCCAAAGATGCTTCTATGGTCATGACATCATGCTGCAACACAAAGCATATCATGAAACACGGAATGCTGTTACCTTCCCACTGAAGTGGTACCTATTTATCTAGTGTACTTGCGTTTATGTGCTTTTAAACTGCTAGGCTGGCAGGAGCTGAGGCAAGTGACAGGACTTGACTCTGTCACACGGTGGTAGGATTCAAACTGCCAGAGTTTAAGCCAGTTAGCCACTATACCTCTATCCTGTGAATAAGCTTGGCTAATATTTCAGGGGTAGTAAATTAAAGGCCTTGTTAGAATTAAAATTTAATCCAAAATGTGGAAGCTAGTTATTTTTTTCCCTTATGTCAACTATACATGTAGTTGATAGATTCTATTTCACACACTTTCAGTATATCCTAGTTTGTGTAACTCAGAGAAATGAGTCACAGTCATTAAAATCAGGAACTTTTAAATCCAGCTGCATATATGTCAATGACGGGCAGTCCCACAATACCATCGTTTTTATCCTCTACTTCCTCATTGCCATGGGTCTCAAAATGCTACGAAAATCATGAACAAATATCAGCAACTTCCTCAGACAAATAAATATGAAAAAGCTGAAAAAGCTGACACTCAGGGCCTCTAAGAGAACATATTGCCACTTATATCCAGAGTAGACAGTTGAGGACCCAGAGTATATTCTCAGTGTTTAATTTTAGTGGGAAATACATGGCTGTCCTCCACACTAAGCAGAAAGACAATATATTTAACAACCAAACAAATGTTTTTTCTCTCTTCATCCATCAAGTGAAAAATACTGGGAATAAAAATGGTACTTTAATGGGGAGGAAGACACAAGTCACCCTTAATAGAAAAATCCATCTCTGCAAAATCAATGGCCAAGTTTGTCTTCAAAAAATGATCACTAAAAGCCACTAAATTACATCAGCTCCACAGTATGAAACTAAGCAAAAGATAGTGTAGCATGAACAGAGTACTAATAAATTGAACTGATAAATGAGTGAAGTACTGCAGACAATTTCTTTAGCTTGGCTTGCATTCAGGGGGAAGAAATTGAAATACTTTCATATATCTATATATATATATGGAAAAGGAAAGCCAAAGGTAGCAAATGGTAAGTATCACCACAAAAGGTGGGAAATATAGCAAATTCTGGCTCCATGTTAGTAAATCCAAATGTAGAACTAAAAAAAAACTTTTAAAGCAAATATTTGGTTATGTTTCCAAGACTGAATTGAGCTCCTCCAATCACTTGATTTTCTGTCAACCCGTAAAATCAGCAGTTCCCTAATCAGTAATTAGGTTTACATCAGGAATAAACACTAAATGCAGTGGTGGGATTCAGCCAGTTCACACTAGTTTGGCAGAAGCAGTAGCTAACCTTTTGTTGCCCAGGCCCAGGATGGACTTCTAGAAGTGGCATCCACACAGAGAACCAGTTGTTCACATATTTGAATCCCACCACTGACTAAATGTATTGCTTTGGATTACACATGCAAAAATCAGTGTTTACAGACAGAAAATTAAACAGAGGAAAGTCCAGGATCTGATCATTGAACATTCATAAATACAAATTTGCTAAGCAGCATACAAAGAAAATGTACTGGCAGGCAAGGCATTTATACTTCAAACTTGTATTCAATATACTAACAATGTGACATACGCTTTAGAAGCTAATGAAAAGGCCATCTAGTTAAGTTAGCAACTAAAACAATACTTAATAAATAAAAACCTGCCACTGTATATATCAATTCAATATAGGCACCCCTTTTGAGTTTGTAGACTGCCAGTTTGGTGTGATGGATAAGGCAACAGGTCAGAAATTGGGAGACTGTGAGTTCTAGTTCCACTTTAGGCATAAAGCCAACTGGGTGACATTGGGTCAGTCACTCTCTCTCAGCCCTAGGAAGAGGGCAATGGCAAGCTACTTCTGAAACCTTGCCAAGAAAATTGCATGGGCGTTTTTGGGCAGTTACCAGGAAATCATCACTGACTCAAAGACATATAAATGTGAATTTCTGTTTCTTCTTAACAGAACATGCAAGGTTTTAGGCCTGAGATGGCTTTATTGACATGGATTCCACTTGTTTTCATTATTTTAATTAGACAAAATAATCAGTTTTCCCTAAATATCCAAGATGGCTAAAAAAATCAATAATAAAAAATACTATTGAGGAGAATATTTGTAGCTTGGAGCTGAACTGTGGGGTCCTTGATGCTCTCTTAGCTTGGTGGTTTTCTTGCAGACATTTCATTACCAAACTAGACAACATCTTCAGTGCAGTGATGAGGCAAATGTCTACAAGAAAGCCAAGCTCAGAGAACACTAAAGACCCCACAAAAATGCTATTAGAAAAGCTTAAATGAACATAAAAGCTGCTTGATAAAGCTTGAGTCATACTAAGAGCAATTCCATCAAAACAGTGCTGCAGAAGGTAGATTACCTCTGATATTACAGGAACAATCTCTTTGAGAACAGCAGAAAAAGAAAGAAAAAAATGTGCTATTTATATTTTGGCACTTTTGCAGAAATAATGTTTTTATTCCCAGGTAATAATGGAAAAAATGCACAGCTCACTCTTTCCTGTTGTTGTTCTCTTTAATTATTAGACTGATGTTCCTCCTGTAGTTTAAAACATATGTCACATTTTCTTCTCCATCATTTATTTATTTTTTCACAGCAATACAATCTTGACTGGTCCAAAGTCACAGAATGAGCTTTGGATCTAAATTTGAATCCCCTCAAAGCACATGGGTTCTTAGTCAATATTTTTCTCACATCTTTAAATAGGCAAGTAATGGCTTCTATTGGATTTCTAGTAAAATTGCAGAATTGCAGACAGCCTTTACTAAAACAGCTGATCCATCTGTTTTAATATATATTTTTTTATTCTGAATAGCATTTTCATACTGATTTTCTGGAATCCATATTAGTGTGGGACCCATAAAATCTAGACAGATAAGCATAAAGTGGCAAAGGAGCTGTAAAGCAATAGTTCCACAAGCTAAAAATGATGACTATGAATCATAAATATCATTCAAACATTTAGGAATAATCCATATGGAGGTTTACACATCTTTCCCAAATAAATGATATCATTTGTTTCGTGATGACATCTGAATAAACATTGGCTGAAGTAAGGTTTTAATTTATTACTAGGTTAGTTATTTTTCTATATCCATAAGTGAAGGGTCACAAATTTTTATCTGTTGCTCACATTGGGGAAATTTTATCATATAAAGTTAATAAGTGAAACAGATCTATTATGTGTTGCTTTCATAAATGCATTTAAATATTATTGTGAGTCTTTCCAAGTAAACCAGACAGGAAACAGGATAAGATGAGTTAATTCTACTTGATTGTTTGGCAACATTAACAGAATCTTGCAAGACTGAAACTACAAAACTTTCTGCCACCACTTTTAACTGTTTGATCCATCAGGGCAGTTCCTTCCTAAGTTTCTTTCTCTGGACTTTTAAGCAACTGGGGTTCCTACTTTTCTTCTCTGATTGTTTCCTAGGCAAAATTGCTCTTTCTCATTCTCCAAATCATACACATATACCATTAGAGGTAGATAACAATCCAGGGGCTAAAGTTTTCAATATTTACTTAATGGGCGAGGAGCTGCAGCTTTGGAATGCTCCAATTTGCAACTTCTAGAAGAGGTATGGCAAACTGTGGCATAGAATTGTGGCTGCAGCAAAGAACCAAAATAACAGCCTTGGAAACTTGCTGCATATGGAGAGGACAGGAGATGACCCATATATGCTCTGGACAACTGCTCCTCATAAGAAGATCATAGGACAGCAGTTTTTGGTGGATTTGAGTACCAGGAGACAGTATGGTTAGCCAATTGCTCAATAGTGCAATCTCTAATAATAGAGCTTTTTAGACATTAAATTCACAAACATCATTTTTAATCACTTTTGGAAATTGCTCATTAACTACTTCTAAGGTATTAGAGACCTTCAGAATGACAAGTTTAAAAAGACTGAGTGAGTCTGCCTTCAATCTTCAACAAAAGAAAAAATAATCATTAGCTTAAGAATGTACGGTAATTACATCATTCTAGAGACTTCTAGTAGGTAAGGAGCGGATCTGTAGGTGAACCTCTCAGATCATCTCAACAAATGCAAAAGGACTTCTGGGAGGTTATATCTAAGCCATGTAGCACTTTAAAGGTAATAAACCAGCACTTTGTATTTTACTGGAAACAAATGGGCAGCTGGTGTAATGCTTTTAGCACAAATATAATGTGACCTTTGGGAATTATTTGTGAGAAGAGTTCTGTACTTAGAGAAGTTTGTGGACCTACAAACTATTCATGAATAGACAAAATGTTTATGAGTGGACACAGTTGGTACATCAACTGATAAAGGGGAAGCAAATGATGATTCCATTTCTAAATAATGTTGCTATTGTGACTTCCAACAGACAAATAAGAATGTTGGAGCTTGTATTGTGATGTCATGATCCTGCTTTTGACAAAAATACCTGATCCTGGGGACACCCAACTTCTCTTTTAGTATCAGTCTAGGAATCATAGAGAGATTTTGATCATGACAGAACCTCAAATTCTATACTTCCTATCAATAGCAATAGAGTCTTCCTATCAATAGCAGAAATATCTCTAGACTATGACACTTCATTATCAGCATCTTTGTCTAGATTCAATTCCAATTTATCATCCCTCCTTCAACATTGTCAGTAAGCACTTGGAGAACCCATATCATTATCTGAAGTTATTACAGAGGATGTGATCTATGCTGATGCAATCAGCATATTGATAATGTATAAAACTTATCTCAGTGGGTTTCACATACATATTGAAAGACATTGGAGACAGAGTGACACTCAGTGGAACATCATAAAATATCTCCAGTTTTAAGGAAAGCCTGCAGTTAACATCACCTAAAACATGTCTTGGTTATACCATTTGGGGTGAGTTTGACCCTGTGTCTTTGGATGATGTGGACAGGATTATGTGTAGACTGAGTGCTACAACTTGTCTATTGGACCCATGTCCCTCCTAGCTGGTTTCGGCCGCCGGGGAGGTGACAGGGGGCTGGCTCCAGGCAGTTGTCAATGCTTCATTGATGGAGGGTGTCTTCCCCTCCGCCTTAAAAGAGGCGGTGGTGAGGCCCCTTCTCAAGAAGCCTGCCCTGGACCCAGCCTCCTTGAATAACTATCATCCTGTCTCCAACCTTCGCTTTGTAGCAAAGGTTGTTGAGAGTGTTGTGGCGCGTCAGCTCCCATAATTCCTGGATGAAGCGGACTATCTGGACCCACACCAGTCTGGTTTCAGGCCTGGTTACAGCACAGAAATGGCATTGGTCGCACTGGTAGATGATCTCTGGCAGGCCCGGGACAGGGGTTATTCCTCTGTCCTGGTCCTACTTGACCTCTCAGCGGCTTTTGATACCATCAACCATGGTATCCTGCTGCGACGGCTCGGGGGGTTAGGAGTGGGAGGCACTGTTCTATGGTGGTTCTCCTCCTACCTCTTGGGCCACTTGCAGTTTGTATTGGCAGGGGGGCAGAGATCTACCCTGAGGCCCCTCACTTGTGGGGTGCCTCAGGGGTCAGTTCTCTGCCCCCTCCTGTTTAACATCTATATGAAGCCGCTGGGTGAGAATATCCATGGCTTTGGGGTGAGGTATCACCAATATGCAGATGATACCCAGTTGTTCATCTCCACCCCAAGCCAACCCAGTGATGCCCTTGACATGATGTCCCGGTGCCTGGAGGCGGTGCGGGTCTGGATGGGAAGGAACAGGCTCAGGCTGAACCCCTCCAAGACCGAGTGGCTGTGGATACTGGCATCTCATATTGTCCAACATGTTCCATCTCCTTTGATGGGGGGAGGTATTGCCCCCCTCAGAAAAGGCCCGCAACCTGGGTGTCCTCCTGGATTCACAGCTTAACTTGGAGGATCATCTAACTGCTGTGACCAGGGGGGCCTTCGCACAGGTTCACCTGGTGCGCCAGTTGCACCCCTTTTTGGACCGAGATGCCCTATGCACGGTCACCCACACCCTTGTCACTTCTCGCCTGGATTACTGCAATGCTCTCTACATGGGGCTGCCCTTGAAGTGCACCCGGAGGCTTCAGCTGGTGCAGAATGCGACCGCGTGGGTGCTTATGGGAGTTTCTCAATACTCCCATGTTACACCACTCCTGCGCGAGCTGCATTGGCTTCCAGTTGCCCTCCGGGTGCGATTCAAGGTGCTGGTAATTACCTTTAAAGCCCTACATGGCTTAGGCCCGGGGTACTTGCGAGACCAGCTGCTGCCAATGTCAACCTCCCATCGCCTGGTTCGCTCCCACAGAGTCGGCTAAGCAATGCTGGCTGGCGACCCCCAGGGGAAGAGCCTTCTCTGTGGGCGCACCTGTTGTGTATTGTGGGTAGACCGTCAGGCACAGATGACAGGACACCGAGTTAGAGCTCAGATTTATTGTGGTTGGAACTGGGAACTCTCCACAGCTCAGCTCTTTATATACTGTTGCCGGCTAGCCGCCGGCCAATCCACATCTTTAAAGGATCCCGCCAAAACGGCCAGACCAATAGGATACTGTTGCTGGGTGAGGCTCAGCTGATGCTCAGCTGAGCTGTCAAGTTTAACAATAACACTAACATATATACACTGAATATATAACACCCCTTCCCCCCCAAAGAAGAACAATCATAATTGACCCGGCGTAGGCTTGCCATTGCTAGTGACATATGACCTCACGAAGTCTTGAAGATATGCTGGAGGCTTGCGCGTTCTGCTGGAATGTCTGAGTGGCAGCTCCACCCTGCCAGGGGACTGGCTATGTTCTTCCCTTTCATTTCCCTGTCCGGGCATGGAGTCCCCCAGCTGGTTCCCCGGGTCCTGTGCTTCCTCAAGAGTCTGTGGCCTTTCCATGCTTGGCAGATTCACAATGGGGGGCCTTTCAGGTGTTATGGCGACTGCATGGCCACAGGTTTGCCCCCTGTCGCTAACCACTTCCCTATGTTGGTTTTCTGGGGCCCGCTTCCTTAGCTGATCTAAATGACTCCTCATCTGACGGACCCCTTCTCCCTCAATAACGTATGACAATGGCCCTGTTTTATCGATCACCACTCCTTGCACCCAGAAATCCCCACCGGTGTAATTCCTTGCCCACACATTGTCCCCAACTGCTAGCCCCCTCACAGTCCAGTGCTGCACCTCTTCCGTTGCCACCTGGTCAGGGTGCAATCTGTCCAGTCGAGTAATGAGGCGTCGGCCCCAACGAAGTTCAGCTGGGCTTTTCCCGGTAGCTGTGGATGGGGTAGTGTGTTGACTCAGTAGGAATTGTGCCAGTCTCTGGTGCCAGTCCCCGATGATAATTCGCTTCAGGGCGTCTTTTGTTGATCTCACCATTTGTTCAGCAAGGCCGTTAGTCTCCGGGTGGAAGGGGGCGGACGTGATGTGTCTAATCAAGTTGGCCCTGATGAAAGCCTGAAAATCGTTAGATTTAAATTTGTGGGCCGTTGACTGACACAATGACATCAGGCAAGCCATGTGTTGCAAAGAGCCCCCTAAGCACCTGTATAGTTTTGGACGTGGTCATGCTAGACACCGGCACTACCTCCAACCATTTGGAGTAACTGTCCACTACAACGAAGAAAAGGTGACCTTGGAAGGGGCCTGCATAGTCAATATGGATTCTTGACCATGGTACGTGTGTTGGTTCCCATTTGTGCACAGGGTAATGTGGTTGTTCTGGTCTGGTTTTTTGGCACTGATAGCACCCTGCGACCTGCCCTTCGATTTCCTTGTCGAGGCCTGGCCACCACACATAGCTGCGGGCCAGGGCCTTCATTCTGACAACACCGGGGTGTCCCTCGTGTAAGTCCCCTAGAACTTTAACCCTCAGTTTGTCAGGGACTATGACCCTACTTCCCCATAAAAGACACCCTTTATGTAACAATAATTCGTTCCTCCTGGTAAAGTATGGTTGGAAATCCTTTCCTGGGCATTGCGCTAGCCACCCCGAGGCCACCCACGTTGCTACCCTGCTTAGAATTTTATCAGATGTAGTGCTGTTTGCTATATCTTTAGCCTGCAGGGGGGAGTCAGGAAGTTCCTGGATGGCAATGACATTACAGGCCGGGGCTGGATCTGGCTCAACAATTGACAGGGGCAGTCTGCTCAACGCGTCTGCGTGCCCCATGTCCTTACCAGGTTTATATCTTAAATCATAAGAATAGACAGACAGGAATACAGACCATCTTAAAACCCTAGGGGACAGGATCTGAGGTGTTATTTTGTTGGTTGTAAATAGCCCCAACAAGGGTTTATGATCGGTGAAGATGGTAAATTTCCTACCATGCAGGTAGTCATGGAACTTTTTGACCCCTGCCACTAGGGCAAGGGCCTCCTTATCAATCTGGGCATAGTTCATCTCAGCTTGTGTAAGTGTCCTGGAGTAAAAAGCAATAGGCTTTTGCTCCCCTGTCTCTTCCAAGTGACTAAGTACAGCGCCTACTCCATAGGGTGAGGCATCGCACGCCAAGCATACGGGTTTTCCCTCAATAAAATGTGTGACAGCCGAATTTTTAGATAGCAACTGTTTTAGGGCTTTGAAGCTATTGTCGTGCCTGGTGGACCATTCCCAGGGGGCGTTATTATCAAGTAGCCTATGCAGAGGCTCAGCAATAGTTGCCTTGTGGGGTAGAAAGGAATGGTAGAAATTAATTAATCCTAGGAATGCTTGTAATTCTGCTCTGTTTTTAGGGGTTGGGTGCCAATTTAATAGCTCTTATTTTTGAGTCAGTGTAGAGGATACTCCGATATGGCACTTGTCCTTCTGTAACTTTAAACCGGCCGATCAGAACCTGTGCAATACTGCTCTCAACCTGTCAGCTAACTCAGACTCCGATTCCCCGGCTATCAGCACGTCATTAAAGTAAGGGCACACACCAGGGATGCCTTTGAGTGTTTTTTCCATTATCTCCTGGAATATTCCAGGAGCTACAGCAATTCCGAATTGTAAGCGATTCACTCAAAAGGCTCCCTTGTGTGTGACAATTGTTTGAATTTCAGCTGTTTCACGGGAAACCGGAAGTTGCTGGTACGCCTGCGCCAAGTCGAGCTTGGCAAAGATGGCGCCGGACTGTATTGCTGTGAGGACGTGTTTTACCGAGGGGACCGGGTAAGCATGAGGATTCAAGGCCCGGTTCACCGAGGCCTTATAATCCACACAAATTCTTATTTTACCATTCGGTTTTAGGGGGGTAACAATAGGAGTTTCCCATTCTCCCCCTTCTACGGGTTCCAGAATTCCCTGCCTTACTAGTTTATCCAGTTCGTTTTCAATTTTCTCTTTTAACGTGAACGGGACCCTCCTAGCTTTAATTCTAATGGGCAGGATGTCTGGATTTAGTCTTAATTTTATTGGGGGCCCGGTGTATTTCCCCAACCCCCCCCGAACACGTCTGTGAATTCATTACAGACGGAGTCTAGGCTATTCGTTTGGATATTGTTTATTCCCCCCAGCCAAATGCCCAGGGCCTCAAACCAATCTAAACCCACTAAATTAGTTCGTTTTCCCTCTGTGTTAGAACTTGTAATGGGCCCTGGAATTTCCTATATTTGACTAACACTGTGGCCTGGCCCCTTAATTTTATTGGGGAACGTTGGAAGTCAGTTAGTCTAATTTTAGTTGGTTTTATGCAAACCCGCTGCCTGCTCTTGCAGCAAATTGCCGAATAGGTCTCTAATGAGATTAGGGATACAGGTGATCCAGAATCCACTTCCATTTGGCAAGGGATTCCTTCCACACTGACTGTAATTTTGATTTTTGATTTGAGCGGGGGGTGGATTGCCGCCTGGCATGCCACTTCCAAATTTTCTATGACTGAGGGTGCCCGGGTCCCTGGGGGCTTGAGGGGGTTATTGATACTTGCAGGCTGTTCATCGATGTCATTTAAGTTGTCGCGATTCCGGGCTGAGCAAACGGTTTGGATGTGGCCGGTTTTACCGCATGCATGGCATCTGGCACCGTGGAACCAGCAGGATGCTCTGGGGTGGTTGCCCCTGCAGCTGGCACAATTTAAGCTGCTCCCACTTGGGTTTTGGCTAGGGACTCTCAGGTTTTTGTTGGCTCCTACCGGCTTCTTCTGTGACGGAATGTAGTCACGCCGGGTCTTGAATTTCTCCAGTCTCTGGTGAATGGCATCAATCTGTGCTTCGTTGGCCAGTTCCCTCTCTTCACTATCCGCAGCATTCTCCTGATGCACGGAGCCACTTGAATTGTCACCATGTCTGGGAGCGTTTTTTTTGTTAATCGCTTCCTGAGCCATAATTTCGTTAACGACTTCTGACAGGCTCAGGGTGGGTTTTGCGATTATATTTTGCTGGAGGTGATCGTCACTCAGACCGAACACAATTCTGTCCCGAATCCGATCTTCTAGGTCGGGAAAACTGCACATTCGGGCGGCCTGCCGCACGGCGGCTACGAAATCCATTGCTGATTCTTTGGGAAGCTGGTTCCTCTGGATGAATCGGAGTCGCCAGTAGATTTCAGATTTCTTTGGCATGAAATGCTGGCTCAATTTGCCGATGAGGTCAGCGTAGGGCAGTGCCGTGACGGGATCTGGGATGCATAGCCCGACAGCCATGTCGTACACGGCTGGCCCGCTGATGCATAGCAGTGCCGCTGCCTTTGCTTTATCTTCCGTGATTTTGTTCACGAAGAGATACCCCTCGACTTGTCCCAGGTGGGACTTCCATTGTCCGGGGTGGCGGACGTCAAACTCGTGCACGTGTACGATTTGGGTCATTCTGTCCTGGTCTGGTCACTGCTTGACGGGAAGGAATTTAATCGGGAGAGTTCACTCTTCCCCTCCTTTCCCATAGTACGCGCTTCAGCTCTCGTGACTCAGCTAGTGCTTCAGCTCAAGCAGGATCCCACCTTCGTCGCCACTGTTGTGTATTGTGGGTAGACCGTCAGGCACAGATGACAGGACACCGAGTTAGAGCTCAGATTTATTGTGGTTGGAACTGGGAACTCTCCACAGCTCAGCTCTTTATATACTGTTGCCGGCTAGCCGCCGGCCAATCCACATCTTTAAAGGATCCCACCAAAATGGCCAGACCAATAGGATACTGTTGCTGGGTGAGGCTCAGCTGATGCTCAGCTGAGCTGTCAAGTTTAACAATAACACTAACATATATACACTGAATATATAACAGCATCGACCGTCTGGAATGAGTTGCCTCCGGAGCTGCGGATGGCCCCTGACCTTCGGTCCTTCCACCATGACCTGAAGACATGGATGTTCCAACAATCGGGCCTGGACTGACTATAGTTTTAAATTTGGTTTTATTGAGTTAATTGTTATGTATTTATTACATTTATGGTTTAATTATTTTTTTTAAAAAAAATATTTTATGTTTTTTAACTTTTTATTGTTGTGAGCTGCCCTGGGTCCTTAGGGAGAAGGGCGGCATATAAATTTAATAAATTCAATTCAATTCAATTCAATATCACTATATAGGAATGGAATCATTGAAAAACAGTGTCTCTTGTTCCTGAATCCCTTTGGTAATCTTGAATATACTGTGGTTCATAGTGCTGAAAGCTTCTGGAAGATTAAGAATTTGTTATCCTAAAACAAAAATTATCTATTAGGCCAACCAAAGTGATATTGACCCATAAATGTGCTGTGAAGCCACTCTGAAATGGATAATCTTCTTCCACTAGGACAATTTGCAACTGAGAAGCCACCAGGTTTGTAATCACTTTGTCAACAATGAAACATTATAGACTGTCCTATATTTGCCATCTCCAAGGCACCCAAAGCAAAATTCTTAAGAAGAAATCTAATAATTGACCTATTTAAATTCTCCAGTCCCTCCCCTTGGAGACACATTCATGCTATTTATTTAAACATTTCTAGCTATTTTTAGTTACAAACCAAGTTGAAGGCAAATTAAGAGGATAGATAATGGGTTGTGCTATTCCAAGCATGGTGTCCACAACCTTGGGTTGTCACAAATTGAAATTCAATCTATATAATCCTATTAGAAGAATTAGCAGACCTCTCTCATAATTGACTCAGCATCAATAATATTATCATGCAGGAGAATACATGTGTTTATATTTAGTTTTATAAATATGAATTAATGAAAAGTCATTATTTGTATTAAAGAACAGCTAAAGGGAAACAAGATAAAATGGTTATTAACAGTGATATAATTATATTATTATGAAAACATTTATTATTTATATAATTTTTATTAAGGCTACTACTGAATTATTTTTTATGGTCTTAAACAATAGTTCAGTTGAAACCCCTTTTGGTTATGACATACTGAATCAAATCTTTAAATCAGTTTGAGGAATGAAATTGAATCAGGTGCTTCTATATTTTTTTAGAGGTATTTTAAGACAAGTAAAAAAAATCAGTGGAGTTTTTAGTTTGAAGAATCTTGAACAGTGTTGCTAATTTATTTCACACATAGAGAAAGACAAAGTGGACTTTAGTGATTGATGAGTTCTCTAATATTGATATTCACAGTCATCCAATTAGTTTTATCACTCAAAAAAAATCTGTATATGGGGAAGAAGTGGTCTGTTCTTTGTTGTCCCTCATTTGTCTGCCAGAAATTGCTTTAAGAAAATTTGCTTGGAGGGCTGTACTGTGTGTGAGAGAAATAGTTTGAAACAGTGCATTTGTCAATAGACTTTTGTGTGTAGTATGCAAATCATGTTTAATAAACATGTAATTGAGAAGTAAGGGTGGGGTAGATGACATGCATGATGATACCATGACAATTTATGTACTTGTCAGAAGTCATTTCATCATGACATAGTTTATATATTTATTTACATTGTAATACATTTATTATTGCTGCCCACTCCAACAGACTCTTGGAGATTGACAATATCCTAATATATAATTAAAACATTAAAAAACATGGGCAGCGGTTCTGGAATTTCGGTGCTCCCAAACTCATGAGGGAATCACTCCTTGTGTTCCCTGGATTTCTTCATCGAGGGGCTCCTGTAAAGGGGTCGAAAGTCACCCTGGAGGGGCAATAAGCAGAGGAGAGGTCTCTCCAGTCGGCAGTAGAAGGGCAGCGGCCCTCCCATCGGCTTGGAGCTACTCTCCAAACCGAAGAAGAAAGGATCGGCCACTCCCATGGCCCATCATTTAGCCATTTCCTGCCAAAGCCAAAAACACAACAAAGCACTTGAAAGCACTTGAAAACTGGGTGAGAATTGCCTTCTTGTTTTCCTAATTGTCTACTTTCCCTGCCAAAAGCTTCTCAAATTTGCTTCCCCCTGCAAGGAGAGAGGGAAGGGATTTTTTTTCCACCGTTCTTAACAGTGGCCTTTGTCTACATTGCGAGAGAAAAGAAAAAGCCTTGTATTAAATTATACTGATTTATTGGACTTACTGCCTTTCTACTTTTGGCCCAAAGTTCCTATATTTACAGAAATGGACTATTCTACCTATTAGTCTAAAAAACGGGACATAAATAAATAAATAAATAAATAAATAAATAAATAAATAAAAAGATACTGTCTGAAAAGGTTCTCAAGTCCTCTGGTGATATTTAGTGAATACTATCGGCAAACAAGCTTGCTTACATTTTGGACAGACCTTGGCATTAAGATAAAAACCTGAAACAGCTGGAGATGAATTTGGCTTAGACTTGTGGAGGTGGACTCTTACTGAAAAATAGCCTCCACCAAGGACTATTTATAATTATTACAAAATGGAGAAGGATCAGCCACAAACCTCACTTGACCTTATACTTGAAACAATCTACAGAGTCACTGAGATGTCTATCTCCAGATTTAATAATTTACATGCCAACCTTAAGTCACAAATTGAAACCCAGATGACAACTAAAGAATTTACACTTCAGAATATAACAAAATTGGAAGATATTACAATTGAGACAGAGGAATATAAGCAACAACTATCCAAAGAACTGACAACTTTAAAAGTACAAGGAACTATCACTATGGCAAATAACCTTAAGGACCAACAACATACTATGGGAAAACTTAATGTGCAAGATAGTGATGCTAACATAGAAGACATGGAAGATCAACAAAGACAGTTTCCTGAAAGCCTGGATAGCCAAGCATTAATTACAAAATTGGATAAGACTCTCTATTTAAAGCAGATGAACCCAGACGGAAGAGGAATCCAGACCGAACTGAAGATAAAGTTTTTAGAGCAAATACAGAGACTAGAACTAACAGGGCAACAACATAATGATTACAAATGGTTTGTTTTTTGTGGACCACTGATGGTTAGATGGCCTCCTTCAATTCAAATAATATGTATTGGAGTGAAGGGAGACCTATCTGGAAATTCAAAGGCCTTGGTCTGATAACATGATTGGCAAAAAAAAAGAAAAAAAAAGCCAGAGTTAGATTTAAAAAATGAGTTCTTAGAGAACCATTAAAGGTTATCCTTTTAGTAATCAGTGATCTATCAGGATCTAAAATAGAAAATGTTTATGAGATAGAACTAGAATGTGTTTATGTATCTATTAGGCTTATTTTAGACATAATTTGTGCACTAACATAATGGAAATTTGGTTTATAGATCCCACGTTTGATGTTAAAAGACATTTGATTACTCTATTTAAGAATTAACAATTAGCTAAAATTTAAAACAGAATCTGGTTGTGTATAAATAGTTGTAGATTGATAAACATAGGCTGTGGTCCTGTCAGTAACGTGTGATGTATTAGGATGTGAAACAGACAATGTTTATTAGGTAGAACATAGCTACTCAGCCACTGTGCACATGTTAGATGCCATAGTTTTTGCTGTAATGGAATAAGGGAACTTTGGGTTGTGAATATTATTTGGGATGTTAAAGGCTTAATTTGAATAATATAATTAAAAATAAGATTAAGTAAACTTTAATAACAGGACATAGATATATCTCATTGAAATTGAATTGACAATTTTTTCAACTGACCATGCTATTTTTAGAAATTTATCAGTTTAAACTGGTTGTATGAAATGTTAAGGGAAATTGAGAAGGATGTTTTGATAATGTAACCTGAATTATGTACTGAAAACTGTTACTGAATCGCTGATTACCCAGTCATCATGATGCTTTCTAAATAGGTAGATTTTAACTGAAAAAACCAATAAAACTTGTTTAAAAAAAACAACCATGAAAGAAACCCTGGTGGGCCAAGCTAAAAAGCAACCATACAAATCAAAAATATGACAGGCACTCCCCAGATCCATTAACT
Source organism: Vipera berus (assembly GCF_964194415.1). Lineage (NCBI taxonomy): Eukaryota > Metazoa > Chordata > Lepidosauria > Squamata > Viperidae > Vipera > Vipera berus. The sequence continues at coordinate 66,368,532 of NC_138203.1, forward strand.
CCAGACCTAAGAACAAAGCCAAGTGTGAAAGTCCTTCTGGAACCCCAGGAGAAAAAGTACCATATATATCTCTGGGGGCATGCAGTTCCAGATGCTGGAGCAGTAGCAGAGAAAGCCTACATCTTCAGTCCCACAAGATGATAATATTCATTAACATCCATGAACACCAACTAACAGAAGACATGATGAAAACTTCTTAATTTCACAACACATGGACATACTTAACCATAGTTTTAAGTGGGAAACTGTGAGCAGCCCAGAACAAAAGTGCTAGGGAATTCCTGGAAGCTTAACACTCAGTATCAACAGGCACATATAGATAAAACCACATATATACACTGTTAAAAAGCTAAAAAAAAGAAGACAAGAACACTTCCTCACCAGCAATCAACACCCAGAAAAACAGGGAATAAGACCTGCTTTAACACCAGAAAAACAATCAAGCAGTAAATAATAGTCTAATCAAGGAACTACCAAAGGAAAAACAACATCCCCACCAATACAGACAAGGCAAACTACAGTATATAAACAGAGAGTAAACCAAACTGCCTTGCAGCACTGAAGATCTTACCTGATTGGTTAATGAAGCATCTGCATGCAAATAACCAAGCTCAGAGAGCACCACATGATAACACTAAAGAATAGAATAATAATAACTTTACTGGCACTTTGAATGTACATTAATTGGAATACATTGAAATGAAATTTAATTGCATACAGCTCTCAAAGGGTCACCATCTCTGATATACATATAATGTATATGTATAAAGGTAAAGGTTCCCCCGCACATGTGTGCTAGTCATTTCCAACTCTAGGGGCTGGTGCTCATCTCTGTTTCAAAGCCAAAGAGCAAGCACTTGTCCGAGGACGTCTCCGTGGTCATGTGGCTGGCATGACTAGACACCAAAGGCGCATGGAATTCTGTTACCTTCCCACTGTAGTGGTCCCTATTTTTCTACTTGCATTTTTACGTGCTTTCGAACTGCTAGGTTGGCAGAAGCTGGGATGAGTAACAGGCGCTCACTCTGTTACGCGGCACTCGGGATTCGACCCGCCAAACTGCCGACCTTCTGATCGACAGGCTCAGCATCCTAACCCACTGAGCCACTGCGTCCCTTAATGTATATGTATATGTACATATAAATATGACAAAAATAAATAAATACAGAATCATGCATATAGTATATGACACAGAGAAACAACAGTCTAGTTTGGGTTATGTATACATGTGCATGGTGAGAAAAACGAATCTTGCGAGTTTACCAATGGATGGCATAGGGAACAAAGCTACTACAGAATTGGGTAGTCCTGCTAGAAATACTTCAAAACCTCCTCCCAGAGGGGAGCAACAGAAACAGACAGTAAAGTGGGTGTGTGGGGTCTCTAACAATACTTTGAGGTCTAAGGGACCTAGACCATCTGCACTCTTCCCAAATGTACTGGGCTGTCTGCCTTCTTAAGTAAACCAGATAGGAAACACAAGTAGATGAGCCAATTCTACTTTATAGTAAGACTACACTAACAGAATCTTGCAGATTTGAAGGTATGATCTTTTAGTGCCACCTTTAGCTGCCTGAAACATTAGGGCAGGTCCTATGTCAGTTTCTTTCTCTGACCATTAAGTGATTGAGGGCTCCTACTACCCTTCTTGTCAGATTATTTCTCAGGAAGCATCCCTCCTTTCCCCCCAAAGGTCTTTCACACATTCCATTACAAGGGCAGGCAAAAATGATTTGATCAGGCCCTAAGCCAGGCATGTCAAATTTGCGACGTTGTGTGACGTTGCACAATGTATTGTGACTTTTTCCCCATTGTCGGCAATAGGGTGGGCACAGTTTTGGTGTGACACATCTGGCCCATGGGCCGGCAGTTTGACATGCCTGCCCTAAGCCATAGAGCAGTGCCATATGTACAATGATGTCATAATTTTGAGGTCATAATGGCTTGTTTACATACACATGCCTCATTATATATGTATAATATAAATTTTTGCTCATCAACCAGTCAGCCAAGAAAGCTAGGGATCAGAGGGTAGTAGATCCCTTTTCTTTAATAAGAACTCTCTCCCCCTCCCCTCTTTTTAATGAACCTTATGCAATAGAGTATCTCCATAAATTCTTTGCTGGAAAATTTGGATACTTTTATGCTAACCTTTTCTTACCCTGGCTATATATGCCTTGAAGCTTTCTGGCTGAAAATGTGCTAACATCCACTACCACCTCTGCTATTTTTAGTTGGCTAAAATATAAAATCGCTGCAAACATTTTGGTGCTTCCCGATTATAGTCTTTGTCTACAAGTTTAATCACCTGCAATTTCAAACCAATTAAAATCCAATCTTCTTCTGTTGAAATGTGGAATTACAAATTTACATCAAATCATGCCCCTTTTGATTTGCAAATTTGAATCAGATCTTGACTGTTTCTGGCAGCCATGGTTCTGTCTACACCAGGGGTCCCCAACCCCTGGGCTGCGGCCTATTTTGAACCCGGCCATGCAAGCTGAGCTGCATGCACATGTGTGTGTGCAGCCTGCTGCTTGTGTGGCCACATGTCCCTCTCCTTCCCTCCCAGTTGGGCTGCCTTGCTGCAAAGGTTGGGGATCGCTGGTCTACACATTAGAAATCCACTAGTTTTCCTACTGGGGGGAAAAACAAAAAAAACCCATTTCATTCCTGCTCCAGATCATAATTTCTCAGCAGTTTATAGAAATAAATCCCCTAAAACAAAAGTGATTCCAGAAAATCTAGACATGGCCTTCTAAATGCAATATCCCCAGGCCATCTTGCACTATCTCTAGTTCAGAGAACTGAGTTCTGCAAAGCAGTGAATTGCCTTGAAGGAGGCTTGGTGTGATCCAAAATTTTTGTTCCTTTCCCCAATCAATAAGTTTGGCACAGAACTGTCATGGTTTTATGCATTTAGCAAAACTCATATTTTGCAAATCATGGTTTATTGAACAAGCCATTGTGGATTTGTTTGCACATAGAATTAGGCCTTCATGAATGGGACCACACATCACACTAGATTAAACTATATTATGACAGTGTTTAAACATGAAAAATTTGGCAAAGCTGCCCCATGCATGCTTACTCAAACTCTCATAATGTTAAAAATTTGGACTTGTTTACTTAAGAATAAGCATCACTGAATCCAGTGGCATTTAGGTCTGAATAAATAATTCTGATGCCTAGTAATTGGGACCAGTTAAGCAAAGAAAAATGTTCTTGGCTTTTAACATGCCTCTTTTCATTAAATATTTGGCTTCTGTCTTTTGCTGTATGAAATACTTCAAATAATACTCAAGGAATAAATGTGCAACAATTAATTTCTGCAAGAATCACCAGCAAATTCCACTTAATACCTTCTGTAGAAACAATAAGGGTGGAGGGAAGTGGAATATATTTTTTCCCTGTGTGTCAACATTCTCTCTCGGTGTACTTCATTAAATCAAGATGATATAAGCCCCAGAAGGCCAACTGCAAATTTTAAAGCTGTATTGATTTAACCTTCCCTCTGTAAATATTTCATAGATCTGTAATGTGTAAATGTGGTCCCAAGCAGGACAGGAGATGGCACTTTTTCTCTTAGTATTCAGAAGGGATACATGACAAGTTTTATGATGCTATTTAGAAAAATATTACATATAAAAATACATGTGGCATATGGTTGGCATTGGGACTGATGAGGCACTTGTGGCAAACTGCAAGAAACATAACATTCATTTCTCCATCCAGATTTAATATATTTTCTTAAAACAATTCAGTATATGCTGGGACTTACTCATTTTGTACAGGAAGAAGGAAATGCAGAAATATTAACCAGAATTCCAACATTTTGCAAAGGGCAATGAAAACTGGTGAACAATGGCATCCTTCCACATATCATCTAGAAAATACCATCAGCATGCAAATAATAAATTAATATTTATTTATTATTTTCATATTTAAACCTCCTCTTTGATTCTATCCTGGGGTTGTTCTGCATCAAACTTCTTATCTTCTTTTGCTTTCTTTTCTTTCTTTATTCCTTAATACATACCTTAATGTTTCTTAATATTCCTTAATGGAGACAGTTAGCAGCATCAAATTTCTGGGTGTGCAGATAATGACTAGGCTTGCTTGGTGACTCAACAGCGAGACACTGGTGAAGTGGGCCTGCATTTTCTGCACCACATGAGAAAAGCACATCTTCCTTCTCCTGTCCTTACCACCTTCTACAGAGGGACGATTGAGAGCATCCTGTCATAAACCAGTCTGGTTTGGAAGCATCATTGCTTCAGACAGGAAGGCGGTTCAGAGAGTGGTGAGGATGGCAGAAAAAGTTATTGGCAGTTCACTCCCTTTTATCCAGGATATAGCATATAAGCATTGTGTCATGGTTCTGACTGACAGAGATGAATAAAGCAGAACTCTGAGGCTTGAAAATCCCTTAAAGAACATGCTTATTGGCATGGTCAAAAGCAAAACCAAGTCTGAATACACAAGTAACAGTTGCCCAATTTCAAAGTTTAATGTCCCACCCACAAAACTATGCAATCAACTACTGTATGTTCCCCAATATAGTCATTTGACAGACTTTTTAATGCAACACCCAGTCCCTAGTCACAGGAGCAGTAGATGATCTTGGTTCCCATGGGACAGAAGATTATTTTGTCTAATGAAGCACCTGGGCAACCCCCTCCCTCTGTTCCATGTGGCAACCTCAAATGCGGGGGAAAAATGGCTGCAGCCAGGCTCATTTGCAGAGTTGACCTTTTATAGGGTCCACAGGATTGTCTGGGACACTACACACCTTCTTCACAAACTTTTCCCTTGTTACCTTCTGGGAGGAGGCTTCAAGGTATCCGAAGCAGAACATCCACATTCAATCACCATTTTGTTCCATACGTTATTAACCTTGTGAACTCTCAAGCTTCCTCTTTCCGCTATGTATTCAAGATGGATAGTGATTAATATTTATATGTAAGGGTGTAGGCATATACATATATTGTATATAACATGTTTATATGTGAATTATGTATGTGTAAACTTTTGAGAGCAGGCAACAGAATTTCATTTTTAATGTGTGCCAGTGTGCCCATAATAAAAATGACAGTAAATGTTATCTTAAGCTTAATATATTTCATTCTTTCATATCATGAGATCTACAGGTAGGTTTAAAAAAAATGAAGGGGGAGAGGGTTAGGGTTACAAAATAAATCTGAGGACAAGAAAACAGATTGGATAAAATGGACTGTAGAGATGTCAGGAACATCGGAGAGAAAGGAAATGATAAGAGAAGGGGAGAGAAAGAAAAAGAAAAAGATTTTAAACAAACGTGGAAAGGCAGAAGCCCCTTAGAAAGACACTTCACCTGATTTACTTTTTATATCTACAGCAACATTTATGAACATACGGAAAAGCTTTTTGATTCAGCAAAATACATTGATTAAAAAAGATACTGGGCAAAGGGGAAAAAACTAAAGTGGAAACCAAGAAAATAGATGATGGGACTTACCAGAGAATACTTTAAAAAGAAACATTTGTTTGAATATGGTTAAAGAAATAGAAAAGTTTTGGAATGTATATGTCACTCTAAGAAGGATGAATTCCCTAAATAATATAGTATGCTTTTTTCCCTTTTTTGTTCTCTTTCTTGATATGAGTAATATAAAAAAGTTGAAATGACTTAGATAAAGGAAATGTTTTAGATACTAAAAATGTGATTGAATTTAAGAAAATTATAAGGGATAAAAAATATTTTGAATAAGAGTTAAAGGACTAGATGACTGGATGAATTAAAGATTAAACAATTTTTAATTATGGTTCATAAGAATAAGAAATTTAGGAAATAAATATATATTAGCTTAGAAGGGATATATATTTTAAATAGTATGTTATTTTTTATGGTTCTGTACTCTTCCTCTCCTTTCTTTCTTTCTTTTTTTCATCGTTTTATCTATTCCTTAAGAAATGTAAAAGTGTGAGATGGTTCATGTGGAAAAAAAGAGTTAAATTCTTAAATGTAATTAATTTTTGAGAAAATCTTAACCAGTAAGAATACCTAGAATTTGGTGGGAGAAACGAATTAAAATAAGGAATGTAACAGGATCTGTGATAAGGCAACCAGAATGATTGGATAGAAAAGAAATACTATAGTGATGTGATTATTATTTTTAGAAATATTGGGAAAAATATATATTTAATTGTTATCTATCAAAGCAATAGGAATTGTATTAACTCAATGTTTGCAAAAGAGGATATTTTGGGAAAAGAGGAAATCAACTAAAACCATTATGTGGATTATGGATTATAGAAATCAATTGCTAATGATTATTTTACAAATGTAACCGAGACAATACAATGTTCAACAATTATTGTGATTTATGTTTTTTGAAAAACCAATAAAATATATTACAAAAAAATAAAAATAAAAAGTAAATGGGATCCTGAATATATAATCAAAGCCTCATCTTTTTCTTTTTTCTTTTGTACATCTATCTGACATAAACACCTAGGATGACTGCTGGTTTTGATTGAACATTAAGAACTGCCATCCTGACTCTCTTTTTTTAAGCCATCTTCTTTATAACATCCTTCTTGAACAAAGGTCCTATGTACAGATAGTCCTCAACTTATGATCACAATTTGGACAAGAATTTCAGTTGAAAGTCATTCTGGCACAGTCATTTGATCACCATTTGTGAGCTTCCCAGCTGGCTTCCGACAAGGCAAGATAATGGAAAACACAGAAGTAAAATTGCAAGTTGTGGTTATATGATGTCTCACTTAACAGCCAAATGGGAAATAATGTCATTGTGGCATGGGATTTTATGTTTAGTGATCAAAGTGAGGAGTGATGGAGTTGCGAGTCCCAATTTTCATTGCTAAGCAGGGACTACCTGTACTACATCATTTTGGCTACCACAGCTATGAACTTTGTAAGTATTCTGTAAGTAGTTCTAACACCCAGAATTACAACTGATTTTAAGAAGGCTTTCAGCTCTTACCTTTGTGTGCTCTTGATCTTTTTTTCTTCCAGTGGGGTTTTATGACATGAATATCCTCCTGCAGTAGACAATTTTGAAAAACTCAAAGCAAACAATTTGACAGCCAAACTTCTGTCTTGTGTTCCTATCTATTACAAAAGCAAAAGTCCATCTCCCTTTCCAAACGTAATTGTGTATATCAAATAGCTTTGGCTTTATGCTTTCTATGATACAGAGACCATTGTCAACTCATAGAAGTACCTTTATGTTTAATATTTAGTGTACAATGAATCCTGGAAAGATGTGTAGAGGACATGATGTTTGGGACAACTATACATGGATAAGTGAAAGAATGTTCCTTTTTTTCCATCACTTCCCCCCCCCCCGCCACACTCTGCCTATAGGTTGGCTATATGTATACTTCTTACAATAAATATGTTCTTTAAAATTCAGATGTATACCATATTAAACATTAGTCCTGTCCAGCATTTTGGATTCAATTCTAAAAGGAGCACTAGAGCATGGAGAAATGTGAACGTACCCCCCCCATCTGCACTTCTTTGAAGCAGCTGTATTTTTTCCTAGAATTGCTGCATGGTGCTGCTTTAAGCAGTTGTAGACAGGTGCTTTCTTTGCATTCCTACACATTCTCAAGCTCTAAATCTTTTGAACTAAATCTGAAGTGCTGAACTTGTGTTTTGAACCAGGATCTGTGGATGTAACAAAATAAGATAGAATCTTTAGGGAGAACAAAATGCAGTAGAATCCATGAGAAGAAAAGTGGATGGTACCACATGATGTGACCCAAAATTCTGGACGTAGCTCTGATTAATCTCTATGAAATATAAAATAACAAAATAGATGGACACCAGAAATATTATCTGCATACAATTCTAGTATTGATGTAGTTACAAGGGTCTCCAAACTTGACAACTTTATGACTTGTGGACTTCAACTCCCAGATTTCCCCAGCCAGCATTCTGGAAGTTGAGGTACACAAGTCTTAAAGTTATTAGCTTTGGAGACACCTGATGTAGTATATGGACAAAGGAATATTTTTAACTGACATGACAGAAGGAGCAGTAATGTATTGGAACAGATTTCAGCTAAAGTTAATAAGTACAAGTGAAAAACAGATTCAGTACACATAATGGGTGAGCCCAGAAATTAAGGTTTGCAAATCACAGTTTGTTGCTGTTCGTGTCATGATTATGCATATTCAGTATGAAAACTATTCTTGATTTTGTAAGATCGGTCCCCACAATGTAACAGGAGTGAGTGGAAAAGCAAATTTGCTGGGATTCAAAATGGATCAGAATGATTTCAGGGGACTCCTAGGTGCCTGCAGTGAGGAAGGAAAAATGTATTCTAGTATGTGTTGTGGTTAGAAGATAGTTTTTTTTTTCCATTACAGCACTGCAGACTTGAGGATTTTTTTTCCTTGCTAGCAAGGCCTTTTGTGGCAGACATATGACATTATGAATCTAAACCCTCAGGCGCAGGGCAGACAATTGATTCTTTCATTCTGAAAGGCTTTGAAGCTTGAAGATGGAACCTCTGTTGCACTTGAATGTTCTTTATTGGCTAACATAGTTGGGTCAAAATACTCCAGATCTTTTCAGATGGAGTATTCCCAGTCTTTCCTTATAAAGTCTAGAGTCTGGAGATTGTATCCAGGGGCAAGGAGAATGGATTGAAGGAACACACAGTCTCCCCACCGCTCCTCCACTGCCTCCTTCCTGGCTTTAAATGTATCTTTCATGAAAAGAAAAGATGAAGAGAAAGGTGATAAGAAGAGCACGACTCCTTTTACAAAGATAAAGCAAAAGTCTCTCACTGTGCCTTAGAAGTTTTTCTATCACCTTTCTACTGTGCAGAAGAGTTTGTTTAAAAGATGTGCAGCAGAGAGTATGATTTCCTCACCTTTAAGTGGAATTCAGGCTTGCAGCCACCATGAGGAAAACCTACTTCTACAAATCTCAGCCAAACCTAATCATGGGGAATTTCACTGACAGAAATATTAATTATCCCCAAAATGCAAACCAAGCATCTTTAAATAGCAGAAATATCTTTCTGTGTACAACATACAAAGAATATTTAATCAATGGTATGGAATAACCATGGCATTCTGGACAGCATTATACATGCAATATCTTTGGGTAATTTTATAAAATAAGGATTAGATTTCTTTTTATTATTGGTCATTGTGTTTTTGCAGCTCCTGGGGCAAAGATAGTAATCAGTGTTGATGGCAGATTTTTGTCATTGCTGTTTAGTGCTCACTTTCCCATATGAAGCAATAGAGTTCACTCTTATACACTGAAGTCACTGTAATTATATTATTTGATGGTGTTCTTATACACATTGGACAAAAGTAGGATACAAATTTCATTTGTATTACAAAAGGAAACCCCCCCCCCCAATGAAAAACAGCTATTCTAGCATATATAATCATACCTAAGATTAGTGCTGATAACAAAATTATATAGAGAAATGTGAGAGAAAGGAAGTGGTCAAATGTAAAGAAAGAGTATTGGATGTATATAGCACAGGTAGTTCTCAACTAAAAGAGCCTTGGTGGAGCAGTGGGCTAATGCCTCCTTAAGTAACACCAGCTGCCTGCAATTAGTGCAGGTTCGCATCCCACCAGGCTCAAGGTTGACTCAGCCTTCCATCCTTCCGATTGTTGGGGGCAATTAAGCTGACTTTGTAATAATGCCGCTTGGGGTGTGTGTGTGAAAGCCCTAATAAGCAGGCATATACATAGAATGAAGGCTACTGCTAAGCTTGTAAGCCGCCCTGAGTCTTCGGAGAAGGGCGGGATATAAATGGAATTAAAAAACAACAACTTATGACCGGAATTTCTGCTATTAAGCAAAGCATTTGTCAGGTGACATGTGCCCAGGTTTATGACCTTGTTTAACCATGGTTGTTAAGCGAATCACTGAAGTTGATAAGTGAATCATGCAGTCATTAAGCAAACCTGGCTTACTTAATTGACTTGGCATGTTAGAAGTGAGCTGGGAAGGTCACAAATGATGATCCCATGATCCTACAATGTTGCAGCTATCGTAAATAAAAGGCAAGCACCCAAAGACTGATCACATATGGGGAAGCCATGACGATTGTGAGTGCAAGGACTGATTGCCTTTTCCCCCCCCCCAGTGCCATTGTAACTTCAAATGGTGCCTTAATGGATGACTATAAGTCGAGAACAACCTGTATTATAGCACTATAATCTTTAATTTCCCTTAAGCATAAAACAATGGTCATCTATGGCAGATAAACCAAGGAGAGCATACAAGTTATATTTCAGGTAAATGTGCTTCTGGTTTGCTTGGACATTTTGTCTTGGAGAAAAGATGATTAAACAATGGATGGAGAAAATGACCTTCCTAAAACAGAGTTCTGTAAGCTGCTTCTCTTTTCTGTACCTACCAAGCTGCCACTCTAAGTAGATGTTAGAAATGAGCCTTTTAAAAATGAAGAATGGAGAAGGCAGAAAGAGAGAAGGAGAGGTGTATACTAATTAGTTCATTACAGAGCTAGGATCATGTTTTTATTATCCAATGAAGAATGTCCTCTGGGCAGTTAATAAAAAAAGTTTAAAACAATAAAAAGAAGTAAAAGAAGCGATAGGGCAAAACTTAATCACTGTGCAAAACTAACTAACTAAAAATGCATTCAGCAACAGGAAAACATTACAAAGCAACACTAAAAAAACAAAAACACCCAACTTCTTTCAGTGATCATAAAGTCCAAAATGCCATAATCTGACAATGAAAAAAACCACAGTGTTTTAGGGCTTTTCTTTTCCTGTAAATAACTTTCTCAGAAGATTCATTCAGGGCTGATTTCAGAAAATTATGTAGTCAACCCTTCCATAGATTTAGGAGCTCTGAAGAAGAAGAAGAAAAAAAATCATTCCTTCAGAAGAGGGATAATGGGTTTGGATGACTTCATCTCGCTTTGAAGTCAGGCAAAAATTTTTCACATGAGCCTTGATGATGCAGTGGTTAGAATGCAGTACTGCAGGCTACTTCTGCTGACTGCTGGCTGCCTGCAGTTCAGCAGTTCAATTCTCACCAGCTCAAAGTTAACTCAGCCTTCCATCCTTCCAAGGTCAGTAAAATGAGGACCCAGATTGTTGAGAGCAATAGGCTGACTCTGTAAACTGCTTAGAACAGGGGTGTCAAACTCGCAACGTCATGTGATGTGTCGTGATATATCGCAACTTTTTTTCCATTGCCGGCAGTGGGGTGGGTGTGGTTTTGCCATGATGCATGCAGGCCGACAGTTTGACACCCCTGGCTTAGAGAGGGTTGTAAAGCACTGTGAAGTGGTATATAAGCATAAGTGCTATTGCTATCTCGTCAGTTTGTCTGCCTGTGTCACTACATTTCATGTATCATTAGGCCTATGTGGTACTTCATGCTCCCTAGAGTGGCAAGTCTGCAAATGCAAAATACCCCTTTGGGCAAAGAACCAGAACAGTTGAAGCTTCCTAGAACCTCAAACAAGGAATTAACATCTGTCTCAACATCTCCCAAAAGCTTGTTACACCAGATTGGGATGTGACCCTCTGACATGCTTTCTACAAACAACCATGCCATTTTCCACATGCCTGTCGAATGTGGTGATGTGAAGTGGGGGAGGACAATTCTTTCAATGATCTGATCAATCATAACTGGCAAAGTGATTTGCAATGGAGCAGCACATCTGCTTCTGAGCAGGGTTGCACAAGGAAAGGGGATCAAATGTTCTTAGCAGAAAGCTTTGCAAAGCAGCAGAAGTCGAAATAAAGCCTGCTAACTCAATTTCTATAAGTGATCTCAGCATGACCATACATTTGCGGTGCATCACTTGAGAATATGGCATAAACTCTAGTTATGGATTTTTAAGCAGTTTATTCTCATCTAAAAGTTGAAAACAGACCAAGTTGTTCTTTTCTGCACAGAAATGTTCAGCTGTTTTTTTGGTTTGTTTGTTTTTTAAATTATTTATAGAGGAACACCCTCAGGCTAGTCATATTGTCATTCTAAATGCCATTGAGACGAACCCTTGCTGCAAATCAGTAATATTGCTTTAGAAGCTGTTTTTATTTCATAGATGGGCAACCATCTTTTATTCCAAGGCTGCATTCTCTTGAAAATAATCTGTTGGGGAAAGATATCAAAGGTGGGACCAAAACCAGGGGAACAGAGTGGCTAAGGTTCATCCAGTTCCCATTCCACTGCAAAATGTACTGGATGATTTCAACTTTAGTCACTCTTTTCAGCCTGGTCTATTCAACAGTACAGTTGTTAAGGCAATAACATTATTTTTTTATTTATTTATTTAATTTAATTTTTATACTGCCCTTCTCCCGAAGGACTCAGGGTGGTGTACAGGGCAATACAATAAAATATAATATATAAAAATTAAAAAATATTAAATACAACGGCCCAATTCAATAAATTAATACAATAGCATTAAAATACCCCTAAACCCATCAGACCAGGCCGGCTTGTTCAAATAAATATGTTTTTAGGTCACATTAGGAGAAGACATCCTATAATAAGCAATATGGAGGAAAAACAAATGAAATGAAACAAATAAAGGGCAGTTCTGGAACCCAAAGCATTGGGCCAGAGTGAAGTTGGAGTCCAGCAAATTCTATTGAAATTCTGACATGTGAGGGAGTGTTACCTTTCGGGCAGTGTTTTTTTTTCCCTACGGTTTGATGGTTTTGGGATATTTTGATTGTTGTTTTGAGAGCCACTCAGGGCTAAGGTGCATAAGATGGATAGCTGTATTTCAAACAAACAAACAAAAAAAATGAAAACAGAGTGAGTTTCTCTACATTTGAGATCTGTGTGGTATGTTTTCACTTTTATTTGCATTCTCTCCTGTGCTCCTTCACCTGGTGCCAGTGAAAAACCACACTAGTTTTGCAAGATTTCTGCACCAAACACTTGAAGAAATTACACCGAAGGCCCCAGATTCACTGGGTATCCAAATAGTCTTTTGCCAAGACGAACTTGTCTATCTGTATAGTCCTGTGATATTGTTTCATCATGAAGTTGGACAGCTTCTCTTGGCAGGCGTTTTGACTACCTGTACCTCAACAATGGTACAGGTATTCCTTGATTTACACCGGTTGCTCAGCAACCATTAGAAGCCATGATGATTTCCCCAGGTGGTTTGAAGTTTCAATGACCACCTTTTCCTGTGGTCACAGGATCACATTTTGGGAACTTGACAATTGACCTACGTTTTAGGGCATTCCATGGTCATTTGAGCATAGTTTATTATTATTATTATTTGCCAGAAACCAGTGTCTACTTCCAGTTTACAGCAAAACACATCCATTTCAGAGAATGGATTTGCTTAACAACTGCAGTGATTCATTTAATGATCACTGCAAAAAAAATGTAAAATTGGGCACAGTCACGTGGTGATCCACTTAATGGCTGCCATGTCTTATGACCATAATTGTAGACTCAATTATAGTCATAAGCTAAGGACTGCCTGTATTGGAAAGAGGGAGAAAAACTAAAAAAAAAGTACAGATGCCTATCTAGAAAGAAACATTGTAGGTTCAGCACATTTTTCTTTATGATAGTATCTTCCCAAGTGCACCTGAAAAAATAATAATAATAAAGACTACATTTATTTTGACAAAGTCCCCCTGTGGCATTTTTTTCTTGCCTGACAGGAACAGTTCCAGGATTCATGCACTGGAAAAGGCCTCATCATTATAATTCAGTCCTTAATGAATGCGGATAAAATATTCATTGCCATTTGCTATAAAATTTTATTTTTTTCTCCCATGATATTTTGAAGAAAATCCCTGGGTGGGATTTAAAGAGATCTTGTGATGAAGGTCCATAAACAAAATGGGGGCAGCAAAATGAAAGCATCTGTAAAAAGAGATGACTTATTTCCTAATTGCAGTTGTGCTGACCTGGCTTTGTATTTTACTTCCTGAAATATTAATTGCTGACTTTTTACTTTGCCTTTGAGTATGAACAGGTGCACACCCTAGAAATCCTCCCCTAAACTGCTTTCTAGGAGGAACCACTGTCTTCAGAATAGATGCTACTTATATCTAATTGAAATCAACAGGCATTACTGAAGTACTCCTTGACTAGATGTTGTACTTAAATGTCATTTTATTTCAAGATCAAGTGAAAAGGCATAATTAACACACAGGCTAAAGTACTACAATGGGAGCAAAGGGAAAAAACGGATATGGCAGTGTTAGTAATTTTAGAATTAATTTTACAGTGATATCTATATCAAAGTATGTAACATAGCTGTGACCTTAGAGTACAGCTAACATATTTGATATGGTCAGTGTGAATAGTGACCAGGAAGATTATGGAGACCATGACAGCTGAAAAAAAAATGACTATTTCAATAAAATGTTCCACGGAGAACAGCTACAAATGAAAACGGTGTTTGAGCAATGTAGTATTTACCTCTGGAAATGTACTGAAGGTAACAAGCATTTGAGTAATCGACAGACAACAGTGTCTGGCTACTGTGAGTTCTCTTTATGGGCTGACTGGCTGATCCCATGAAAAACCCATTTAAGTGGGTTTGAAAACTTATTTGGTAATTTGCCCTGATTGCCTGTAGGAAATAAGAAAATTTCCCTTTGCCAATTATTAACGATAATCTCAGTAAAGCATCTCTCTACATATCTTAACCACAGCAAGACTGGCATATGCCCAAAAATGGAAAAGAAAAGAAACACCCACTGAAGAAGAAATAATAGATAAAATTTTATCCTGCGCTGAAATGGACAGGTTAACCCTAGAGATCAAAAATAAGAACGAAACAGAGTATTATGAAATTTGGCAAAATGTGTACAATTGGTTAGAATTAAGGAGGATCGCTGAGATGAACATTGATTGGTTGATAATGTAAGGACCTTTTATTAGCATCTATATAATGGACATAACTGAAAGATACGTAAATATAACGCTGAGGACTGAATGACAGTTTACTAAAAAAACCCGACAGATCTTACATGTATATTTTTTTTATACTCTGACCTGTTATAGATTGTATTTTAGGTTTTTGTTATTACTTTCTGCAACATAAGATAATACTAATAGTAGTGTTGTAGCTAGGGAAGTTGAATCATGTCCACTTTTGTTTTTAAATGTATATTTAATAAAATTTTCCAAAAAGAAAGAAAGAAAGAAAGAAAGAAAGAAAGAAAGAAAGAAAGAAAGAAAGAAAGAAAGAAAGAAAGAAAGAAAGAAAGAAGGAAAGAAAGAAGGAAAGAAAGAAAGAAAGAAAATTTCCCTTTGCCATTTGACAGAGCAAATGACAGAGGAGCAGACACCCTTTTTATGGATGGAAGCTTCTCAGAGAGAGATCCAACCTAGAATCAAGGAGAAATTTCCTGTCAGTGAGAACAATTAATCAGTGGAACGGCATGCCTCCAGAAGTTGTGGGTGCTCCATCACTGAACAGCCATTTGTCTGGAATAGCCATTTGGCAGGGGTTTGGCCTAGAAGACCTCCAAGGTCTCTTCCAACTCTGTTATTCTGTATTCCTCATGCATTGCTCCTGGCTCCTGAACCATAGGGGTGGTGGGTGGGGAGGCAGGGACGATTTAATGTTAGTGTTTCCTCCTTTTTCCCTGCAAGCATACTCATCATTTTTGCAATGATCTGGCTAACATTCCCACCTGCTGTTCCATAAGGAACATTATCTTCAGTCAGCACCCACTCCATCCATTGCATTATCTTACTCCGTTTTTGCTCTGAGAAAATAAAATAATGCTGGTTAGAAGTGTGATGATACATTTCTAGACATTATGATATCTTAACCAGCAGGATGAGGAGAGACACTCCATTTGGAAAGCATTATGCCACCATGGAGTTTTGGCCTCATTAATGAGAGGGAAGAGCCAAGATCAGAGGAAGTGAAAATTCTCACTAATGGACAATCAGCAACCTTGAAACACAATTGTTCTTGGCTCCAAATTTACGCTAGAGGTTAAGAAGTAGTAAGCACAAAAAACAAGCCACAGAAACCCAAGAGTATGGCAATATAATGGACTGGTGCTAATCCATCTGCTTTTCACATATCTCTTATGTTGTCTGAAAGTGTTTGCCACTCCTTTGCAAAGCAATTTATGAGTTCCAGACAAAGATGTAGCTTATCTGCTGTAGCTATTAGGTTTCTCTTGCCACAAAGAAAGAAAAAGAAAGAAAAAAGAAAACATCACCAGGAGAGAGCAAAAGAATATGCAAATTTGTACTGTATGAAATTTTCATTCATAGAAGAGTAACGATCATTGATATGGAAAGACAGTGCATCTCACCATAGCAAGGAAGATCATGTATCTATGTGTTGCTCAATCTGTTGTCCAAGTGCTGACCTTTAAGCTCCCTGCAATCTTTTTGTTTGTGTTCATCTTTTAACTGGTCTTGGACTGAACACAGTAAACAATCCTGCAAATAGAAGGCATCTTCAAATAGATATACCTCAAGAGTCTGTTGAGTACTTCAAAGACTTCTTTCATGTCAGAACAAATTTTGTTAGCTTTTAAGGTGACTCCAAAGTGTTACTTTTCCTGCAACAAACTAACAAATATGTCTATGGATTCTTTCATGTTGGTGCTATGATCCACAAAATCAGACTGAGCCATGGCAGAGTTGGCAGTAATGAACAGGTCTATTTCTACCTACATTTTTCACCTGGACAAGTCACTGCCAGATGACAAGAAAGCTCATCCATTCCAATGTGGAATTGCTCATATATATCATTCAACATACGCTACCTATTTAGGAAGAAAACTTTAAAAAAAGAGATCTTTTTCTAAAACTGAGTTTCTCAATCTCAGAACTTTAGGATGTGTGGACTCCCAGAATTCACCAGCCAGTATGGGAGCTGAAGTCCTCACATCTTCAAGTTGTTGAGGTTGAGAAACACCATTTTAAAACTATGCCCAGCATTTATTTAGGAAACAGATTATTTATCTTTTTCTTGAATTTTAGAAAGCAAATAACAGCTCCTCCACAGAGTAACTGTAAATGGATTGGTGCCAAATTTCAATCTGTTATGTTTTGAAGACAATACTGGCAATATATTTTATCACAATAGAGTCAGCATGGCTCCCAAATGGTGGGTCTCCCTACTTCTTCACCCCTTTATGCCTCCCACTGAAATGAGAAAATAATTTCCCTTTCTAAGAATGGGTATTAGACCCTTTTTATGAGTCTTCTTCCCCCTTTGAGATGCCTTCATGTATGATCTCTTCAAATCTTCACCATGGACCAGCAAAAGAGAGAAATACACCATAATTTTATCACTAGTTGAACTGGAAGAAGAAATTAGCAACATTCTTGATGGTTTTATCTAGGGAGTAGGGTGGGAAAAGAAGTGTCCACTGTTCCACTAGTCCACTAGTGAAGGTCAAGTGTTCGCTGTCACTGGTCCATGAAAAATGTCCAGTGATTTGCAGATCCTGTCTAACCAATTATCACTTGCCCTAACCATTAGTCTGCTAGTTGCTTATACTGTATGTATAGGAACTGATCCTTAAAAAAAAACCAAAAACACGCTTATTAGCAATGTAGAAGGAAACCACATAATGCCTGATACCTGTGCCACAAAACACAGTGAATTCAAACTTCATCTAGATGACTTTTTCTTCTTGGAGGTTGACATCTCAAAAAATGTTCATTGTCAAGATGACAATGCTTCAAGGTGGACCAGATGCTAATGCTCCATTTATTATGGAGTAACAGAATTTTGCAAGTCTGAATATACTCCCCCTCCTCCTTCTCCTCATCTTTGTGAGAACTAGGGAGAGTCCTGTCTGACATGCTTTCCACCATAGACTTAGATTTCTATTATCTGATCACAGTCTTGCTTGTGCCTCTTAATCTTGCTCCTCAGTGTTCTGCCCATTACAGAAGGCAACAAAGACAAGAGGGGGAAAAGATACTGATGTCTCCAAATAACCAATAGGAACATGTCATTACCTAAAGAAATTAAAGCTCAGTAGAAAAACTGCCTGGCCAGGTTTGTGCTGGTACATGTCAGAAAAAAGCTCACAACTTTTGAAGCAGGCTGTGTCCATGCCAGGAATGAAATGAGCTCAGGGTGATATTAATTCAAGATTTGTTTGCTGAATTATTTCTTGCTTATGCAAGTCCTATGAAACCCTCACTAAGAATGATGGTGATGATGATGGTGATATGTGGTGACAGTATGTCAATGCATATCGTGACTGTCTTAGAAGATGGCTGTGAGAATGAGGGCAAGGCTTCCTTATGGGTGCCCTCCTGGTGTTGACAATATTTGTTCTTTGTTGTTTCTAAAGCCAGGCATGAAGCCATTGGAATCAACAGCTCCATCACATCTGCAGGTGCAAATACAGCAGGAAAGTTCAACTTGGGACTCCTGCAAATCTAACGCCAACTGTTGTATGCCTTTGCCTGGGGAGCTCATAATGAAACTTTTCTCGCTAGAGACAGGGCTAAGCTTCCCTCAGCTGGAACATGATTTTTCAAATTTGTCTCAGCAGCAGCAGCCCCTTGTTCTTCAAAAACAAGGGAAAGGAAAATGCAATTGCTTTGCATGGTTTCTGTAGGGACTTTTCTCACACAAACTTCCTGTTACTGAAATCTGCAGGGAACACCCCGGGATCTTTGAAAATCATGTCTTCTTACATTATAGAAAACAAACAAGTCTTCTTCATATTAACTCCGCCTTTATCTTTATTATATCTCTTTTTGTGATCTCTCCAAAGTTGTACAAAAGATGTCAGACATGACAAATGAACGCCAATAGAATTAAGAGAAGAAAAATCACGTTTGGCATGTTCTATGAGGTTTTTATGCTAACCTCTATGTCAACCCAGCATTTCTTTAGCATAATCTTATCCCAAAAGATATTCACAAATGAAGATACAAAATCCTGTGGCTTGCAAAAGATGTATTTTATGAACCTAAAGTTCAGTATCCAAAGCTGAGTTCAGGCAGGGAACTAGAAGCTTAGGAAGACAAAGACCTAAAATCTACATACCCCAGCCCCAGGGAAGCAGGATATGAACTTTGGACATAATAGGATTGACCCATCACCATCAAGAATACCAGAAAGGCACAACAAGACTCAGGTCAGAATATGTGACACAGGAAATACAAAGTCTGACACAGGAAATAACTCCAAACAAAAGGCTCCAGAGGGTATAAAAACCTACTCCCTGCATGTGCTCAGTCCTTTTTCTGCTGGAACTATCTTTCTGTCTGGCTCTCCTCTGCAATAAACTGTAACCTTCTTCCTAAAGCAGTCACTGTTGTGTATTGTGGGTTGACCGTCAGACACAGATGACAGGACACTGCGTTAGAACAATGGTTTATTATGGTTGGAACGGGGACCTCTCCACAGCTCCGCTCTTTATATACAGTTGCCGGCTAGCCGCCGGCCAATCCACATACTTCAAGGATCCCGCCAAAACGGCCAGACCAATAGCATACTGTTGCTAGGAGAGGCTCAGCTGATGCCCAGCTGGCTGTCGGACCAATAGCATACTGTTGCTAGGAAAGGCTCAGCTGATGCCCAGCTGGCTGTCAAGTTTAACCATAATACTAACCATATAACATTGAATATATAACATCCCCTTTCCCTCCTAATGAAGAACAAACAATTTGACCCGGCGTTGGGCTTGCCATTGCTGGTGACCTATGACCTCACGAAGTCTTGAAGATATGCTGGGGGCCTGCGCGTTCTGCTGGAATGTCTTAGTGGCAACTCTACCCTGTTAGGGGACTGGTCATGTTCCTCCTGTCCACTTCCCTGTCCGGGCATTTTTTATTTATTTATTTTTTATTTTATTAATATTTCTATACCGCCCTTCTCCCGAAGGACTCAGGGCGGTGAACAGGGCAAGAATAAAATGCAAAGTTACAAATATTAAAAGAAGATTAAATAGTTGCCCATTAAAAAAAAATTAATACAATACGTTTATAGAAAC
This sequence comes from Vipera berus, assembly GCF_964194415.1. Lineage (NCBI taxonomy): Eukaryota > Metazoa > Chordata > Lepidosauria > Squamata > Viperidae > Vipera > Vipera berus. The sequence goes on from NC_138203.1 coordinate 66,388,485, forward strand.
CCCAAAAATACAGCAATAAAAAACCCAGCAATCCCCCATCAGGCCAGGCCGGCTTGTTCGAATAAAAATGTTTTCAGATCGCGGCGAAAGGAGCGAAGATCGGGCGCCATCCGGAGCTCCACCGGTAACTGATTCCATAGTTCCGGAGTGCCCACAGAGAAGGATCTCCCCCTGGGGGCCACCAATCAACATTCTCTGATCAGTGGCACCCTGAGGAGTCCCTCTCTGTGGGAATGCACAGGGCGCAGGGAAGTTGATGCCGGCAGTAGGTGTTCCCTGAGGTACTCCGGACCCCTGCCATGTAGGGCTTTAAACACCATTACTAGTACCTGGGCATGGAGTCTCCCAGCTGGTGTCCCTGGTCCTGTGCTTCCATAAGAGGCCCTGGCCTTCCCATGTCTGGTGGACTCACCACGGGGGGGCTTTCAGGTATTATTGTGGCTCCCTGGTCACAGGTTTGCCCCCTGTCTTTAGTTACTTCTCTATGTTGATTTTCCGGGGCCCGCTTCCTCAGCTGATCTAAATGCCTCCTCATCTGACGACCCCCTTCCCCCTCAATGAGGTATGACAATGGCCCTGTTTTATCAATCACCACCCCTTGCACCCAGAAATCTCCACTGGAGTAATTCCTTGCCCACACATTGTCCCCAATTGCTAGCCCTGACACAGTCCGGTGTTGCAGTCTTTCTGATGCCACCTGGTCAGGGTGCAATCTGTCCAGTTTAGTCCTGAGGCGACGGCCTCAACGTAGTTCAGCCGGGCTTTTACTGGTGGTTGAGGATGGGGTGGTATGTTGGCTTTGCAGGAATTGTGCCAGTCTTTGGTGCCAGTCTCCGATGACAATTCGCTTCAGTGCGTCTTTTGTTGATCTTACCATTCGTTCAGCAAGGCCGTTAGTCTCTGGGTGGAAAGGGGCAGATGTGATGTGTCTAATCAAGTTGGCCTTGATGAAAGCCTGAAAATCAGCAGATTTAAATTGTGGGCCGTTGTCTGACACAATGACATCTGGCAAGCCATGAGTTGCAAATAGTCCCCTTAGCACCTGTACAGTTTTTGCTGTGGTCATGCTAGACACTGGCACTACCTCCAACCATTTAGAATAACTGTCCACTAGCACAAGGAAAATGTGACCTTGGAAAGGGCCTGCATAGTCAATGTGGATTCTTGACCATGGTACTTGAGTTGGTTCCCAATTGTGGACAGTGGAATGAGGTTGTTCGGGTCTGGTTTTTTGTCACTGATAATACCCTGCGACCTGCCCTTCTATGTCCTTGTCAAGGCCTGGCCACCACACATAGCTGTGAGCTAAGGCTTTCATTCTGACAATACCAGGGTGTGTCTCGTGTAATGCCTCTAGAACTTTAGCCCTCAATTTGTCTGGGACTATGACCCTATTTCCCCATAACAAACACCCTTTATGTGTTGATAATTTGTTTCTTCTTGTATAATATGGTTGGAAATCCTTTCCTGGGCACTGTGCTAACTACCCTGAGGCCACCCATGTTGCTACCCTGCTTAGGATTTTGTCAGTTGCTGAACCATTTGCTATGTCTTTAGCTTGCAGGGGGGAGTCAGGAAGTTCCTGAATGGCAATGACATTGCAGGCTGGGGCTGGATCTGGCTCAAAAATTGACAGGGGCAATCTGCTCAGTGCGTCTGCATGCCCCATGTCCTTACCAGGTTTATATTGTAGATCAAATGAATAGGCAGACAGGAATACAGACCATCTTAAAACCCTAGGGGACAGGATTTGAGGTGTTATTTTATTGGTTGTGAATAACCCTAACAAGGGTTTATGATCGGTGAAGATAGTAAATTTCCTACCATACAGGTAGTCGTGAAACTTTTTGACTCCTGCTACTAGGGCAAGGGCCTCTCTATCAATCTGAGCATAGTTTCTCTCAGCTTGTGTAAGTGTCCTGGAGTAAAAAGCAATAGGCTTTTGCTCCCCTGTCTCTTCCAAGTGGCTAAGTACGGCGCCTACTCCATAGGGTGAGGCATCGCACGCTAGGCATAAGGGTTTTCCTTCAATGAAGTGTGTGACAACTGAATTGTCAGAGAGCAACTGTTTTAGGGCTTTAAAACTATTGTCGTGTCTGGTGGTCCAGTTCCAGGGGGCGTTATTATCAAGTAGCCTATGTAGAGGCTCAGCAATTGTTGCTTTATGGGGTAGAAAGGAATGGTAGAAGTTAATTAATCCTAGGAATGCTTGTAATTCTGCCCTGTTCCTAGGGGTGGGTGCCATCTTAATAGCCCTTATTTTGGAGTCAGTGGGGTGGATGCCCTGAGCATCCACCCTGAACCCTAAAAATTCTGTAGAGGAGACTCCGATATGGCACTTGTCTTTCTGTAATTTTAAACCGGCCAATCAGAACCTGTGCAATACGGCTCTCAACCTGTCAGCTAGCTCAGACTCCGATTCTCCGGCTATCAGCACATCGTCAAAGTAAGGGCACACACCAGCGATGCCTTTGAGTGTTTTTTCCATTATCTCCTGGAATATTCCAGGAGCTACAGCGATTCCAAATTGCAAGCGATTCACTCGAAAGACTCCCTTGTGTGTGACAATTGTTTGAATTTCAGTTGTTTCGCGGGAAACCGGAAGTTGCTGATATGCCTGCGCCAAGTCGAGCTTGGCAAAGATGGCGCCGGACTGTATTACAGCGAGGACGTGTTTCACGGAGGGGACCGGGTAAGCATGCGGATTCAAGGCCCGGTTTACCGAGGCCTTGTAATCCGCGCAAATTCTTATTTTACCGTTCGGTTTAAGGGGGGTAACAATAGGAGTTTCCCACTCTCCCCCTTCTACGGGTTCTAGGATTCCCTGTCTCACTAGTTTATCTAGTTCGTTTTTGATTTTTTCTTTTAACGCGAACGGGACCCTCCTAGCCTTAATTTGAATGGGTAAGATGTCTGGATTTAATCTTAATTTTATTGGGGGCCCGGTGTATTTCCCTAGCCCCCCCAAACACGTCTGTAAATTCGTTACAGACGGAGTCTAGGGTGTTTGTTTGGATAGTGTTTATGCCCCCTAACCAAATGCCCAGGGCCTTGAACCAATCTAAGCCCACTAAATTAGTTCGTTTTCCCTCTGTAATTAAAACTTGTAATGGGCCCTGGAATTCCTTAAATTTGACTAATACAGTTGCCTGCCCTTTTAATTTTATCGGGGAACATTGGAAGTCAGTTAGTCTAATTTTGGTTGGCTTTATGCAAACCCGCTGACCGCTCTTAAAACAAATTGCTGAATAGGTCTCTAATGAAATTAGAGACACAGGTGATCCAGAATCCACCTCCATTTGGCAAGGGATTCCTTCCACACTGATTGTAATTTTAATTTTAGGTTTGAGCGGGGGGTGGATTGCCGTCTGGCATACCACTTCCAAATTTTCTATGACTAAGGGTGCCCGGGTCTCTGGGGGCTTGAGGGGGTTTTCAATACCTGCTGGCAGTTCATCGATGTCATTTATGTTGTCGCGGTTCCTGGCTCTGCAGACAGTTTGAATGTGGCCGGTTTTACTGCAGGCATGGCATCTGGCACCGCGGAACCGGCAGGATGCTCTGGGGTGGTTGCCTCCACAGCTGGCACAATTTGCGTTGGTTCCCCTTGGGTTTCGGCTTTGGATTCTTGGACTTTTGTTGGTTCTAGCCGGCTTCTTTTGTGACGGTGTGTAGTCCCATCGGGTTTTGAACTTGTCCAGTCTCTGGAGGATGGCATCAATTTGTGCTTCGTTGGCCGGTTCCCCTTCTTCGTTGTCTGTGGCATTCTCCTGATGCACGGAGCCACTCGAATTGTCACCGTGCTTGAGCACGTTCTTTTCGTTGATTGCCTCCTGAGCCATAATTTCGTTGACGACTTCTGACAGGCTCAGGGTGGGTTTTGCGATTATCTTCTGCTGGAGGTGATCGTCGCTCAGACCGAAGACGATTCTGTCCCAAATCCGATCTTCGAGGTCGGGGAAACTGCACATTCGGGCGGCTTGACGCACGGCAGCCACGAAGTACATTGCTGATTCTCCGGGAAGCTGGTTCCTCTGGATGAATCTGAGTCGCCAGTAGATTTCGGATTTCTTTGGCATGAAATGCTGGGTCAACTTGCCGATGAGGTCAGCGTACGGCAGTGCTGAGACTGGATCTGGGATGCTTAACCCGACAGCCACGTTGTATACAGCTGGCCCGCTGATGCATAGCAGCGCTGCTGCTTTTGCCCGATCTTCCGTGATTTTATTCACGAAGAGATATCCCTCGACTTGTCCCAGGTGGGACTCCCATTGCCCTGGGTGGCGGACGTCAAATTCGCATACGTGTCCAATTTGCGTCATTCTGGTCTGGTCTGGTCACTGCTTGACGGGAAGGAATGTGATCGGGAGAGTTCACTCTTCCCTCCTTTCTCGTAGTTCGTGCTTCAGCTCTGGTGACTCAGCTAGTGCTTCAGCTCAAGCAGTATCCCATCCTCGTCACCACTGTTGTGTATTGTGGGTTGACCGTCAGACACAGATGACAGGACGCTGCATTAGAACAATGGTTTATTGTGGTTGGAACGGGGAACTCTCCACAGTTCCGCTCTTTATATACAGTTGCCGGCTAGCTGCCGGCCAATCCACATACTTCAAGGATCCCGCCAAAACGGCTGGACCAATAGCATACTGTTGCTAGGAGAGGCTCAGCTGATGCCCAGCTGGCTGTCGGACCAATAGCATACTGTTGCTAGGAAAGGCTCAGCTGATGCCCAGCTGGCTGTCAAGTTTAACCATAATACTAACCATATAACATTGAATATATAAGAGTCGCCATGTTGTTTATCCCCGGCTTGGACTGAACCATGATGAAGACTTTTCTTCCTACAAAGGGAAAAGGCACTCTCAACATATAATTAGCCAAGGAACTTCTATTCTATAAAACCTTTGGGAAAACACACGTTTCATAAAAAAAACCTTCATTCCCCACCTTCTCCACTACCAAATATACTGCATCTGAGAGAAATTAATTCAATGGTGGAAAATATTTCATTGTTGGATAATGACCCACATATGGTCAAAAAGCCTCAATTTACTTTTTGGTAACTCTTCATCAACAATACATTTTCTAGAATACATGATTCTGGAAATTGAGCATGGTGACCTCTATGCTGGATAGTGCTAGAAATAATTTCAGTTTTTATTGAGCATAGAGACACACACAGAGAGACTTCTCTGCATACAGCTTTTCTCTGCCATGCCTTTTCTTTAAAAGTAAATCTGTTGGTGGTGTGTGTTTTTGGCTCTAGCTCTAGATCTAGATCTATCTTTATTAGATCAAGTTTGTGGATCATCTCTAAGAGAATCTTTTGGGCTTATACTATCTGCGTTCTCACCACTCTTCTGTATAATATTCTTCAGTTTATAATTTCAATATGTGTCTTCACACCTGGTGCTGGTTTTTCTTATATAGTGTACTTCTGCAGAGGTTGGCAGTTTGAGACTTGTTAAGGTCTGGAAATCTAGTTTATTTCTACAGCGTCTCCTCCCCCCTCCTCCATAAAAAAAAGTGCAATTGATGTGATGTTTCTTTCACAAGCTGAGAAATGTCATTGAGAACAACAAGAACAACAACAAAAACAATAATAACCCCAGCAGTGTACAGCCTGTGCCTTTTCTGTCTATTTTACTTTATTTTTCCTGCTTCATTTGGGTAGCCCACAAGTACAGCTGTAACTTCTATGCCTCCAGAACCTGAAGATTTAGCTCAGGTCAGTGGTTAGCAAAAGCAATGTGGGCAAAGTATAGAATAATCAAATATTCATTGCTTTTGCAGTGTTATCCTTAGCCAGATGTAACCGAGTTAACTGAAAATGCATTCCTCTGACAAGCTAGTTTTAATGAATAGATTGAAATGCTGAGGAGAAACCTCTGCTGATGTGCTTTATACAGTATATGGAAGTGCCTCAACACCCATCTGCAGAACAGAACCTGAAATTATTCCCCTGGAGGCATCTACAGACGCTTACAGAAATCTCCTGAATTTATTTAATCTTCAATTGAGAAATGGTTGGAGCCTAAGGGTTTAACCACAAGTGTTATTTAAAGCAAGAATTTCAAAGAATCTATATGTTACAACCTAATATTTTCTTTTCTCTGAGGCATCCAAGGGAGAGATTGGATATAGGAACACGAAGGTACATTTGTGGAACTAAAGATGGCAGAATTTTGTGTGGCATTTGATTCAGATGTTGTGAGTGTGTTGTTTCACACACACACACACACACACACACATTTAGATTATGTATAGTATGATTATGATATATGCAAATGTTAAATTATTATGCAAAGTCACTGAAAATGTTATGCATAATTTAAATGAAGAACTATGTGGAAAGAATGAGCCACTAACCATTTTTAAAAAAATCATTTTGGTTCACTCATTCCGATAAGAGTAAAATGAATATTAATGGACAATACCCATAATGGGACTCAGAAAAATGTATAGAATCACTAAGCATTTACACTCTACTTGCCTTTATTTTGCTCTTGAATGCTTAGTTAGTATCTAGAATATAATTCAGAGGAATCTAAGGCATAGAACATACCGCAAGTTGGAATGCCAAAAAGGGAGATTAAAGGAATTGGGAAAATATAATCTGAAGAGAGTTGTGATTGCATTTTTCAACATCCTGAACTGGTTACACAGAAGGTCAAAACTTCTTCCTGGTCTTCCCTTGAAGACAGGTTATTGGGTCCTTGGGGGCACCAGATTCTTGTTGTTGTTGCTGAATGCCAGGTTTGTTTGCAATAAAATTGCTCTCATACACAATTGTGGATGAGGTACTTGAACTGGCTTGTATTACCAAAACCTAGCTGAGCTCTAAGGGGAATGTTCCCCTCTTGAAAACATACTAAGCTAAACATACTAAGCTAAACATACTAACATACTACTGCTAAGCTTGTAAGCCGCCCTGAGTCTTCGGAGAAGGGTGGTATATAAATGGAATTAAAATAAAAATAAAATAAAATACCCACCTTGGTTTCAGATCTGTCACCAGCCAAGACTCCAAGGAAAGGGAGGTCCTCCAGTCTGTAAGCAGGCCTCCACCTCAATTAGACTCAGGCTCTTTTTGATGGTTAAGGTGACAAGAGAGGGGAATTGAGATTAAGCCCATGTGGTAGTGTCTGCTTGTGTGTAAAAGACAGTGCCCCCCTTAACCTTGAAGAAGTCTGTGGAGCATTGTCCTTATGAGTTCTAAGATGGCGGCGCCTGGAATGGTTGCGGCTGCATTGGCTCTTGAAGGCGAATAGTTTTGGGACGAATAGTTTTGGGAGGGATAGTGGGGGCTATAGGCCACATGATCGGGAAGATTTTGATGTGTTTGAGCAACATGGTGGAACTAGGGTAGCATGCGACATACGACCGACAATCTTTGCTGGCCTGGCGAGTTTCTAGCTGTTTTGGAACTGTTGGTGAGACTGTTAAAAGTCGTTGGTGCTGTTTGAATTTGTTCTACCAGCAGCAAGATCTGACTGCTGGCCCAGGGATGGATTCTACTGCAAATCAGGGCTGTTTCCAGAGGAGGCAGAGGAGGAGAGGACCTGGAGCTTATGGAGCAAAGGAACTGGATGAGGCTGTCGGCAGGCCCAGAGGAAGAGAGAGAGGCTTTTGGAGGAGTTGGTGGCAGCGGCAGCAGCGTGCTCCAGGGGTGAAAAGAAGCAAGGCCTCTTAAAGGAAAAGGTGGAAGAGTCAGGATCAGAAAAAGGAAAGAAGCCGAGGTTGTCAGAATACAAGCGAATTTGAGGGCTAATCCACATGGAGCCCCATTTCCATCTGTCCTGTTTGCCATCGTTCACTCCCTAGAGACTAAAATGGACAATGTGAAATTTGAGCGGGAGGTGGTGACCCTTTGAGAGCTGTATGCAACAAAATTTCATTTTGATGTATGCCGATTGGTGTACATTCAAAGTGACAATAAAGTTATCATCATCATCATCATCATCATGAGATCATTGCTAGATGGACAATTTCTGTCTAGTCTCCAACCTAAATCCATTTCAGTCAGGTTTTAGGTTGAGGTTCAGGATAGGAACAGTGTGGTTGTCAATAACCTATGGCTGTGCCAAGATTGGGGTGGTGCTTCTATTACTGTCTTCCTTGATCTCTCAGCAGCTTTTGATATCATCAGTTATAGTATCTTTGTTGGGTCTGGTTCAATGTCTGGGAGAAGGAGACACTGTTTTGCAAGGGTTCTCCTTTCTCTGTAATGGGTTAAGTCAAACATTGTGAAAGGTTATACCCATGCCATGGCATACCACAGCACTTAATTCTCTCTTCCTTTTTGTTTAACATGTAATATATGAAAGCACAAGCTGAGGTCATTTTTAATTTGACTCAGGTATCATCAATATGACACTGATACCCAATTATATATCTTAACTCCAAGCCAAGTGATATTGCCAAACTTCTGACTGAAGGCCCGGAGGCTGCATTAACCTAAAGGGAGAGGAATAGATTTAGATTCAATCTTGATGTAACAGAGTTACTTTGTTTGTTTGTTTGATTCTGGGAACAGTCTATCTTTAGGTTTTAATGAGGTGTATCAGCACAGTAGCAGAATTTACACATTACACTAAGCCACAACTGTGACATAAGTTACATTGGCTAAGTCCATTCATTATATTATACCAGAATCAAGGGAACCACATTATGGAATCAGTATTGAATGGTGGTGTGGTTATTTTTCAGCTCAAATCTCCACAGAGCCATGCAACTCATTTGTAACTTAGGGCCAATTACTAACTTTCAAGTCAATCTAGGCCACAGATTGCTCTGAACATGAAATGGAAGAAAAGTGAACCTTGCCTTAAGCTTCTGGGTAAAAGTATAATAATGCAAAACTGTAAAAAGAATTCCTAATTATGGGTGTGTGCTTGGGCTTTATTCTGTAAAATCTAATTCACAAATTGTAACAATCCTGAAACAGACTTGTGTGACCACAGAGCAAGTGTAACTTGCTTCAAAAATATACTGAAGTTAAAAAGAAATATATTCATTTTTTGTTTTGTTTTTTTACAAATTGTCTGAAATCAAGATGCTTTTAAGGGTGTATACTTCATGGTTCTATGAGCAAGAATTACTGGAACTTCTAATGGTTAGTTTAACTGAAGGATTCCTGAAAATCTGATGGTTGATGAAAACCTTAAGGAAACATTTTCATATTAATAAATATATATTTTAATTAGAGCATCCAAAAAAATTCAAGCTGCATTCTGGTAGCAAGGTGAGCTTAGTTTTGTAAGAAAAGTATTTTCTTGGCTTTTAAAATAATTAATAATGACATTACTCTCTATGCACTTCCACAAAGTCCAGGTTCATTACACGTAACTTTCCTATACTAAACAGCAAATACAGTACTTTTTTTCTTATTAGAAACTTTAAATAATAATCCTCTCCCCACTTCCAAAGAGGAATAAATAACATTAGTTCAAAACCACCAGTAATGACTTGGAGGAGGGGGCATAAGGGAGCATTTCTCATTTCAACTTTTTATGTTGTCTCTCTGTGCTCAGCAATAAAAACATGATGAGTATTCTTCTTCAGAGACCATTCAGTGGAAGTGGTCAAATACTGTTACCCAATAAATCATTTTTAATGAAATGATAGATGCCATCAGAGACACAGGGACTGGAGAAAGAAGGCTAAGAAGAGATCATGTTATCAATAGGGCACCAAATGGGAAATTAGAGGGGTTCTGGCAGTAAAAATCCACATGACTATTGGAAGAAAGCAAAATATTTTCAGGAACTTTTTGCTGTCTAAGAGTTGTCCACATTTTGAAGCCCACATCAGGTGCCCAGAACTAAGACAAATGTTTAGTAGAGAGATTTCCCATTTATTGGGCTTCAGGGAGTGTTATTTAGGATCAGCCTATTCTATAAAGACAAAACAACAACAACAAGAACAACAACAACCAGCATTAGTGTCTGGAAGTTGAGTCCTGGCAACTGGACTTTCTTCCTTTCCTTTCACTTTCACACTTTTGCATTTGCATTTGCTTTGTTTGAAATGTTTGTCCAAGTAGCTTCTTCAGACTGATAAGTAGTAAATCATTTCAAACAAAAAAAAGAAAGAAAGAAAGAAAGAAAGAAAGAAAGAAAGAAAGAAAGAAAGAAAGAAAGAAAGAAAGAAAGAAAATGTTGAAATGACTCAACTTCCACACAATTCTATATGGATCACTGAGAATCTTTATCAACATATAACCAGCATAAGTATTGGTTATTTATTATTGATTACCATGATTGTTCATGATTACCATGAGTTTATTATTGATTAACATGATTTATGTACTGACTTTCTATCCAAAATAGCTTTCCAAGTAATATCAGCCATTGTAAGTACAAATAATAAAAAATATCAATTTTTGCATTATTTTACACAGAAGAAAGAGCTCTGAGAATCAGATCCATTTTTTTTGTTTATCCCACCTTTGCACCACCTTTCTATTTCTTCAGCAATCAAGACTGCTTACAATGATAACCATTACAAATATAAACTGAACGAAGAAGACACCTGCTTTTACTGCCTTCCAGATCAGGGGCCAAACATATTTACCTAGAGAGTATACTCCGCATCTTGGAAGCCACATAGGATAATATTTTGTCCTGCAGATCAGAAAATTGGGATTCTGGTAGGCGGGTAAATCATTCAAAGGCCCTTTCCTACTGGTCTACAGACTAGGCAAGTTCATAGCAGAAAAGTTCATGCTGTACATAGTTGGGTTTTAAGTCATTAATGATTTTAAAGGTCCATACCATCGTCTTGAACTATGCTAGGAAGGTAAGTGATAGCCAGTGCAGCTGATTCATTATAGTGGTAATATGATTCCTTTCTCACCAGCCTGGCCAATCTAGTTTGCACTAATTGCAATTCCTGAATACAAGAATGTGCCTACATTTAGCATATTGTAATAAGGAAGGTGGGTTGTAACTGAGCCATAAATAACTGTTGCTAACTATGTCTAGCCAAGTGAGGATCACAGTAGATATGCTAACTGTAATTCTGCAGATGTACCTTTTCTACCATGTCACTTGCCAATCTAATGATATTTGGGAAACCAGAAGCATTTGTAAGCTGTAAATATGTTATTTTCCCCCTGAAGAGTACAATTCCATCTGGAGCAATCACACCTCTACTTCAGAGTCAAGTTTTTTTATTTATTTATTTAACCAAACAACACCGTTACTTTGTCTGTGTTTATTACCAGATTCTTCTTTCTTATCCATCTTATTGGTGATGATATTAAGCATCATTCAACAATACTACAAAGCTCCAAATGATAACCCCAGTCATTTCAAATAAATGTTGAACTACATTGGGGATAAGGTGGAAACTAGAAGAATACCATAAGCCAGAGATCTAGGCATTACACCATAGTCTCCTTCACCACCCTTCCCCAAACATTTCACAACAGTACCCCTGAGATCCAGCCAAGCCAGGTGACTCAGAAGAATGCCATGTTAAGTGCTATTGAAATGTATTGAAACTCCAGGAAATATAATTATTATATGCACAAAGATGGAAAGATTCAACATTACCCAGCAGGGAGGGATGGTTGGGGAAACTGACAGAATTGGCTGACTTCTTTGCTTAGAGACAGGGCAACATATACATTTATTTGTTGAATGGAAGCCCCTTATGGACTTTTTGCATAAAAATGAAATAAGCAAATGAACTTGTGATTTATGGTTTTGATAAATAAACAAGACAGATTATAGAAGAGAATCACGATGTAACTTTAGAGAGAGTTAAACTATAATCATACTTATAACTGCTATGAAGAATATCAGAAGCCACTTCTTTATTTCTTTCTTTATTATTTATTTATTATTGGGACTTATATGCCGCCCTATCTCCCGAAGGACTCAGGGCGGCTAACAACAATAAAATACAATGATACAAAAGTTAAAAAAAATTAAATTAACAGCCCCAATAGAATATATTAAAATTGTAGTTAAAAATTAAAAAAACATTTTAAAATCCCTGTCGTGAGTCCAGGTCAGCCTGATGGAAAAGAAGTGTTTTAAGGCTGCGGCGAAAGGACCAGAGATCTGGGGCCATCCAGAGCTCAAGGGGGAAGTTGGTTCCATAGGGCTGGCGCTCCCACAGAGAAGGCCCTCCCCCTGGGGGTCGCCAGCCGACATTGTCTAGCCGACGGCACCCTGAGGAGGCCCTCTCTGTGTGAGCGTACTGGCCGATGGGAGATCGTTCCCGGCAGCAGACGGTCCTGCAAATATCCCAGGCCTAAGCCATGTAGGGCTTTAAAGGTAAGTACCAGCACCTTAAATCTCACCCAGAGGACAACCGGTAACCAATGCAGCTCACGCAGGAGGGGTTTAATATGGGAGTATCGGGATGCTCCCATCACTACCCGCGCAGCCAGATTCTGCACCAGCTGAAGCCTCCGGGTGGTCTTCAAGGGCAGCCCCATGTAGAGAGCATTGCAGTAATCTATACGGGAGGTAACGAGTGCATGAGTGACTGTACGTAGGGCATCTCGGTCCAGATAGGGGCGCAACTGGTGCACCAGGCGAACCTGGGCAAATGCCCCCCTGGCCACAACTCCAATATGATCTTCAAAACTGAGTCGTGAATCCAGGAGGACGCCTAAATTGCGTGCCCTATCAATGGGAGGTAACACCTCTCCTCCCATAGCCAAATATTTGTGTATATCTTTATATCTTTTTCTTTTTTTCTAATTTCTTCTACTCTTTTTCTTGTTGCACTGTTAGCTTTTTCTTTTCTTTTTCTCTTTTCTTTTCCTCTGTTCTATTTCATTTTGTATTAGTTCCTATTACTGGTATTAAAACTTTCAATAACAATTATTTTAAAACTCCAGGAAAACTGGCAGTGTTGTGCCCTCTTGCTATCTAGCTTCTGGCACAGGTTATCAACAAAAAGGGGCCAAAGCAGCACATCCTAAACAAAATTCTAGGACCAGAGAATCAGTTTCATCCAGATATATCTGAACGTTGGAAGCTATCATTTTCTCAGTCATATTACCCAAGGATAAAATATTTGAGACTGGCTGTAAGTTGAGAACTCAAAGAAATAGTGCAAGATCAGAAGATGTGGAGAGACCTGGCCCATAGAATTGTCAAGAGTCGAATTCTACTGAACAGATAACATCATCATCATAAGTTGAGAAATCTTCTGAAACTGTTAATAAAAGAACTAGGAAAGCACTCTGTGATCAAATATAACAGTTTTGCCATCTGTTAATTCTGGATTAATAGCAGATTTATAATAGATTCCTCAAAATTGATTGAATAATTTAATTTTGTTTGATTTCACTAGATTTAAACAAAGATTCAATTAAGTCTATCAGATCTGAGGTGCAAATATTCAGGCAACCACTAGTTGGCAGCAAGGAATTACAGAAAACTCTTAACCCTTTGCTGCCATCTAGTAACAGACTGTATTTTTGCAACCTAGAACTAGGGAGGGGGAAGGTCTTGAAAAAATTCAGAAGCAACCCACACAACTCATCAACCCACACTACAAACAGACCAAAAGACATTGTGGTACACTATATGAACTGAGCCATTAAATATAAGTACTGGGCTGCATATGTCATTTATATAAAAATTAAATAAGAGAGGTGCCAGTATGCAGTCTTATTTTAGACCCTTGGTAGTTATACTAGGTTCTGTCAAATGTCCTTGAGAAATATATCTTCGTCTGGCTGAATATATAATCAAAAATCAAGATAATTATTAGTGTAATAATAATAATAATAATAATAATAATAATAATAATAATAATAATAATAATAATAATAATAATAATAATAATAATAATAATAAGAAGAAGAAGAAGAAGAAGAAGAAGAAGAAGAAGAAGAAGAAGAAGAAGAAGAAGAAGAAGAAGAAGAAGAAGAAGAAGAAGAAGAAGTTGGAAGGGACCTTGGAGGTCATCTAGTCCAACCCCCTGCTAAGGCAGGAAACCCTATACCATTTCAGACAAATGGCTGTCCAGTCTCTTCTTAAAAACTTCCAGTGTTGGAGCATTCACAACTTCTGGAGGCAGGTTGTTCCACTGGTTAGTTGTTTTAACTGTCAGGAAGTTTCTCCTTAGTTCTAGGTTGCTTCTCTCCTTGACTAGTTTCCATCCATTGCTTCTTGTCCTGCTTTCAGGTGCTTTGGAGAATAGCTTGGCTCCCTTTTCTTTGTGGCAGCCCCTGAGATAATGGAACACTGCTATCATGTCACCCCTCACCCTTCTCTTCATTAAACTACACATACCCAATTCCAGCAACCGTTCCCAATATGTTTTAGCCTCCAGTCCCCCAATCATCTTTGTTGCTCTTCTCTGTACTCTTTCTAGAGTCTTGACATCTTTTTTACATCGTGGTGACCAAAACTGGATGCAGTATTCCAGGTGTGGCCTTATCAAGGCATTGTAAAGTGGTATTAGTATTTCACGTGATCTTGATTCTATCCCTCTGTTAATGCAGCCTAGCACTGTGTTGGCTTTTTTGGCAGCTGCAGCACACTGCTGGCTCATATTTAAGTGATTGTCTACTAGGACTCCGAGATCCCTCTCACAGTTGCTACTATTGAGCAAAGTACCACCTATACTATACCTGTGCATTTGATTTGTAGAAAATGTAGAACCTTACTTTTTTCACAATTGAATTTTATTTTGTTAGATAGTGCCCAGTGTTCGAGTCTGTCCAGATCCTTCTGTATCTTAAGCCTATCTTCTGGAGTATTGGCTATTCCTGCCAGCTTGGTGTCATCTGCATATTTGATGAGTTCCCCATCTATCCCCTCATCCAAATCATTAATGAAGATATTGAAGAGCACTGGGCCACACACTGAGTACGGCCTGTCAGCCAGCTACGAATGCATCTGGTGGTGATGCTGTCTAACCCACATTTTTCTATCTTATCAAGTAGTAGGTTGTGATCTACTTTATCAAATGCCTTACTGAAGTCCAAGTAAATTATATCTACAGCATTCCTCTGGTCCACTAATTTTGTCACTTGGTCAAAGAATGTAATAAGATTTGTCTGGCATGATCTGCTTTTGACAAACCCATGTTGACTTTTAGTGATGACTTTGTTTGCATCAAGGTGTTCACTGATTTGTTGTTTGATTATCTTTTCCAGAATCTTCCCAGGTATTGAGGTCAGGCTGATAGGTCTATAGTTTCCTGGATCTATTTTTTTCCCTTTTTTGAATATGGGAACTACATCAGCTCTCTTCCAGTCCTCTGGTAGTTCCCCAGTGCTCCAGGATCTATGAAAAATATAGTTCAGTGGTTCTGAGATCACGTCTGCCAGTTCCTTAAGAACTTTGGGATGTAATCCATCTGGTCCTGGTGATTTGAACTTGTCTAGGCTGGACAGGTGTTCACTTACCATTTTTTTGCCTATCTTAACTTGCGTTTCTATTCTGTTTTTTATGGCACTGGTTTTGGTAGGTTGGACTGTTTTTTCCCTTTGTGTAAAGACAGATGCAAAAAACGAGTTAAATAGTTCTGCTTTCTCCCTATTGCTTGTCACCTTCTTGCCACTTTCCCCCACTAATGGACCAATCATTTCCTTAACTTTTTTCTTGTTTTTTATATGTTGAAAGAAGCATTTTTTGTTATTTTTTTTTATTGAAAAGTTTTAAAATACATTTTATCTTTAACAATCCCCCCTCCCCCTCCCCTACCAAACCCTCCCTACCCCTCCCCCCCTTTCCCCCCTTCCCCCCCACTTCCCAGAGCTAAGTACAGGGTATAAAAACAAAGAACAATCATAAACATCCATATGCTACCAACAATAAATTCTTAGATCTATCACTCTCTAGCTCATATAAGATAACTACAGACAATACTAATATTTCATATAGAAAAAAAAGAAAATAGAAAGGAAGACTTATTCAAATGCTAAATGAAACTTTTTTTTGTTATTTTTGACTTTGGTCGCAAGCCTTAGTTCATTTTGAGCCTTAGCTTTCCTCACTTCATCTTTGCAGGCACGGGCTATTTGCTGATATTCTGCCTTAGTTATGTGCCCCTCTTTCCACTTCTTATACTTGTCCTTTTTATTTTTCAATTTATCAGAGAGTTCTTTATGCAGCCATGCTGGTTTCTTTTGAGAGCTGTTATTTTTCTTCTTTGTTGGTATTGTACTAGACTGGGCCTTTATTATCTCACTTTTCAAAATTTCCCAAGATTCTTGAGTTGTTTTCCCCTTTAGGATTCTCATCCATGGAATTCTTCCCATGGTCTCTCTACGTTTATTGAAATTAGCTCTTTTAAAGTCCAAGACTCTAGTGTAGATATGAAACTCTTAAAATAAAAGCAAGTGAAGTGTAAAGTACCTCAATGAGTTTACGCCAGTAAGGCTTAACAATGGAATAAATGAAATAATGATTAAGGAGAGAATAGCTCTTTATTTATTTCAGCTAGTAATTTTCTTTGATTGAATCTATCTGAAATTTTGACTTCCAGATTGTTTTGGGGGGAAAAACACAGCTCTTTTCGTTTTTAGAATATAAACACTAAATTGAATTTTGAAAATAAGTAGTCCAGTTGTCCCCATGAGAGTTACATAAACTTGTTATAACATGGGGACACATTTCTTCATGGGCAAATGGCTTTTAATTCTTGTAACAAGCTAAAAGTCTCCTGCCCTTCTAGGCATTCTAAAGAACCCAATATTTCAAATACAAGGTTGGCCCATTCTTCTCCATAACATTTACGTGAGTGGGGGAAAAAAATCAGAAAATGGTCAATCACAAAAGCAGCTCTATAGAGATGTTTTTCATCTCTAGGAACAGCAGGATGCTAATGGTAGAGTTAAGAAGACAAAAAAAGAAAACCCACATTGATTTGTTGACAGAGGCCTCGCAGCTGTCACAGTAAAACACGGTTCTTTTGCACTTAATCAATGTCAGCCTCCAACCAAATCGTTTTGTAGCCTAGATGAAAAGCAATCAAGAGGAACATCTTCATAAGCATGAAGTCTGCTAGATGGAATTCAATGAAGTGTGTCCTTAAGCTTAGGCACTTCAAGTGTGATACATGACCCGCAAGCTAATTGGAATCCTTTAACCCTTTCAAAGGTTGTAACAATTGCTGGCCTTTTTTTTTAAGTCCAAGAAAAAAAAAGAAAGAACAAGAATGAGAAGCCAAGATACGGGAGGGAAAGAAAGATTAAGATTCCTATCTCAGTCCATGACTTTAAAGGGATATCACGTATCCTCACTGAAACACAACATTTAGGCACTCAAACAGTTCTAAATGATGCTTTCATACTTCAAGCAAGTTGGAGGAGATGAAATATGTGGGAGTCAGGAAATCCTTCTCTTTATTGTTTCTGAAGGTAAATCCAAATAATTGTATTATATTGGTTGGCAAGGAAATTAAAATTTAGGTTTGTTTTAAACAAGTAATTGATCTGCTTTCTAATTGTACTGAGCCAAGCAAAAGCTGCAAAAAGGATACCATTAAAATAATATAATACAAACAGGAGATTGAAACAATAAATTTATCTAATTCAGATTCTTGGGGGAGGGGATCATATTAAATATTATATTTAGGCACCCTCTTCCAAAATACACAGTTCAGAATTACTCAACCAATGCTAGTCCTCATTTCCTACTACTTAGTTTAGTATATAGCTAATCAAAACATCAGACTACACTCTCTCTGTATTTTCATGGATTTCATGCTATTATGCAATCATGCTGTTTCAAATATGAATAAATATTTAAGCGCAAATGTCAGGCTTTTGATTCTGAAACTCAAGGAACAAGGTATGAATGATTGAGTATTTATTTTGTAGTTAACAAAAGTAATAACAAAAAAGTCATATGTATGTTATATGCTGCAGAATGTCACTCAATTAAATATTTCAAGTAGCTTAAAAATATTGCTGTGCATTGAGATCATACTCCAAGGATGTGACACGGCAATCAACCACACAAACCTAAGACAGTTTTTCTTAGAATTTTCTACTCAGATTGAGGAAAGATAATTTGTTATAGAGATTCATTCAAAGGAGGACAGGATTTCAGACAAATTATCATGAGCAGAGTTAGATTGGGATTTTGTGTATATGGAGATGCAAGCTAGCCAAGAATTAAATGTTTCTTTCATGATACAGTTCAGGAAACTGCAACTTCCTGGTTCCTATATATGAATTAAATCTCAAATAAAGTTGATGATTGAAGGCATTAAAGGAATCAGATCAGCCAAATGCTGAGGAGTGGGCAGGAACCGTCTCACACCAAGGAGATCCTAGCCATAATCCTAACTCCACTTGAACCAAAAGAAGGGACATGCTGTGGATGTTGTTGGTCAAAGAATTTCAGTTGGCAGGGTCTAATAGAGGAGCCTTTTCTGCCATGGTACCCAATCTTTGGAATATCATAACCGTCAAGGTAAGATCCGCCCCCACTCTCTTAACTGTTGGACACTGACAAAGCCAAGGGAAGAAATCAAGCAGGGAAGTAGTCTAGAATTCTTATGAAGGCACAAGAGGTCAAAGCCCAACCCTCCTTGAACGCCATTGAATCTTACCTAGTCTGGCCCAGCTACAAACTGCCAGTCTGGGAACATTCCTGTGTAATAGGCATCAGCAATAAAGTGGCTAGTTGAACTCTTCATGTGTGAATCTGGTTGTTCACACCTGACATTGGCCTTCCATAAAACCTGGCTCTGTCACTTACCTGGAGCCCAGATAGGGGTGTGTCATCCTGGAGGGAGTTCCTGGAGCAAATAGAAGATCTCTAAGCTAATTCTTATTAATCACATCAAAATGACCAGAGAGGACAAGGCTTAGTGACTGAAGGGAAAGGGGCATCAATATCATACAGCTAATAGAAGATCAGCAGATGAAACATTGAAGGTGTTTCCCACCCCAAGTTTTATTTTGAAAGAAGATAGAAAACAAACTGTTCAACTGAAAGCCAAGGAAGCATTTAGACTGCCTCCATAGTGAACTGGAGCTGAGGCAAAGACTACTCCATATGGACATGTCTTTTAAAAATGGTTAGTAAAGCATGTCTGAACTGTGGTACATATATGTGATACATAAACATACACATTCCCATCTCAACCTTATGAATGGTCTGTATCTTCCTTGATCAAAGGTCTTCTACCAGAGGCTGGGAATTTGAGGGTTTTGCACAGTGTTTTAGCTGTTCACGCTTCTGGATTGAGAGCTCTGATGTAATTCCTGGGATCTGTTGAGTCATTCTCCCAGCTTACGAGTCACAGCACCGAGTGCTCCTACCACCACTGAGGCCACTTTGGCCTTTGGACTAGCACTGTTGATGTTACCTATTTAGGGTAATGAAATGTCTGCAAGAAAACAAGCAAGCTCAGACAGCACCAAGGACCCCTCACTTTGGCCTTTATTCTCCACATCCTTTCTGGTTCCCCTTTTAGGCTCTGGTACTTCTCCAATTGGCAGAAAGTGAAGAGGAACTAAAGAGCCTCTTGTTGCGAGTGAAGAAGGAGAGTGCAAAACTTGGGTTGAAACTTAACATTAAGAAAACCAAGATCATGGCATCCGGCCCTCTCAATTCCTGGCAAATAGATGGGGAAGAAATGGAGGTAGTGACAGATTTTATTTTCCTGGGCTCCAAGATCACTGCAGATGGGGACTGTAGCCAAGAAATTAAAAGACGCTTGCTCCTTGGGAGGAAAGCCATGGCAAATCTAGACAGCACACTAAAAAGCAGAGACATCACCCTGTCAACAAAAGTGCGTATAGTCAAGGCTAGGTTTTCCCTGTTGCAATGTATGGCAGTGAAAGCTGGACCATAAGAAAGGCTGAGCACCAAAGAATTGAAGCCTTTGAACTATGGTGCTGGAGAAGACTCCTGCGAATCCCTTGGACTGCAAGGCGATCAAACCAGTCAGTCCTAGAGGAGATCAACCCTGACTGCTCTTTAGAAGGCCAGATCCTGAAGCTAAAACTCAAATACTTTGGCCACCTAATGAGAAGGAAGGATTCACTGGAGAAGAGCCTAATGCTGGGAAAGATTGAGGGCAATAGAAGAAGGGGACGACAGAGAATGAGGTGGCTGGATGGAGTCACTGAAGCAGTAGGTGTGAGCTTAAATGGACTCCAGAAGATGGTAGAGGACAGGAAGGCCTGGAGGAACATTGTCCATAGGGTCACGATGGGTCGGACACGACTTTGCAACTAACAACAACAACAACACTTCTCCAATTGGGGTGTGTGTGTGTGTATACATACATACAGACATATACATACACGCTGAGAAAAGGTCATGATAATTCCCAACACAGTTCCCAATCAATAAATGCCATTATGGGTCCCGATAATTATGGAGTTTCAAAATAGATTTAGAAATGACAGCTTTAAAAATACATTATAATGAGATTCACTGTTAAATAAATACAAATGAAAATTTTCAAACACTTTTATTGCTCTTGCACGTTTTTGTACGATAAAGCAAATTATAACCTGGATGAAAAAAAATAATAATAATTGACCCCTCATCCCCATTTCAAGATCTATTTTGAAGCAAGGAAATTAAATATGTCTTTCAGTTTCCAAGGAGAGAAAAAATAATGAGAGAGATTGCTTGCTAATTCTTATATTTTCAGGTAATATATTTGTCAACACAAAAATATACCAAAGAATGAGCTGGTCTGCTTGCATGGATGGCAGCATGTATAGTGCAAAGCAGGGCTAAGTCAAGTCAAGGGCAGTGACAACACTAATATTGCAGATTTTACTTCAGTTGCAAATCAATACAAATGTCAAGAGACAAGCTAAAATTGCCGCTAGTGTGTGAAGGAGACATTAAACACTGACTGGAGTGAAACTTCTGCCGAATGAGCTTTTCCTTAAGCGCTGAGCTTACTTTATAATAAATCTGCTTGGGTCAGTTCAGATAAATAGTCCTCACTACATCCAATAGCAATAAACCTCCAGTAAAGTTACTTGTTATCTTCTGCCCTTTTTTGCACCTTCAGATGTAATAAACAAACAGGGCCTTTAAAACAATGCCAAGCAATTTTTGCCCTTGGGGCTCAAGAGATGCAGACAGCCAAAGGGAACCAATTTTGGAAAAAAATGCTTCCATTGGCAGAATAGAAAAGAAATAATCGTAGGATTGATCATGGAACTTTTTCATCTCCTCTAAGCATCTCTGGAACAACCCCTGCATTTTAGAAAAGGTGTCAAAGCAATCTGTTTCCATCAATATCTAAAGGTGTCTGGAATGACAAATTCATGATAAATATTTCTTGCTGGCTTCTCAATGGATTGTGTCTCCTGCTACCACTGCTGCCAATTCTTTTCATCCCTAGAATCAAACACAGGATGTAATGGTATGTGGGAATGACCATGAGGGATAAAAGCCACAGCCAGGGCAATGATTGTATAAGTAGCAGCTTAGCCTGCAGAAGGAACATGAACATGGCAAATACCTAAAAAAAGGACCCTCCCTAGTTTCTTGGGCTGTAAGGGCGAGGAGGAAAAGATGTGTTCTCAAAATTGCAAAATTCTGTTAATATAACCTTACAATATGACAACTTTAAGATGTGTAGACTTCAAATCCCAGAATTCCTCAGCCAGCCATTGAGTAGTGATCAACCTATTCTTAAACACCTTTGTACAATGTTCAAGGGACGCGGTGGCTCAGTGGGTTAGGACGCTGAACTTGTCGATCGGAAGGTCGGCAGTTTGGCAGGTCGAATCCCGAGTGCCGCGTAGCAGAGTGAGCGCCTGTTACTCGTCCCAGCTTCTGCCCACCTAGCAGTTCGAAAGCATGTAAAAATGCAAGTAGAAAAATAGGGACCACTACGGTGGGAAGGTAACAGCGTTCCGTGCGCCTTTGGCGTCTAGTCATGCCGGCCACATGACCACGGAGACGTCCTCGGACAAGCGCTGGCTCTTCGGCTATGAAACGGAGATGAGCACCGGCCCCTAGAGTCGGAAACGACTAGCACGCATGTGCGGGGGAACCTTTACCTTTACCTTTACAATGTTCAAATGGTATCAGGTGCACACATGAAGGTATAGGAACCTTTTTAAATAGCAGTTAGCACCTGCTTGGAGTTAGCTAAGGGTCCATGGAATTCAAATGTCTGTGTGGGGTGTGTGTTGGACTTAGCTCACTTGTACCTATGTACAGATTCTAGACTGATCCCCCTTTTAACTCCAGCCCCACATTCTGCCATTTTTCTTCTACATTAACAGAGAGACCAAACTAATGTTACCTATTAATTATGGATACTACTGAAAGAAAGAAAAATGAAATAGCAAAGTTTAATCAGATCAGCACATCTGATACTCAATTAAGCAGTTTACTAGATTTTCTTAGTTGTTTTCTATTGCAAATGATGTTTGCAAGATTGGCCAAACGGAACTGTTCTCTTTGAAAAAAAGTACCAAGCTGAGTTGTTCAGCAGAATTTTCATTTTGGTTCTCTATACGATTGCGCATCTTACTCAGACTTTCACATCCACCCCACAAAGATTAACTTTGTCCAGGGGATGTGCAGTGGATTATATTGCCTGAAAATAAATAAATTAAGGAGCTTTTTGTCAATTTAATTAGCTCCTTAATTTACATTTGCACATGAATGCCTAGAAATTTTCAGCATTCTGAATAAGAAGCGATCTGGTATAAAACATTTAACCTCTATCCAAGACTACGCTCAGATATTTAATGCCTTCACAAGTCCATATCCAGCCAAATATATTATTGCCACCAGCACTCTTTGTCCTCTGGAGAAGAAAGCCTTTGCAAACAATGGGTGTAGGTGAACGACAAAAAGCGCTTTATTGGTGAATAGAGCCTATTGAACTTTGTTTTGAAATGGGGCTATGAAATGGGGATGGCTTTGAACTCTCAATGCCAGCTTTGAAATACAATCCTAATTAGCTCTGAAGGGCACTTGATTGGCTTTGGAATTAGGGTGTCACCTTTGAAATCTAAAACACCCATTTCAAAGCTTTGAAATCTAAACCATACAAAATGAATCTGTTCAAAAGGGAAGAACAACTTGGTCGACTCTGGTGTGAAGTTGGTGATTTTTTTGGGGAGGGGGGGGGAAAGGCCAGTTTGGGTGGATTGCTTTGCTGAAATTCCAGAATTTGGGAGGGGGGGAATATCCGAGAGGAAGAAAGAAGTAGATCGCTGCCTTAGTTAGCAGGAATAACATTTGAAAAGCAAAATCAAAGAAAAATAATAATAAAATAAAATCCATTAACATGCTAGTGTGCATTAGTAGGAAGGGGTTGTGGCTTTTTTGTAACCACAGTTGAACAATAAGGGCATTGTCATAGTGTTTACTTCAAACATATAATGCCTCTTTAAAGTTTGGCAGCCAATTTTAACCGTAAAGACCATCTTAATTCTTTTCTGTTCTTCAAAGGCAAATCACAAATAAACCTATTTCTCAAAGCATACCATCAATGAAGAGAGACACAACTGAACATTGGATTAATATTGTGTCTTACCAAAATCTGTCAACTATATTTGTGTGGTCTTTTTCTCTTTCACAACTTTAATTCCAGTATTTGGAATACTACTGTACACTTAATTCTCATCCACGTTTGTCAGACCTGCTTTCTAGATCCACATACACCACTGAGGCTGTGCTCTGGGCATAAAAAAAAGCTTTCTCTTCTTGAAACACTTGAAGTCACTGAAAATTGAAACCCACTACATTTTTCTGCCTCCTGTTTATTTATGTAACAGCAGCACACGGAATTTAGTAATTTCTGAGTTTAACATGCATTAACTGAGAATCTGAGCGTATTTTATATTTTTAAATTTAATGTTACAGGTAGCCCTTGACTTACAACCATTCATATAGGGAACGGTTGCTGGAATTGGGTATGTGTAGTTTAATGAAGAGAAGGGTGAGAGGTGACATGATAGCAGTGTTCCAATATCTCAGGGGCTACCACAAAGAAGAGGGAGTCAAGCTATTCTCCAAAGCACCTGAAAGCAGGACAAGAAGCAATGGATGGAAACTAGTCAAGGAGAGAAGCAACCTAGAACTAAGGAGAAACTTCCTCACGGTTAGAACAATTAACCAGTGGAACAACCTGCCTCCAGAGGTGGTGAATGCTCCAACACTGGAGGTTTTTAAGAAGAGACTGGACAGCCATTTGCCTGAAATGGTATAAGGTTTCCTGCCTGAGCAGGGGGTTGGACTAGATGACCTCCAAGGTCCCTTCCAACTTATTATTATTATTATTATTATTATTATTATTATTATTATTATTATTATTATTATTATGATGATGATGATGTGACAGTTCAGAGTTAGAACAGCACTGAAAAAAGTGACTTAGGACCACTTTTCACACTTATGGCTGTAGAAGCATCCCCATTGTCACGTGATCAAAATTTGGATACTTGGCATGTATTGATGGCAGTTGCAGTGTCCCCAGGTCACCTTTTGTGACCTTCTGACAAGCAAAGTCAGTAGGGAAGCCAGATTCACATAATGACTGTGTTGCTAACTTAACAACTGCAGTGATTCACTTAACAACATGTCAAGGAAGGTCATAAAATGGCACAAACAACTGTCTTGCTTAGCAACAGGAATTGTGAGCTCAGTTGTGGCCATAACTTGAGAACTACCTGTGGTCATTTTTCAAGGCCATTCAAAGAAATAAGACAGAAATGAGCACATACTTACCTGTGCCTGCTTATCCATATATTTCTTCATTAATACCTTACAAGCTGGGCCATACTCAATATCATGCAATGTAGCTTTTACGTAGCAGGAACTCCTTTCAATCTCCCCCACCCTATACCTACCAGATCTGCTCTATATAATCTTCTGAACCACTGGAGCATTGGAAAAGCCAGGCAGAAACATAGAGAGAAGGTGAATCCCTCAGAGCTATTTATTCTACCAGAAGGCAGATGCACTTGGATGCAGTCTCTTGTAAGGACATAATCTGAGCAGCTGTTTTGTTAAGGGAGCTTGATAAGCAATCAGTAATGACATTAAGCTTTGCCTATGTTTTAAATATGCCACCAATTCTGCATTCTTTTCAAAATAGTTTGTAGACACATCTCTTTGCCTACCCTTAGAATTAAAAAAAAAATCATCCTGGAAGTTGTTAATGGACTAACATAAGACCCCTCACCTCCTCCCTGTGTGCATTTGTTCCCTTCCTCCCCATCTTTGTCAATTTTAAGCCAAATTTTGTGTTACTGTTTTAAAGTTTTATATAGCTGTTTTTACTGATTGTAAGCCATCTGGGAGGCACCTCCAGGTGAGATGGGCAGCATATAAGTTTAATAAATAAATAAATAAATAAATAGTAGCAGATGAGTCATTCATTTGAGAGTGGATTTCATCTTTCTCTTTCAACTTCTTTAGGTTACGTACTTCTGAAGAAGAAATCCTTCTTTAGATTGCTAGAAGCTCATTGCCATTAGCAAGCACCCATAACTTCTGTCGATCAGATAAATATGTATGTTTCAGAAGGATCCAGATGTTGGAAAGTTGTTCTCAAATAAATACAGTCTCCCATGGTTTCAGTGCCTGATTTGCAATCTTAATTACTGTTAAATTTCAGCGAGACAAAGAATAAGATTTTAAAATTCAAGTTGCTAGATGTGGAAAAAAAACCATTTCCATAGGCTTAGCCTGATTAGGTCTGTGTGCTTACACAGAGCAAAACAGCATTTCTGCCACACTAATATGATATGGTTTCAGCATTACTAATTCTGACAGCAAGCTTATAAGCAGTGTTCAAAGATCTAGTCCTAAATATATTCATTAATTTACATTCCACCACCCTATTTTATGCTTTGCATTAAAAAAAGAGAGAGAGACGTTAAATTCTAAAACGAATGGATTACTAAAGGAAAAAAGAAATGCTTTCATTGCTAAAGTCAAATATATGTAGCTTTCTATTTTTAAGAAGGGCAGGGTTGACTTTACAACTGATAGATGTTTTGATCACATTGCCTTCGAAGGACAGATTAAGCCTTGTCACATAACGTGGAAATAGTTTTTAAAAAGAGTAAGAGAAATTACAAGAATCTACACTTACAGTATATATTGTAAGAAATGCTTTCAGGTATCTGACTTTTGCAAATCCATTGTGTATTCTACTTTATTAAATATTCACAAAAAATGATTGCTGTATACCTTTTATTGACAGCTCTGGACATTTTTCTTGCTGCATGAAGAAGAGATGGGGGCCTTAGGGAAAAATGTTTTTTGAAGTGCTCTAGATTCTGCAAGACAAGATCTTTCTACCTGGTGCTCATTTCTGAACTGAAGTGAATTTACATCCAATTTGACATGGATAGGATCATGTTGCTAATGTTCTTCCACAAACTAGCCAAAATTGTCCCATGAAGGACTCCTGGAGATCAACCAATGTTATTACCCAATTAATACGACAGAGGGAAATTTATTGAATACATGAGAATGATCGTATTCTCATAGTATTCAACAGTAGCAATAGCACTGATCTATTTTTTATTTTTTATTAGATTTTATCCTGCCTGCTTATTTTTTGTAAGTAAACCAAGGCGCAAACATACCTCATACTTCAGTGTGCAGCAGCAACAAAAAAAGCTAATACAATCCTGGGTTGTATAAACAGAGGCATAGAATCAAGACCATGCAAAGTATTAGTACCACTTTATAAAATGCTAGTAAGACCACACCTGGAATATTGCAGCCAATTTTGGTCACCATATCACAAAAAGGTGTTGAGAGTTTGGAAAAAAAAATTCAGAGAAGACCAACTAAGATGATCAAAGGCTTGGAGACTAAAACATACAAATATGGCTGCAGGATTTGGGTTTGGCTAGTCTAAAGAAAAGAAGAAACAGGGGAGACATGATAGCAGTGTTTCAGTATCTGGGGGGCTGCCAAAAGGAAGAGGTGGGTCACGTTATTCACCAAAGCACCAGAGGGAAGGATGAGAAACAATGGTTGGAAATTGATCAAAGAGAAAAGCAACCTGGAATTAAGGAGAAACTTCCTGACAATGAGGACAATTAACCAGTGGAACAGCTTGCCTCCAGAAATTGTGGGTGCTCAATCACTGGAGATTTTTAAGAAGAAACTAGATAGTCATTTGTCTGAGATGGTATAGGAGGTTCTCCTGCTTAAGCAGGGGGCTGGACTAGAAGACCTCCAAGGTCCCTTCCAGCTCTATTCTATTCTATTCTATTCTATTCTATTCTATTCTATTCCATTCCATTCCATTCCATTCCATTCCATTCCATTCCATTCCATTCCATTCCATTCTATTCTATTCTATTCTATTCTATTCTATTCTATTCTATTCTATTCTATTCTATTCTATTCTATTCTATTCTATTCTATTCTATTCTATTCTATTCTATTCTATTCTATTCTATTCTATTCTATTTTTTCTATACAAGGGTTGGGTTGAAAGGGAGTGATTGTCTCAAAATCACCCAGCCAGCTAAGGCGGGAGTAGAACTCATGGTCTCCAGGTTTCTAGGCCAGCAGCTTCACCAGTATACAGGTAGTCCTCGACTTACAACAGTTCATTTATTGACCATTCAAAGTTACAATGACATTGAAAAAAGTATAACTTATGACCATTTTTCACACTTATGACCACTGCAGCATCCCCATGGTCACATGATTTATATTCGGATGCTTGACAATTGACTCAGATGTATGATGGTTGCAGAGTTCCGGAGTCATGTGATCCCCTTTTTGCAACCTTCTGACCAGCAAAGCCAATGGGGAAACCAGATGCACTTAACAACCATGCTACTAAATTAATACCTGCAGTGATTCAGTTAACAGATGTGACAAGTTGTGAAATGGGGCAAAATTCATTTAACAAATTTCTCACTTACCAACATAAATTTTGGGCTCAATTGCCATTGTAAGTCGAGGACTACCTGTGTACCAAACTCATTCAGGATAAAAATGATTCACCTTGCCTTGAATGTGGCAGGGTATTTTTTTCTATTAAAAATTTTGTTGTCCCAAAACGACCTTAAAGATTTTATATATGCAAAATTCAGAAAATGCAACTTTAGCTTTATTTAGGGAATTCTGGGTGATGAAGTCCACCACACCTTAAAGTTGCCATGCTTGAAAAACAGGGAATGGGAACAGTAACATTCTTGCTTTGTTTGGATTGGAGAATGTTGAAGACAGACAGGAACAAGATACAAGGACTCTCCTGTTAATTTCGATCATTAAAATAAAAACACGTCAGTTATTTAGCATTTTCATAGCTGTAAATTCTGCACATTTCAGCACTTTGCTCTAATGTTACTTTTAAAAAAACACTGCTTTTTTAAAAAAAAAAACTGTCAGCCATTAAGATCAAATCACCTAAGGCAGTTGACATTTTCATAGCTGTGAACTTGCATAAGTGCTCAGATCTCAGATTTGGTGATATAAGTCGGTTTAGGCAAATAGAAAATAAAATACGTTTGAGTGCTATTTTAATTAAATGCTTCATTTTCTCAAATTCTATGAATTGGACAAATAGATCAGCATGCCTTCCAACATTTGCCTTGATTTAATAAAATATGGGGCTTCAAATATTACTTTAAATATAATTTTTGTGTGTGTATGTGTGTGTGTACACACACAGAGAGACACATTATTGGATATAATAATTTATTATAATGTTGTTGGTCTCATTTACAAAATGTGAAATACTTTTTTTTACCACCTGCATTCCCAGTCTTAAGCTATCTTCATATCTTCAAACAAAATTCATACATGATTATGGTTGGATGTACAGTCAGTCAAATGTTTAATTGGATTTGGTATTTTTATCCACTTATCGAAGTTCTTCCCAAGGACCTGGAATAGGCAGGTAGAAATGTTCATTGGTTGATGGTGTTAAAGGTATCATCAAAAGATGTAAGCAGTTCCAAGTAAAGATGCCTTTTGCAATTGACTGATGGAGATTTTCTCAATGTTGGTGCTCTTCAGGTGTTCCAGTTGGGATTACAACTAAGGCACCCATTACTATTGGTAGCGTTATTAAAGGCAATTGGGAAAGCCTGCATTTTCTTAACAAGATTCCTCCATTTCCTTAATAAGAGGATTTTATATTCAAATGTATCCACATTTAGGCATAACTTTGTATATAATCTTTCTCCAACTTTTATTAATCTTTTATTGTGAAAATAAGAGAAATCTGCAGATATCTCATTCAACCATGTAAGAATATATTTTGGTGGGTCATGCAGTTTTATTCCCCTTGAAATCCATTTCTTTTGCATTCATCATAAAGTCTAAGAAAAGTGAGAGTTCATGCCGGTTGTTGGCATGATGACGATGATGGTGGTGGTGGTGATGGTGAAGAATGACATACCCATCAGCTTTCACTACTGTGGCCATTATAGCCATATTTACTAGAAGCAGAACTCAGTGGGACATTTTGAATCACAACCTCAGAGTCTGTGGTTAATAATGAACAGTTCTGGCTCAGGGGATGCAGTTCTCAAAATAATCCTGTGTTTTTTTCTTGAAGACAGGGACTTTTTATGTCTTCTTTCTCCCTTGTATTTCAGTGATGTGTCAGACAATGTAATCTGGGTCTAAAGCCTGGTGCATCTGAAAAACAAATGCCAATGATACCAAACCACTGTCTGGGTAAGGAATTTGGATCCAAATCAAAACGTTTCTGTTCTCTAGCTATTAGTGTACCCAGCTAACTGCTGGGAAAGTCTATTGCTGAAAAGATAGAGAGAAATGGCACCTGCTTTCTCACGCATCTCAATAAAAATGCAAGGCAGCATATGCAGAAACTGTGCGGAAGCACCATTCATATGGTGATTCCTTTGTATCTGAATAATTTCTTTTCAGGTGCCTCGATGAATGCCAAGCTAGAGGGAGGATTTTGATCATTCTGCTGCTTAAGTTTGTTCATGACCATGTTTGGTGTCTAGCTGATTCTGAAGATCAAACACCACTCCTTTGTCTGGGTGCTCAACAATAAAATGTTGAGTTGCTGGTTCCAATCCAAACCAAGTATGCCTGAATAAAATATGTTTAGACAACCTGACCTCAAATGAAATTAATCAAAACCTAGATTTTGCCTGGTCGCAGGAAAAAGGCATTGTTAAAAAAAAAAATCACCTCTATGTTATTTGTCAGCTTGACTAACAGCAAACAGGGCAATGGAAAACGGAATGCCCTTAGCTTTACTCAGACAAACCATGCACCATCCAGAAAGGTACAAAGTAATTGAATGAATTCCAAATCAAGTCAATTCAGTCCATGAAATTGTACAATGTTTACCATTAAGTTGGCAAGATAATTGGCACTAATATTAGAAGGTCTGGGAAAGATTCTTGGCTTAGTTTCTAAATAGTTCTATATTAACTCTAATATAAATAGCTTGTTTTTCAAAATTGCTGTTACTGGTCTTTGCTTTAAAGAAACACTTTGACATCCAACAGCTGGAATAAATCTACTCCATTTTCCTTTTTGGGGGGTGGGGGTGGTGGATAAAACTTTTTAGAAGAACTGTCTGTTCTTCTATGAAGGAAATTTATTGTACATTTGGCCTGGAAGTACTGATAAAATAAAATAACACCCTATTCCTTATGGGGAAATTAATTTTGTTTATATCTGATGGTAGACAGGAAGTAATAATTAATCATGTGAGGATAGTTTGTTTTTAATCTTTCTGAAACCATTGATATGTTCATTCTTACCACCGATGAAGCAAAAATAGCATTGTAAACTGAGAGACACATGATCTGCAACAATATAGATAAGATAATGCTCAAATGAATATTTAAATTCTGTTGATATTAATGAGGCATGCTGACATGCTTTTCATTGGTTAATGCTGCAAACATCTTGGGTAGAATAGTTAGGCTATTGTCTTTTATTAAACCCTTAAACTATTTCTAATCCTATCATAAATTCATGCAATGCAACATTTATCTGATGGTATGCAGGAAATTGCACGGCAGTTCTGTTCCAGCTGAAAACAGCTCTGGGCCTCTGCATTCCCATGATGGGTTGGAGAGCTGAGATTATTTATATGTGCCTCATTGGCGCTGTAAATGAAACAACCACAAAAATAATTCACACATAACCATCACTCTTCTTTTTGGTGAGACATTGTGATTCAGCTTCCCTGTTGAAAGGAATTTTTGCCTCAGCTTGCCACAAATACCCTGAGCTTCAGGTCCTTTAAGAGAAATGGTAGCTCCATGGCCTTTCAGGACCCTCTTTGCAGCTCAAACAAAATGAGCAGAAGTAAATATTCTGTCCCAAAGGTGCTTTTTCAAGAGGCAACTGGACTTTCTTTTTCCTTGAAGACATTTTGCGTCTTATCCAAAAATCTTCTTCAGTTCTGACTGAAGGGTGGAGAATGGACAAATTGATATTCCTTGCAGTCATCTGGTCATTAGTATTCTTTCTGAGAGTCATTGTGGCCATCTGTTGCCCTCAGAGCCATCTGAATAGTGCAAATGGGTGTGGAACCTTCTTGGAATTGCTGAAAGGACTGTGATGTAAAGAGGAGACAGGTAGTGTCATATCCCTCCCCCTCTGTTGAGAAAGGACTGTTCAATTTTAACATAGATGGCCTCGTTCAAACCAGTGGCCCTCTCTGTCCAGAACGTGGAACTTTGCAGTCTTCAAAAGGCGGTTCAGGTTACCCAGAGGGTACAGATAATCTCCCAAGAGGCCTTAACATCTCTAAGAGTGCTAATGACCAGATGACTGCAAGAAATATAAATCCCTCCATTCCCCACCAATCAGTAAGAACTGAAGAAGCTTCTGGATGAGAAGTGGCTTCAATGAAAAACAAAGTCTAGTTGCCTCTTGAAAAAGCACCTTTGGGACCACCATGACCTGAATGACTGAGAATCTCCATAAACAAATATTCTGTTAGTTTCCCACGTTTCTTCAGATGGGAACAAAGCAGAGTGCTAAGGACTAGGATCATGGAATTCTCCTTTGCTTCTCCCCCTAACCCCCCCCCATTTCTTGTGCAATGAATTTTGCTGATTGTGGGATTTGAAGTAGTTAGGGGCAGCTCAGTGATTATTTTTGCTACTTGTTGCAAGCATTTCAGAACAACAAATGCAAAGATGTCACAGATTGTCCACAAAATGCTTTGGAGGTCTTTCTTTCTTTCTTTCTTTCTTTCTTTCTTTCTTTCTTTCTTTCTTTCTTTCTTTCTTTCTTTCTTTCTTTCTTTCTTTCTTTCTTTCTGTGTCTGTGTGTATCTAAATAAAGGCAATGGAAATGTTCTTGCAATGTTTAGGAATTTGATTAATGGAACTGCAGTTAAGCCAGATGCAACTTATTTAGTTATTTTATTTCTGTGATTATACTAAAAGAAGAATCGGGGGGGGGGGGTTTAGCTCCATCATAAACTTTTTTTTTATATGCTTGGATTATTTTATACGGATTCTCTCAGTAATCTGTACAAGTGGCTACTGTTAATATTTTTATCTACTGTTTTCCCACATAGATAGGAAGGTTAAAAAAATCATAGCTAAAATATGTTTATACTGGTGACTTACTGCTTCACCACTTCTCTTAATTCCAATTACATAGTAACTTCCTAGAGGCACCTCATAGCTGAGGCTCAAAATGTTCATTCAGTGGCTCATTGATTGAAACTAAAGTTATCTTATTAAAATTGATAAGAGCTAATTTTATGCAATACCTAGTTTATATTAGCATTAGTTAATTATTATTTTTTAAAATATACTTCCAGGCCACTCAACTGCAAACAGTTCTGGGCAATGTAAGTTTTCCTGGCTCAAAACTGCCCAGTTCTGGGCAGCTTTACAAGGTTAAATAAATAAAACAAAAACCAAAACAAAACAGGAATTTTACAAACCAAAATAGACCTGAGTAATTTCTTGGAACATCAAACTAGCCAGGATTGCTATTCTGATGGTGATTTCTACTGCCTTGATGGCAACAGACAACTTGCTAAAGAACAAAAGTGGAAAACAGCTTTTGCCACCTTCTTCAGGAGGATAAATGCATCTAGCTGGCCACTATGTAGGACAAAATTGTGGATTGGATGAGCCATTAGCTGGAACTAGTAGGGCTTTTTGGTGTTATGATGGATCTAGAAATACAAAACTGAAAAAAAAAATCTGGAGTGATAATATTCTTTAAAGTGTTGTAGCAGAACAAGAGGAGATTCTGGCCACAGTGTCCTTATCACATATTGTGGCTACAGTGATTTATTCTTTATGGTTTTGCTCTTGACGATGACTCAGGAACCACTGCTAATGGGTCAGAGCCAGTGGTGGGATTCAGCCAGTTCGCACCAGTTCGGCAGAACCGATAGCTAATTTTGCATTGCCCAGGCCCAGGATGGACTTCCAGAAGAGGCATCCACACAGAGAACCGCTTGTTCACATATTTGAATCCCACCACTTGTCAGAGCCATTACTGTGGGAACTTCTTTGTCTGCTACAGTAGTCCTTAACTTACAACCATTCACTTAGTGACCGCTCAAAGTTATGACAACATTGAAAAATAGGGCCAGTGCTTTTTTTCTAAAAAAAAAAAAAAGGTGCTGAACTCTCATCTTGGTGGGCGCAGGAGGCAGGGGTGGCAGCGCTGCTGCGGTCACAGGTTTGAGGGGTGTTGGCAGCGGGCTGCCCCTGGGGGCCAGAGCCAGTGTGGCTGGTGCTGTGGGAGCAGCAGGGCTCACTCTACGTGGTGGGGCTTTGTGGGATGGGTGGCGGAAGCAGTGCGGGCCAGGCGCTGCAGGGCGGCCACGTAGGTGCGCAGGGTGAGGTGACGGTGGCACAGGTCCAGCACCGGGTAGGCCACCAGCCTGGCTGACTTGGGTGAGCACAAGGAAGGAGTGCACATGGACTCCACAGAACCCACCTCCCACTCCTTGTCCTCTCTTACTTACCTAGTTGGGATGGTGTAGTTGGGCAGCAGGGAGGGGTTCAAAGTTCCTGCCAACTTGCCTTCACTGCAGACAACTTGTCTGTGCAATGTTTGCCAGCTGGGTTTTTTGGCGCGCTCAGCAGCAATTCCTATTGGCTTTCGAAAGCCAATAGAGGGAGTAGCACAGCTTGTGCAAAAGCTTGTGTGTGTGTGTGTGTGTGTAAAAAAAAAAGGTGCCAGAATGCCGTTCTGAGCATTCTATGAGATAAAAAGCCCTGCTTAGGACTATTCTTCGTACTTATGACCATTACAGTATTGCCATGGTCATGTGATCAAAATTTGGATGCTTGGCAACTGGTTCATATTGATGATGGTTGCAGGGTCTTGTTGTGATTCAGCATCAGCCTATGATACCGGCAGCTGAGTCTGATGATTCTGAAGAGGAGGAGGAGGAGGCATTTGGAGACCCTTTGGTGTCAGAGGGAGGCTCTGATGCACTGCAGGGCTCTCAGCCTGGCCCCTCCTGTCATGTTCCTCAACAGACTCAGCCATGTGAGCACGAGGTATTGGATGTAGATGATTCACAGCTGGATCTATTCAGGGATGCTAGGAGCAGGAGACAATCCAGCAGAGTAGAACAGAGAAAGGCCATGAGGCAACTCAGTAAGAGGAGGAGAAGGCAATGAGAAGCCACTCCTTGGGACTGCTGATAAAAGGGGAAGGTGTGGGAGGTGCTGGTTGCTGAAGGCAACCATTTGAAGATCTTCTGCTAGAGTCCTGGTCTGTTTTTCCTGTTCAACTCTTGTTTGAACTTTTGGTTTAACTCTTGTTTGAACTTTTGATTTCTTTGTAAATAAATTTGGTTGGGTTTTTCCAGCCTATTGACTATAAAAAGGGGTTGTCCCTGACATTCAAACAGGGCCAGTCGTAGGCTGGAACACAACAGGTCTTGGGGTCATGTGATTCCCCCTTTTGTGACCTTCTGACAAGCAAAGTGAATGAGGAAGCCAGATTCACTTCACAGCCGTATTATTTACTTAACAAATGCGGCAAGAAAAGTCATAAAATGGGGCAAACAACTATTTTGCTTAGCTACAGAAATTTTGGGCTCAGTGGTGGTCATAAGCTGATGACTATCTGTAACTTTCTTCTTGTTCCAATTCAACTCATCATACCTTCAGTCCTTATTACCAAGGGGACCTGCTCTTCCATATGTGCACTCTGTCCTTCCTGTATAGATGAGCTGAAAAGGCTCGCCAAAGATTGCCTTTTTCTGCTTGAAGCATGAGGACAAGAGTTTGAAAATTACTCTCTTTATGTGCGTCCTAGCCCAATGGAACGGGTCCTTCTCTCCCTCAAGGCCAGATGATGAATTTCTCTTTTAATCTTTTAGAAGTCAATTAAGGCATGACAGTCTTACAGAGTCTTTGGTGTGTTGAGGTGACATTGAGATTGTTGTCTTTCAGGCTAGATTTTTGTTGTGGGATTATTACTGCTTGATTATGACTTTTTTTTCTTAATTGTGGATTTTGGATTTAAGAAATTATGATCTTTCTAGAGTTTTTGATTGGTGTGAAAAATGAAGTTTTAGTAACCCAACAACTTACTAGGAGATGACCAGGCTGAGCCTGAGGGAGGGGGGATCAAGCTTGTCATCAGTCTCTGGCCTCTTTGTGCCCACAAGATTTTGGGATCAATTGATTGTTCCACCTTTTTTTTCTCCCCGTCCCTCATTACCCTCTGTTGAGTTGGATGAAAACAGAAGTACCAATAGAAGACATTATTTGTAGTCAGGACTGAACTGTGGGTCTTTGATGCCTGGACTGAATTGGGTTCATTTCCAAATCACTAGATTAGGCTCCAAATCGACTTTAAAACAATTGTGAGGTCAGGACTTCAGTTAGGAATAAGGCACTTCCATTTGAGCTGTTCCCTTCTCAGTACTTTTTCTGCAGATAGCTTGCTGTTTTGAAGTCGGAGTCTGATGTCCACCCATAGCTTTCTTCCATTCACAGTTTGCGTTTTTATTCAATAACAATAATAAACAACAAAAAAAATAACCACTTGATTTCATCTAAGACTTCCTGAGGACATTCCTTTTTTCTTCTTTTAGGTATGAAGATATCCTTTAGATCTACCTCAGCGTGAACCACTTTGGAACCCACTGACCTGGCATTAGCACTAGTATAATAAGCACCTTATGATTCCCTAATGCACATTCCACAATGCGATGGTAATTTCATATTCACTTCCAGGGTGCAAAGAGAGCCTTGCAGTGATTGATTCCGATGTCATTCTGTTGTTTGTTTGGGTTTTTGCCCCCCTCTTCATATGGCTGCTATTGCAGCTGCTTTGTTTCCTCAAAAGCTTTCAGGCTGTCTTTTGTTTTCTGTTTTTTTTTCCCGCCTAAAGTTCAGAACGTACTGTGGAGGGAAAAAAAGAACCAAGGTTAGAATGTCACTTGAAAAACACATTATTTATAATCAAAATGACTCTATGGACAAGGCAAAGGAATGGGAGAGAAACAGAAGGGAGAAAAAGTCTTCGTAGGCCTAAACCATCCCATTAGAAATAGCATGCAAGGATGAAAGCATTCATTTCCATAATATAGTAAATATATGCGCTGGATTTTTTTTTCTTTAAAGCCTTCCATTCCACATTTTCTTTTAGAAGTAAGGAATTATAATTTATGGTTTGCCTATGCTTTCAAATTGTCGGCTACGTTAACCGATGGACTACTCATGTTTTTTCCTAATGTAATTGAACATTCCTCATGTACACTGGTTAGCCAATAAACCTAATCCAAGCCAAGATGAGTTACACGTGAGGATTTTTTTTTTAACCAGCAGAGACCTTGTGGTGAGATTTAGTTCCCTGGTTTTCCTTCCTCGTGCAAATTTTTTAAAAAGGAAGAGGCTGTATTTAAATATGATACCCCACAATTTTCTGGTGGTTCAGGGTTTTACCTGTTTTTTTTTTTTAAATATTTGGTTTCAACACTAAAAATACTTGCGGTGGATGACTGAATATCAGCCTGGTGAATGGTTGTTTTAAAGCAGATTGGTGAAGTTTTTTTTTCTCTTTTAAATAAAAAAAGCTGCAATCTGAGGAGAAGCACATTAAGGATATTCAACATGCTTTTAAAAACTCTTTTGACTGGAGTTTTCGCTAATTGGATTGAACAAGGCATGATTTAGGCTCTCTCTCTCTCTCTGCGTGTGTGTGTGTGCGTGTGTGTGTGTCCAACCTTGAAGACTTGAAGACCTATGAACTTCGGCCAGCATGACTGTCTGGGGAATTCTGGGAGTTGAAGTCCACAAGTCCTAAAGTTGCCCAGGGTGGATATCCTTGTTTTAGACTTTGGATACAAGGGACTGTAGGGTGAACAATTGGCTCTTCACAAGCCTCATTCTCAGTTTTTGGAACAGACAAAGCAGCCAAAAAACATGTCCTGAAATTTGCAGGAACTTCAAAGTGACTTCTGTTATATTGTCACAACCTGTGGCTGGAGGCAATACGTGTGTTTGGGAGGAGAGGAGGCAGGATTTGGGTCATGTTTAGACTACTACTTAGATCATGGCACTAAGCTGCAGAAAAGGATTCAAAGTAAAAGTCTTACCCAAAGTGACAGCTACTGCTACATGTTCTGTGTCTAAATGTGAGAAATTTAACCTGCCAAAAGAAGAGAGAGAGAGAGAGAGAGAGAGAGAGAGAGAGAGAGAGAGAGAGAGAGAGAGAGAGAGAGAGAGAGAGAGAGAGAGAGAGAGAGAGAGAGAGAGAAAGAGAGAGAGAGTTGGGCAGGCTGACTATTTAAAAGCATTTTGCTCCACACAGTTTTAACAACTGAGATTTGTGGCTGGTAGACCACTGAAGTGTCTTGCCATTAAATTATGAACTGTACATTAGGAACAGATGTAGCCCTGGAAACTTTGCCCAACAGCACAATCTTTAAGAACTGCAAATGCTACTGTTGCTAAAACAGAAAAGCAAAGCTGGAACAGGAGACGAGTAATCCTAAACATGAAGATATGTCAACAACAGAGTTTTTAGGGTCACATTGCCACCTGTTCCGTAAGCCACCCCTTAGCTGTTCTCTGTAACTACTAAAACTGGCTGGCTAAAAAAGTTAATGGGACACTGAAGTTGCATATATATATATATATATATATGTTAAATGCTTGTTAACTATTTAGATTACCTTGCTAGGCCCCAAACATGGGACAAATCTTTATTTCCTGTTTCGGCCTAACCGAAGGGCATCCACAGGCAGTAGTCACAACAGTGACAATCTAAAATTTACACACACACACACACACACACACACACACACACACACACACATATATATATATATATATATATATATATATATATATATATATATATATATATATATATATATACACACACATACATACATACATACATACATACATACATATATATATATATATATATATATATATATATATATATATATATATATATATATATATATGGGAGGCGGTGGCTCAGTGGGTTAGGACGCTGAGCTTGTTGATCAGAAGGTTGGCAGTTTGGTGGGTTGAATCCCAAGTGCCGCATAGCAGAGTGAGCGCCTGTTACTCGTCCCAGCTTCTGCCAACCTAGCAGTTCGAAAGCATGTAAAAATGCAAGTAGAAAAATAGGGACCACTACGGTGGGAAGGTAACAGCATTCTGTGCGCCTTTGGCATCTAGTCATGCCGGCCACATGACCACGGAGATGTCCTCGGACAAGCAATGGCTCTTCGGCTTTGAAACGGAGATGAGCACCAGCCCCTAGAGTTGGAAACGACTAGCACGCATGTGTGGGTTCAAATATGTGAATAACTGGTTCTCTGTGTGGATGCCACTTCCAGAAGTCATTTCTGGATCTTGGCAACAAAAAATTAGCTACCGGGTGGACTTCCGGTGGCGGCGCGGAGCCGAAGATAGCCGTTTCGGGCTGTCCGCTTCACAGCTGAGTTTTTCCACCTAAAACAGCGCCTATCAGCTGTTTAGGTGGATTTGAAGCCCCCTCCTCGGGAGAAGAAGAGGGGGGGAGGCCCCAGGTAGGGGTTGAGTTCTCCGGGGCCGCCTGAGCTGAAAGCTTGGGCGGCTGAAGGATTGAACTCCCCCGTAGCCTGGGTTGCTCCCAGCTGTTTAGCGTCTCTGCTCCGGGATTTTTGGAGCGGAGCCAGGCGTTTGCGACCACCCCTGCCAGAAGGAAAGACTTTGGAGTAAAAGGAGCAGGCAGAGCGGTACAGGAGGTTCAGGTGAAGAGGACTTTTATTCTTACTCTTTAGCTTAATGGACTTTATAAACTTAAAGTGAAAGTGCACAACAAGTGAAAGTGAAGAAAGATGGCGGCTAAATCTTCCTCTAAAGTTCTTCGGAGTGCGGGAACTTCCCCGGTGCAACAGACATCGTTGCAAGCTCTGCTTCCTCCTGCACCTCCTGTGGCATTGACGCTTAAGGACTTACAAGACGCCTTTGCAAGGCAATCCCAGGTAATGTCAGAAATGCTGGATGATAAGATGGCAAAGTTGGAGGAGAAAATGGAGAAATTGGAGGAGAGGATGGAAGAGAAGCTTAACGAGAAGTTTAGTGCAATGAGGGTAGACATCTTGTCTACAGTGGAAAGCATGGCTGAATGTGTGCAATGTTTGGAAGAAAAAATGGAGGATCTTAGTCAAAAGAATATTATATTAGAAGTAAAGGTACTGGAGAATGAAAATTTAAGGGACAAAATGGACGGAGAATTGAGTCTTGTCCAGTATCACCAGATGCAGTATGCTATAAGAATCAGGGGCTTAAAAGAGAATCCTAAAGAAGACCTAAAGCAGCTGATTTCTGAGGCTTTGGAAGCAGTATTGGGCCAGCCAGCATCTGAAATAGAGGGATGTATGGATAAAGTTTTTCGTGTAAATTCATGGATTGCAAGGCAGAGGAAGTTACCTAGAGATGTGGTGGTCTATTTTACAAAGAGAGCAACTAGAGATGAAGTTATTCAAGCTGCTTATGATACTAAAGTTGTGGTTGCTGAGCAAGAAGTGCTGGTTCTAAAAGAAATTCCTCCAAAGATTTTAAGGAGAAGGAAGGATTTTGCATTTCTCGTACAGGAACTTAAGCAACGTGATATTAAGTTTAGATGGGAGATTCCAGTTGGACTGGTGGTGATGCACGAAGGTAAAAGATATCGTCTGGTTACTGTGATTCAGGCGCGTGATTTTTACAACAATGTTTTAAAAGCAACCCCTCTATCACTCCTGGAAGCAGCAAAGGGATCTGGAGAGGGAAAACCTCAAGAGGCTGAAGGTGGACAGACAGAGGTGAATGGTGCTGGAGGGGATCAAACTACAGCTTCATTGGTGGCTGCTGGAGAGCAGAGGTTGACGCGCACCGCTGTAAAACGAGCAAGACAAGTACAAGAGCAAGACCAGCAGAAATTTATGGAACTTTCAAAGCGTACTTATAGTGAAGCTGTGGGAGGAGCGCGGCCCAAAGAAAATATAGGGGCTATTAAAGATGTGCTTCAAAAGCTTCGGGATGCCACGCATGGCGACTAAATTTCTAACCTGGAATGTCAATGGATTAAACTCACCACAGAAGAGAAAGAAAGTTTTTCAATATTTAAAACAATTTAAGATTGATGTTATATGTTTGCAAGAAACGCATATTAGGGTTATGGACCAAAAGTATTTATCGAACTCAAGGTTGGGCACGCAATTTGTTGCTTCTGCGATGAATAAGAAAAATGGAGTGGTTGTCTACGTTAAAAGTACTTTAACAGCGGAATTAATTGAAGCAGATAAGCAAGGAAGATATGTCATGATAGATTTGTTGTTAGAAGGTAAAAAAACGCTTTTAGTTGGACTGTATGCTCCTAATCAACAACAAGCTGATTTTTTTAGTTCACTTCATACAAAGCTTACTCAATTGGATTATAAATCGTTTATTTTTATGGGGGACTGGAATGGTGTATTGGATGTACAGATGGACAAGGCGGGTTCTTTTAAGCGTGATCCGAGTCATGCCAAATTGCCTAAATCTTTTTTTGAAATGAAGGACGACTTGGAGTTGAGAGATATCTGGCGTGACATACACCTACGTGAAAAGGATTATACTTTTTTTTCTGACAGACATCAATCTTTTTCTAGGATTGATTTTATTTTGCTGACTAATGATTTTTTTTCTAGGATTAAGAAGGTAAAGATTTGTGCAAGGACTATTTCGGATCACAGTCCAGTTTGGTTAGAGATCAATAAGGACAATAGGGATAGGCGCTCGTGGCGCGTAAATGAGAATTTGTTTAGAAATCAGAGAAATGTGGAAGAATGTAAACAGCGGATGAAGGATTTTTTTGAAATTAATATGAATAAGGATACTTCTATGGACATGGTTTGGGATGCTAGCAAGGCCTACATGAGAGGGGTGTTGATATATATGAATAATAAATACAGACGTACTTTGGAAGCCAAAAGGAAAGAACTGGAGAATGAAATTAGGGAAAAAGAAAAGGTCTTAATTTTGAACCCATCGGATGTGAAGACTAAGGAAGTTATTAAGCTATTAAGAGGACAATTCGATAAATTGATGGCTGATCAAGTGGCAACCAACTTGCGGTTTGCTAGGCATAATACTTTTTGCAATGCTAATAAGCCAGGTAGATGGCTAGCTTATAGATTAAGGAAGAAGCAAAGGGCTTCTAATATAGATAAAATTGAACATAAGGGAAAGGTTGTGTTCCAACAGGATCTTATTAAGGAAGCCTTTGTGGATTTTTATTCTAAATTATATGCTAAGGAAAAGATTAATGAAAAAGACATTGATGTATATTTGGAGAATGCTAGCATCCCGGTTCTTACGCAAGCACAAAAAGAGGAGATTAACCAGTTGATAACAGAAGAAGAAATTCTTATAGCAAATAAGGAATTGAAGTTGGGTAAAGCGCCAGGTACGGATGGTTTGACTGCGGTTTACTATAAAAATTTACAAATGGAGTTGATAAAGCCGTTAAAGGAACTGTTTCAGACAATTCAGAGAGGGGGAAAGGTGCCTCCGTCTTGGAGAACTGCTTTTATCTCTTTGATTCCGAAGGAAGATCAAGATGCTGTTGTTGTTGTTGTTAGCTGCGAAGTCGTGTCCGACCCATCGCGACCCTATGGACAACATTCCTCCAGGCCTTCCTGTCCTCTACCATCTTCTGGAGTCCATTTAAGCTCACGCCTACTGCTTCAGTGACTCCATCCAGCCACCTCATTCTCTGTCGTCCCCTTCTTCTATTGCCCTCGATCTTTCCCAGCATTAGGCTCTTCTCCAGTGAGTCCTTCCTTCTCATTAGGTGGCCAAAGTACTTGAGTTTTAGCTTCAGGATCTGGCCTTCTAAAGAGCAGTCAGGGTTGATCTCCTCTAGGACTGACCGGTTTGATCGCCTTGCAGTCCAAGGGACTCGCAGGAGTCTTCTCCAGCACCACAGTTCAAAGGCCTCAATTCTTTGGCGCTCAGCCTTTCTTATGGTCCAACTTTCACTGCCATACATTGCAACTGGGAAGACCATAGCCTTGACTATACGCACTTTTGTTGACAGGGTGATGTCTCTGCTTTTTAGTGTGCTGTCTAGATTTGCCATGGCTTTCCTCCCCAGGAGCAAGCGTCTTTTAATTTCTTGGCTACAGTCCCCATCTGCAGTGATCTTGGAGCCCAGGAAAATAAAATCTGTCACTACCTCCATTTCTTCCCCATCTATTTGCCAGGAATTGAGAGGGCCAGATGCCATGATCTTGGTTTTCTTAATGTTAAGTTTCAACCCAAGTTTTGCACTCTCCTTCTTCACCCGCAACAAGAGGCTCTTTAGTTCTTCTTCACTTTCTGCCATTAGAGTGGTATCATCTGCGTATCTTAGGTTGTTGATATTTCTTCCGGCAATCTTAATTCCAACTTTTGATTCCTCTAGCCCTGCCTTTCTCATGATGTGCTCTGCATATAAGTTAAATAGGCAGGGCGACAGTATACAGCCTTGCCGGACTCCTTTCCCAATTTTGAACCAATCAGTGGTTCCGTGTCCAGTTCTCACTGTTGCTTCTTGATCCGCATATAGGTTTCTCAAGAGACAAATAAGATGGTCTGGTACTCCCATCTCTTTAAGAACTTGCCACAGTTTGTTATGATCCACACAATCAAAGGCTTTAGCATAGTCAATGAAGCAGAAGTAGATGTTTTTCTGGAACTCCCTAGCTTTCTCCATGATCCAGCGTATGTTGGCAATTTGATCTCTAGTTCCTCTGCCTCTTCGAAATCCTGCCTGCACTTCTGGTAGTTCTCGATCCATCAAGATGCTACTCAAGTTAAAAATTATAGACCGATATCACTTCTAAATACAGATTATAAAATATTTGCTAAGGTGTTGGCTAACAGATTGATGGGGGTTCTGCAACAGGTGATTCATGGGGATCAAACTGGGTTTATTAGTGGTAGGCAAATGAAAAATAATGTGAGGCATATAGTTGATGTGTTAGAGTTTTTGGAAAGGAACAACCAGATCCCTGCGGCACTAATTTTCTTAGATGCTGAAAAAGCTTTTGATCAATTGAATTGGCAATTTTTGATGAAAGTTTTAGATAAAATGAATTTTGGGGATAAATTTTTGCAA
The DNA here is from genome assembly GCF_964194415.1 of Vipera berus. NCBI lineage: Eukaryota > Metazoa > Chordata > Lepidosauria > Squamata > Viperidae > Vipera > Vipera berus. Next base: position 66,431,972 of record NC_138203.1, read on the forward strand.
CCAATTAGGGCATTATATCAAAAACAAACTGCCCGAATAATAGTTAACAATAGTTTGATTGAAGCATGTAATATTGAGAAGGGTACAAGACAAGGATGTCCGTTATCACCTTTATTATTTGTTTTAACATTGGAGATATTATTGATAAAAATTCGGAACTCGGAAAAAAATAAGGGTATTCAAATTAGAGATCAGGATTATAGATTGAGGGCGTTCGCAGACGATCTGGTTGTTACAGTGACCCAGCCAGAAAATTCTGTTGTGGACCTGATGGAGATAATAATGCAATATGGGAAGGTTTCTGGATTCAAGGTTAATGCACAAAAAACTAAAATTCTGGCCAAAAATATGACAGTATCGCAAAAGGCTCTTTTAGAAGGATTAACTGGATTTGAGATTGCTAAAAGGGTCAAATATTTGGGGGTGTTTTTGTCACCCTCTAATACAAAGTTATATAAAAATAACTATGAAAAACTATGGGGTAAAATTCAAAAAGAAATGGAGAGTTGGGAAAAACTGCAATTGTCTTTGTTGGGAAGAATCGCAGCAGTGAAAATGAATGTCCTGCCTAAATTTTTATTCTTATTTCAAATGATACCGGTTCTTAAGAAAGATTCTAATTTGGAAGAATGGCAATGGGGTATCAATAAATTTGTTTGGGCAGGGAAAAGGCCACGAGTTAAACTTAAGATTATGCAGGATACTCGTGAAAGAGGTGGTCTTAAAATGCCCAATCTTAAATTATATTATGAAGCTGCTGCGTTAGCAGGGATAAGTGATTGGATTAATTTGACGCAAGAGAGATTATTAAATCTTGAGGGCCACGACTTGTTATTTGGCTGGCATGCGTATTTGTTGTATGATAAGAAGGTAGATAATGTGTTTAAAGTGCATATTTTAAGACAGGCATTGTTGAGAGTTTGGAAGAAGTATAGATACAAGTTAGACTGTAAGATACCATTATGGACAATTCCAAAACACGCAATAGAAAATATAAATGTTGGTTTCAAACATGACGTGACTACGTATAAGGAGATTTTAAGCTTGGAAAGAAGTGTATGGTGTTTAAAATCGTATAATTTCTTGCGAGATGAGAAGATTGTTCAAACCTGGTTTCAATATACTCAATTACGGGCCAGGTGGAAAGAAGATCAGAAAACTGGTTTTGCAATGACTGATGAAAATTTGATAAAGCAAATTAGAAATCAGGGTCCAGCACATATCAAACGGATATATCTTGCATTGGTAGAAATTGATTCAGAAACAGAACTGGTTAAAGACTGTATGATAAAATGGGCCCAGAACATCCAAGAAGTTATTACAATGGATACGTGGGAAAAGATCTGGGTGAGGAACGTAAAATTTACACAAGCTCAAAACTTAAGAGAGAACTTTTATAAAATGTTTTATAGATGGCATTTAGATCCTAAAAAGCTTGCAAGTATGTATCCGAACTATCAGCCAAAATGCTGGAGGTGTGGTGGTGAAGATGCAACATATTTTCACATATGGTGGACTTGTAAAAAGGTCAAGGCTTTTTGGATAAAAATTTGGTGGAATATGCAGAAGATCTTCAAGCAAAAGATAAAGTTTTGTCCGCAATTCTTTTTGTTGGGTATAATTACAGATGCTACTGTGGTGGACACTAAGTTGATGTTAAATTTAGTTACAGCAGCAAGACTTTTAATAGGTCAGTATTGGAAGAAGGAGGAACTGCCGACTATAGAAGAATGGACTTTAAAGGTTTCTGACCTGGCAGAAATGGCAAAGATTTCGGCTTATTTGAAAGATCATTCGCAAGAACGTTATATTATGGAGTGGGAAAAATGGATTGAATATATTCAGAAGAAATACGGGACTAAAAAGTTTCACTTAGCATTTGAATAAGTCTTCCTTTCTTTTTTCTTTTTTCTTTTTTTTATATGTAATATTAATATTGCTTGTAGTTATTTTATATGAGCTAGAGAGTGATAGATTTAAGAATTTATTGTTGGTAGCATATGGATGTTTATGATTGTTCTTTGTTTTTATACCCTGTACTTAGCTCTGGGAAGTCGGGGGGGGGGGAGGGGGGAAAGGGGGGGAGGGGTAGGGAGGGATAGGTAGGGGAGGGGGAGGGGGGATTGTTAAAGATAAAATGTATTTTAAAACTTTTCAATAAAAAAAAATTAGCTACCGGTTCTGCCAAAGTGGTGAGAAATGGCCGAATCCCACCCTGGACTTATACTATTTGTGGAAACATAACAACTCCATGCTGATTCCTTTTTTGACATTATCCCCAGATTGAGAAAATTACTTATTTTGACAAAAATGATGCATTTCACCTAACCCTTTGAGTTAACTGTTAGTGTCTAGTTTCTTCTTTAAAATCCAAGTGGAAACGGAGAGCTTCCTCACAGTCCAGAAATCCAAAAAGTGATTACACCAGTGGCACAAGGATTTTGAGACAGGAACCAGAGCCCTACTCAGAATCTTGTTCAATCTAAGATAACTCCCAAACATAATACAGTTAGCTTATTTTATTATTAACATAGCTTCCTGCATAGCACTGATAAATCTGATTTAAACTCAGTTACTTATCTGGGGATTTATCCTAGCTTGGTGTCAAGCCAGGTGGAATCACCTAGCTAACTTTGTCTGATTTCCTAAAGGTAAGTGGGGTTCGCTCTGGTGATACTTAACTCTCTTGTTGTATAAATATTTTCATATTTAAACTAACTTTCATTCAAGTTAATATATATGCCCAATGCTCCAGTAGAAAATCAGGAAAATTAAAAACCCATCTCCCTTTTCACATTGAAGTTGCAATTATGAAACTGAGTCATTAAAAAAACCAACAATACCTTATCAGTATGTTCAAAATGTTATACTATAATTAACATAATTTCTCTTAAATTCGAAGGGAAAAAATCATTTTATAACCTCATCTGAACTCGTTATTAATATTGCCATTAATCTGAGTTCTTTTTTTTTTCCAAAATATTGTTCCCAAGTATTAAAAGTTTCTAAATAATGAACAAATCTCAATTTTACTTATGGAAAATCTATTACCAATTGGCACTATTAGATTTATTATTTTGTATCTACAGAAAATATACCATATTGTAAAATTTTGCAAGCTTAATATTTTACTCCTCATTTTAGGATTTATGGCTATATTATTTATGGAATTGGTTTTTGACAAGTATTTGTGAACAGATAATATATGAATTAAATGGAAAGAACATTAGACATCATCCATCACCTATCCAATGGACTATTTGGAGCATCTGTCCACTAAGACCCATCCCACTCACGCCAGAAGAAGAGGTCTTCTCCAGATCCCATCAGCCAAAGTATTTCATCTAGCAGGGTCAAAGAAAAGGGCCTTCTCCGCAGTGGCCCACACACTTTGGAACATCTTGCCTCCTGAAGTGAGATTTGCCTCCACCCTTCTAGCCATCCAAAAGAGTCTTTGCCAGCTTTGCCAGTTGGCCTGGAGCCTCAAGGGGGACACACACTATGCTGGAGCTGATTGGATGAAAGACAAAAGTCCAATCTCATACCACCCATGCTTTTGGTTTTCACCTTTTATTTATTGAAATGTTATTAACCTTAATTACAATGCTTTTAATGTTTTTATATTTATGTTTTCATACTCTTGTAAGCTGCCCAGAGCCATACAAGATAGTGAGACAGGCAGCACATAAATTTAATAAACAAATAAATAAAATAAATAAAGACACACTTATTTGAAAAAAAAAGTATCAGTAAAATTAGTGGAACTTATTTCTGAATATATATATGAATAGGAGCTGTCTCACAAAATACTAGTTTTGGAAGTGTAAGGTCACTGGCCCTTTGCAAAACCTGCGAAATCATAAAAACTAATCATGAAAATTCAATCAGAGGCTTCTTAAAGACATAGTACTTTTTATTTGGTTGAATTAAGTCCTGTGTGGGACACAATCTGAACGCTGGCAGACAGTTACGTTCAGGAGTGCCACACCTTAGAAAGTTAGTAGCGTTGCTTTATAAACTTTGTTAGCCAATCAACATCAGACAACAGAGTTATTACAATATAATAGGAAGGAAGTGTGTAGTGGGGTGCCCCAGGGCTCTGTTCTGGGCCCAGTGCTCTTCAATATCTTCATTAAAGATTTGGATGAGGGGATAGATGGGGAACTCATCAAATTTGCAGATGACACCAAGCTGGTAGGAATAGCCAACACTCCAGAAGACAGGCTTAAGATACAGGAGGATCTGGACAGACTCGAATACTGGGCGCTATCTAACAAAATGAAATTCAATGGTGAAAAAAGTAAGGTTCTACATTTAGGCAGGAAAAATCAAATGCACAGGTATAGTATAGGTGGTACCTTGCTCAATAGTAGTAACTGTGAGAGGGACCTCAGAGTCCTAGTAGACAATCACTTCAATGAGGACCCAGATTGTTGGGGGCAATTAAGCTGACTTTGTAATAATGCCGCTGGGGTGTGTGTGAAAGCCCTAATAAGCAGGCATATACATAGAATGAAGGCTACTGCTAAGCTTGTAAGCCGCCCTGAGTCTTCGGAGAAGGGCGGGATATAAATGGAATTAAAATAAAAATAAATAAATAAATATGAGCCAGCAGTGTGCTGCAGCTGCCAAAAAAGCCAACACAGTGCTAGGCTGCATTAACAGAGGGATAGAATCAAGATCAAGTGAAGTACTAATACCACTTTACAATGCTTTGGTAAGGTCACACCTGGAATACTGCATCCAGTTTTGGTCACCACGATGTAAAAAAGATGTTGAGACTCTAGAAAGGGTACAGAGAAGAGCAACAAAGATGATTGGGGGACTGGAGGCTAAAACATATCGGGAACGGTTGCTGGAATTGGGTATGTGTAGTTTAAGGAAGAGAACGGTGAGGGGTGACATGACAGCAGTGTTCCAATATCTCAGGGGCTGCCACAAAGAGGACGGACTCAAGCTATTTTCTAAAGCACCCAAAGGCAGGACAAGAAGCAATGGATGGAAACAAATCAAGGAAAGAAGCAACCTGGAACTAAGGAGAAACTTCCTGACAGTTAGAACAATTAACCAGTGGAACAATGTGCCTTCAGAAGCAGTGAATGCACCAACACTGGAAGTTTTTAAGAAGAGACTGGACAGCCATTTGCCTGAAATGGTATAGGGTTTCCTGCCTGAGCAGGGGGTTGGACTAGATGACCTCCAAGGTCCCTTCCAACTTCTTCTTCTTCTTCTTCTTCTTCTTCTTCTTCTTCTTCTTCTTCTTCTTCTTCTTCTTCTTCTTCTTCTTCTTCTTCTTCTTATTATTATTATTATTATTATTATTATTATTATTATTATTATTATTATTATTATTATTATTATTATTATTATTATTATTATTATTATTATTATTATTATTATTATATCAATCATTCCTGTATATTCCCTTATTCCCTCCTTCAGTACATCCCATCCATGTACATGTTTCCCACGTTTGCATGAAATTGGGAGATAGCAATGGTTTCTTTTCCTAGTGCCAGTTACAGAACCCCTACAGAAGAAACACTAGTTTTGGAAGAAGATTATGAAAATGATTTTTTTTTCAGATTTAGGTATGGAAGACAAATTTAAGGATGCTTGTATAGATATGGAAATTCATCAAAATGCAGCTATGTCCTGATACAAGTATAGCCTCTGGCAGAGGCAATGAAGCATTTGTTTATATACATTTCTCATTGCTTCTCAACATGAACAGCATAATTACTCATTGCTATGAATTTTTGCACTGCAGGTGGTAACATTAAGACATGCTGTGCTGTCATTTCTCTATCAAACCAAGGGGAGCTGTGTACCACAGGAATAAATACAACTCATGTAATTACATGTAGGTAAATATAATTGGCTGATTTTATGACAAAATGTTCAGATTTGTATCACTTAGACCCACCATTATCAACTTTGGGTTTGTTTTTTCCCCTCTCTCTTTTGGTTTTGAACATTTGTGGAAATTATGTTGTGTGTTGCTAGCTTTCCCCTTCCACATATTTAGGTAGGGTCAATTTGGAGAGAAAAATCAAATTGGATAATGTTTGAAATATTTTTATATTTAGCAATGAGTTATGATGGTCTCAACTTGGGTGATCTCAAAAATTAAGCAGAGTTGTAATTTTTTGGTAAATGAGGCTTTGGGAAATTCTGCAAGCATAGCTAAAGTGAGAAAGAGAATAAGCATCTTAGAAGAAAACAAAAACCAAAAATTAAACCCCACCTATTTCTCTATAGTTGAGAAAATAAGAAAACTTATATGGATGTGACATGGAGCCATTAATTTCTTTTTTTCATGCAAACTTCGTGAGATTTTTATTTATTTTATTTATTTATTTTACTTTACGGTATATCCCGCCCTTCTCCGAAGACTCAGGGCGGCTTACAAGCTTAGCAGTAGCCTTCATTCTATGTATATGCCTGCTTATTAAGGCTTTCACACACACCCCCAAGCGGCATTATTACAAAGTCAGCTTAATTGCCCCCAACAATCTTCTCCACTAGTAACTTCTCCATCAGGAGAAGTCCATTAAAAGAGATGGACTGAGACTCTGGCATAGTATCCTACTCCTCCTTGTCCCATCACATCTTCAATAATAAAAAAGTACTATGCGCAGAATGAAGAACAGATCAGCAGTCCCTATGCTTCAGTACAAAGTCAGAAATGTCCTTTTAATTCAAACAGTGTGGATAAAAGCAGTTTAGGCAAAAGAAGGCATTTAGTGTCTCTGCCCATGGAGATTCTCAGTTGTCCAGGTTATGGTTGTCCCAAAGGTGCTTTTTCAAGAGGCAACTAGACTTTGTTTTTCTTTGAAGCCATTTTGATTCTCATTCAAGTAGCTCCTTCAGTTCTGACACATTGGTAGGGAATGGAGGGATTTATATTTCTTGCAGTCATCTGGTCATTAGCACTCTTAGAGATGTTAAGGCCTCTTGAGGGTTTATGTATACCCTCTGGGTAACCTAAATCGCCTTTTGAAGATTGCAAAGTCCATATTCTGGACAGAGAGAACCACTGGTTTGAAAGAGGGGTAAAAGAGGCCATCTATGTTAAAACTGAACAGTTCTGTCTCAACAGAGGGGGAGGGATATGACACTACCTGTCTCCACTTTACAACACAGTCCTTTCAGCAATTCCAAGAAGGTTCCACACCCATTTGCACTATTCAGATGGCTCTGAGGGCAACAGATGGCCACAATGACTCTCAGAAAGAATACTAATGACCAGATGACTGCAAGGAATATCAATCCATCTATTCCACACCCTTCAGTCAGAACTGAAGAAATTTTTTGGATGATAAATGAAATGTTTTTAAGGAAAAACAAAGAAAGTCCAGTCACTTCTTGAAAAAGCACCTTTGGGACAGAATATTTACTTTTGCTCATTTTGTCTAAGCTGCAAAGAGGTTCCTACAAGGCCATGGAGCTCAGATAATCTCAATGTACACATAGTTGTACTTTGACAATAAAGGTTCATTTCATTTCATTTTTTTTCTCTTAAACGACCTAAAGCTCAGGGAGTTTGTGAAGAGCTGAAGCAAAAATTCCTTTCAACAGGGAAGCTGAATCACAATGTCTCACCAAAAAGGGGAGTGATGGTTATGTGTGAATTATTTTTGAGATTTCTTAAAGGAGTTTCATGTCTCATCCAAGAAGCTTCTTCAGTTCTTGGATCAGAACAGAAAATCTTCAAGAAAAAAACAAAGTCCAATTGCCTTTTGAAAAAAGCCCCTTTGGGACATTTAGTGTCTCTGCTTCACCAGCAAGGAATGGGTTTAGTTGCTTTCTCCCATTTAATAAAATGTAGGGTAATTCCATCTCAAATTTCTAGCATCACACACACATGGGAAAAAAGTGCTGAATGGTAAGAAATGCCTATTCTAGTAAATGTCCCAGATAAGTCACCACCCATAATGGCTGTCATTGTAGCTTAGAGGTGGTCTCTGTGGAAGGGGAAGAGAAGTTTGGTTTAGCTTTGTGGAGTGGATGGGTCAGTTTGCAGTCTGGATTAGACCCTTTGCTCAGTGCTTTCTCATCCCTGGATTAAAACAATCCAAACAGTGATAGTAGTAATGGCGATGGTGGTGATAATGATATGATTAGGTGATGATGTGATACATAAACTAATAGTTTGATCAAAATGTAGACATTGAGTAATTTGATTGATTAATGGTAATCATTATTATCATCATAATCACCACCCACTTATTTTCATAGTCAACAAAATTTATTATTATATAAAACATCCCTTAAGGTACTGATCATTAATCATAATGCTGGTTTTCAGGCCTGGGAATCTGTTGTTGTTGTTAGCTGCGAAGTCGTGTCCGACCCATCGCGACCCTATGGACAACGTTCCTCCAGGCTTTCCTGTCCTCTACCATCTTCGGGAGTCCATTTAAACTCATGCCTACTGCTTCAGTGACTCCATCCAGCCATCTCATTCTCTGTCATCCCCTTCTTCTATTGCCCTCAATCTTTCCCAGCATTAGGCTCTTCTCCAGTGAGTCCTTCCTTCTCATTAGGTGGCCAAAATATTTGAGTTTTAGCTTCAGGATCTGGCCTTCTAAAGAGCAGTCAGGGTTGATCTCCTCTAGGACTGAGCGGTTTGATTGCCTTGCAGTCCAAGGGACTCGCAGGAGTCTTCTCCAGCACCACAGTTCAAAGGCCTCAATTCTTTGATGCTTAGCCTTTTGCATGGTCCAACTTTCACTGCCATACATTGCAACTGGGAAGACCATAGCCTTGACTATACACACTTTTGTTGACAGGGTGATATCTCTGCTTTTTAGTGTGCTGTCTAGATTTGCCATGGCTTTCCTTCCGAGGAGCAAGCGTCTTTTAATTTCTTGGCTACAGTCCCCATCTGCAGTGATCTTGGAGCCCAGGAAAATAAAATCTGTCACTACCTCCATTGCCTCCCCATCTATTTGCCAGGAATTGAGAGGTCCGGATGCCATGATCTTGGTGTTCTTAATGTTAAGTTTCAACCCAGGTTTTGCACTCTCCTTCTTCACCCGCAACAAGAGGGTCTTTAGTTCTTCTTCACTTTCTGCCATTAGAGTGGTATCATCTGCATATCTTAGGTTGTTTATATTTCTTCTGGCAATCTTAATTCCAACTTTTGATTCATCTAGCCCTGCCTTTCTCATGATGTGCTCTGCATATAAGTTAAATAGGCAGGGCGACAGTATACAGCCTTGCCAGACTCCTTTCCCAATTTTGAACCAGTCAGTGGTTCCATGTCCAGTTCTCACTGTTGCTTCTTGGCCCACAAATAGGTTTCTCAAGAGACAAATAAGATGGTATGGTATGCCCAACTCTTTAAGAACTTGCCACAGTTTGTTATGATAGGGAATCTGTAGAACCAGCTTTTCAGATAGATTCTGCCTGACCCATCCAAAGGAACAGACAGTGCCTGTTGAAGATGACCAATTTTTGTGTGGGGTAACTAAAGGGGTCATGGAAGTAGCATTGTTGCAGGCATTCCCCAGATTTGGAACAACTTGCCCCCCCTCAACTCCAGCAAGGGCAACACTCATGAAGGCTTTTAAAGACCTGGCTGTTTTAGAAGATATTTTGGAGACTGAATCCTATAAGTACTGAATGTAGGTTGTCTAATATGATTTATTTGTATATTGTAACCAGTACTTATAGGAATCAATACATTATATATTTAATGTACTGTTTTTGCAGATTTGTATCGGTAATTTGTTATTGTTGATTCAAAATGTGCACCAGTTAAAGTGGTTTATACTGAAGCGATGTATAAATCTAATCTAGTCAATCAAATCTATCATTCACATAATAAGTAACAACAATTTATTAGTGACATAGGCCCTTCCTTCCTTTCTTCCTTCCCCCCAATGATTAAAAGCAATTATTTTTGTGTTCACCCCAGAATGAAATACACAGTAACCACTGTCAGTAGATCTTACTCAAATCTGTCAAGCTTTTAAATAAAATTAATTGTCAGGCATTTTGCAATGGGAAAGATGAAGCACAACAGCTTGAATAAACAGGCTGTAATAGTAATAGCCAATTTAAAGGTTCATTAATAAATACCAGTGGTACCACTGTAAAACTTAGCTTCTTATTACCCAGATGTGAAATGACAGAAATGAAATGTTTCTTTGAAGTGATCCCTAAATACCAAAACAAACAGAAGGGGATTTAAATGGCAAAGTTCAGTTTTAAGGTTTTTGAGAATATACAACTTACTGGTGCAGAAGAATTCCTTAATGAAAGGGCCTATATAAGAATAACCTAATATCTAGACTTAATACAGAGTCAAGCAGCTGTGTAAAACTGAGAGGTTAATAGATAATAAATAACATACTATTTATTAATATGGGGAAAGGTTTCTCACATTTGAATTTTGATTCCTGTCAAAGTGCTGTCCAGGTGCTGGGAGGCTGATTGGAACAGACCCTAGCAGCCTTGAGTTTGAAAGATCTGCTGATACCATAAGGTCCATCTTTACGCCTTAGTGGAACCAAACAGAACTGGTTGACAATTTGGGGGACCTCTTGGACTTATAACTCCTGCTTGAGAACTAAGTTGCAGCTACTGCCAAATGCACATTTATAGAGCACCATTTTGCATACCACTTGCTACTTTTCTGAAAAGGAAGGCTCTACTCACTGTCATTCATGCTTTGGTCGCCTCTCAATTGGATGCCTGAAATGTACTTAACATTCAGGGCAATAGCTAGTGTGAGTAGTTAAGGGAGGATGAGACGGTGTCACACACAACCTTGAGAATGGCACTGGTTGTTCGTTGGTTCCAATTCAAGATGCTCAGAGCCACCTTTAAAGCCATTAGTGGTTTAGGATCTAGTAAAATCTGCCAATAATATCTGTTGGCCTGGTAAGATATATTAGGAGAGACTTTGTATGTGTCCCCTCAGTCAGGGACCTATAGAAACCATGAAAGCATTCCCTCTCAGTTGCATTTCCTTCTCTCTGCATTAACATCCCTCTAGATCAGGGGTCTTCAAACTTGGCACCTTTAAGACTTGTGGACTTCAACTCCCAGAATTCCCACAAGTCATAAGAGGGCCAAGTTTGAAGACCCCTGCTCTAGATCATTTGAGTGGCTCCCCTCCCTCCTCAGACTGTTTGTGAAGACTTGGCTATTTAGTCAAGCCATGGAGGCAGGGTTGTTATGACTCTCCCTCTGGATGAGTAATTACTTTTAATTGTGTTTTTGGAATGCTTGACTCCCAGTTTGTTGGGTTGTTTTATAATGCATGATCTTGGTTTTAATTTTTGATTATTATGTAGAGAGGGGGGAAAAGCAGGGCTGCTTAGGAGCCATTCAGAATGGTCAGCTCCTTCTTTTTCTTCTTTATGAGATGACAGATGTTGAAGACACTGCAAGGGTGCCACAAAATATAGCTTTCTCATTGAGAATGATCTCTGCTTTGCAAATACTCAATTATCCGCTGCCAAGGTACTCCATCTCAATTATTACTTTGCTTAGATGGATGTTTTCTGCCATAATTATTTGGATCAAGAGCAAGGCTGGCTGGAGGGTGGGGAGAGTAAAAAAAAACCCAAGATGGTGGCTGCCGTCTTAATGTTTTCCACCCAGTTTCCCCACAGCTGCCCCTGAGCAAGAGATCACTTTCTGAGTACATTTACTTTAAATCAGGGATCTCCAGACTTGGCAACTTTAAGACTTGTGGACTTCAACTCCCAGAATTCCGCAGCCCGTTTTAAAGTTGCCAAGTTTGGAGACCCCCCTCCTTTAAACTCAGTAAACATTTTAAATGATCCTTTAGGGCAAAAATGGGTGGCTGGGTGGGTGACTCTTTTTACAACCATATTTTTCCCCTCCAATTTGTTTACCCACAATGGTAAAGCAGTTCTAAGGATTGGAAATTTAAGTAAACCAATGTGTTAAGTTTATCAAAGATTGTAATTGCTTTTTTTAAAAAGGCAGAAAATTATTTTGGTGTGTTTGGTGCTGAATTCCAGCAGGGTAGTCCGGTAAGTAAGAACAGGGAGACTTCAAAATTTTGAAAAAGGGGATTAAGGCCAGATCCTGAAGTTGAAACTCAAATACTTTGGCCACCTAATGAGAAGGAAGGACTCACTGGAGAAGAGCCTAATGCTGGGAAAGGTTGAGGGCAAGAGAAGAAGGGGACGACAGAGAATGAGGTGGCTGGATGGAGTCACTGAAGCAGTAGGCGTGAGACTAAATGGACTCCAGAAGATGGTAGAGGACAGGAAGGCCTGGAGGAACATTGTCCATGGGGTCGTGATGGGTCAGACACAACTTCACAACTAACAACAACAACAACAACAAAGCATTTCATTCTTTACAATTTCGAATAATTTTCCTTTCTTTCTTTTTTCCCCCTACCCATTTTTTTAAAAAAAATCTCCGTTCATGGGATCTCTCCCCCTATTTTCTTGTTAATCGACTAGAGTTCATTTTCCATTTCTGTCTTATCCCCATCCCTCATTTTTTCTCATCTTCCCAAGTGCTTAATTATTTAAACATTTTCTTAACAGCAGTAACCACCAGTCTGCTAATTCTCTGCTCCACTTAATCCTTTCAGAGGCCGGGCCGTCTGTCAACAATGCTGAGGGTTCTGAATAAGAGCCACAAAAAAAATAAAAATAAATAAATTGTGAAAGCTGCAGAACGTTGTTTTTTCTTTTCTTTTAACCATCAGGACTCTCCAGATGTTTTAAAAGTTGGACCTGGGTGGAGTCAAGTGGAGGGATCAAGGGTCCAATTTTGCACTTCTCCCTGCCCCAAATCCATAGAACAGTTTGTGTCATAAATAATAAAAACTGGATAACAAGGAAGGGGCGCCCACAAAATGCCTTGGGGAAAGAACTCTGAAGCGATTAAGGCGTCTGGCGGAGGCCTTGTTTTAATCAATCAAGTGTGAAAGTGCTAATGAGAAACCTGTGCCAGCTCTAAAAAACACACAGAAGCAAGACAGGCTACAAGAGATTTACATGAGCAGCTTCTTAAAGCTGGCCAGCTCTTTGGATGAGCTTAATAGTGTTTTGTTCTTTGGAGGGCTTTGGTTTGGTTTTGATTCTTTGAGGTGAAAAAAAAAGTGGCACATGAAAGAAATGTGCAGCTGATTTTAGCTCCAGCTAAGACAGAGTTAACGGACAGAAAAGAATATAGGAGATGTTATAATTCAGTAGTCCTCAACGTACGGCCACAATTGAGCCTAAAATTTCTGTTGCTAAGTGAGGCAGTTAAGTGAGTTTTGCCCATTTTACTACCTTTTTGGCCACTGTTGTTAAGTGAATCATGCGGTCATTAAGCAAATCTGGCTTCTCCCATTGACTTTGATTGCTGGAAGCTGGGAAGGGTACAAATGGCAATCACATGATCCCAGGACAGTGCAACAGTCATAAATACATGCTGGTTGTCAAGCGGCCTAATTTGATCATGTGACTATGAGGATCCTCCAATGGTCGTAAGTGTGAAAACATGTGACCTGAACAGAATAACTGAGCTGGAAGGGACCTTTAAGTTCTTCCAGTTCAACCCTGCTCAAACAGGAGACCTTATACAATTTCAGACAAATGGTGTCCAATCTCTTCTTAAAAACCTCCAGTGATGGAGCACCCACAACTTCTGAAAGCAAGCCGTTCCACTCATTAATTTTACTAATTGCCAAGAAATTTCTCCTTATTTCTAGATTGGTTCATAAGTCACGTTTTTTTAGAGGAGTGATAACTTTGAACAATCAGTAAATGAATGGTTGTCAGTCAAGGACTACCTATATGGACCTTTTGGGGAGGGGGATTAGCTCCCCCTTTCTTCCATGGGAGTGGAGAACAACATCAGATGGGGTATCTTAAATAATCTCAAAGACTAAATTACAGTATTGGTGTTAAAAACTGTAATAACTACCTGTTTCAAAAGGTTGTCCAATGTCCATGATATTCTTAATGGAATAGTGATTCTGCAATGGACACAGGTTTTGTTTTAGATTCAGTTCTCTGAAGATCTGGAACAAGTTTTATTTAACCCTTTTTGCTGAGCATAGGCATGATCTGGGTGAATGAATGTTATATTCATCTGTTGAGCAAACGTCCATGACACTGAGCGGAGAACACAAGTACAAGAACTGCCACAGAACTCAGCCAGGTGAAACTATAAAAGAGTTGGGAGTGAAGGACTCCTCTCTTAAATTCAAGCAGTTGGAGGACTGACCATGACATTAGAGACATGGAAAGAAGATCCAGAAAGCAACGTGGGGAACCTAGCAATACCACATGTTTTAATTATTTGCTTAGATCCCTGCTGTGGTAATTCTGTGTTAAGCCTGCCTCACATCTGTTCACAGTATGTTTCTTCCCCCCAGCCCTTCTCTTTCTGAAACCAGACTAGATAGATCTGATTTTTCAATCAGTAGCAATGGGTTAACTTTCTTCCCATCTTGACTGCTGTAATGGAAATGTGGATTGGAGTCTACAGGATTTTTTTCCCCAGAAGGAGGTGATGGCATTTGGAGTAAGCCAGGATGATGCAGAAGTAATAACCTGTGGGCAATGAGGTCATGACGCAAACGTCCCTTACATACTTGCATCCTGAAGTTTGAAGCAAGTACAAAGACATTACATATATCCAATGACGTCATAGCACATGCAATTAAAAATTGCCCCTTTGACCTATATCATCTTGTGGGCACCATTAATGTGGGATGTAAAAAAAAAATTACAGCCATAGCTATGTGAGCAAAGTCTCACCCCTTTTTAATGTGTGTTCTGATGCATGTAAAAACTCCAATCATTTGGTTGGTGGCTGCCATCTTGCATTTTGGGTACTCTGCTGCAGACATCCATGCACAAATGAGTCCCAATGGTGGTGCAAGACATGTCTTCATCAGCCACATGAATGCCACAATTGTGCATTTTTTATTGCAACTGAAGTATCTATATGACAATGCATTTTATCTACACATGAGGAAATGCTCTTTGTAAAAGCAGATGCTACTTGTGAAAAGGTGTATTTCCATATCAAATTGAAAGAATGGAACCAACATAATCTCTTGAATTACATATCCAGTACATAGAATTTAACAACTGGATAATATAAATGCATTTTCTATGGCCTTACAGGTAGTATTTGACTTGCAACCCAAGCACTTGATGGCCATTGAAGGTTACAAGGGACTTCAAAAAAGTGCTTACAACCCATCTTCAAGGTTACAACTGCTGCCCCTTCCGGTCACATGATCACATTTTAGATGTTTGCCAGCTGGCTCACATTTACAATCAGTTGTAGAATCCTACAGTCATAAGACCATAACTTATACCTTTTTTAATGTTTTCCACAATGACTCTTTGTAAAAATTGTGGTAAAATCGAGTCTGGTCACATGGTCTCCTGCTTAATGACCACAATGATTCATGATTCATTCACTAAAGCACCAGAGGGCAGGATAAGAAACAATGGTTGGAAACTGATCATAGAGAGAAAAAACCTGGAATTAAGGAGAAACTTCCTGACAAT
The DNA here is from genome assembly GCF_964194415.1 of Vipera berus. Classification (NCBI taxonomy): domain Eukaryota; kingdom Metazoa; phylum Chordata; class Lepidosauria; order Squamata; family Viperidae; genus Vipera; species Vipera berus. The sequence continues at coordinate 66,447,493 of NC_138203.1, forward strand.
GAGGACAATTAACCAGTGGAACAGCTTACCTTCAGAAATTATGGGCACTCCATCACTGGAGGTTTTTAAGAAGAGACTAGATAGTCACTTGTCTGAGATGGTATAGGATGTTCTCCTGCTTGAGCAGGGGGCTGGACTAGAAGACCTCCAAGGTCCCTTCCAGCTCTATTGTATTCATGAGCAAAATTTCAGGTTCAGTTCTGGTCATTCGTCAAGGATTATCTGTACTATTGCTAAAAGACTGCTATTGCAACATTGGAAAGATAAATATATTGGCCCCTGTTTACTCAATGATTTGAGGAGTTGATTACACTTGCCACTTATGAGCAAATTGCCTATACACAGACTTTACATGGATATATACTGTATATAGATAGATAGATAGATAGATGATAGATAGATAGATAGATAGATAGATAGATAGATAGATAGATAGATAGATAATGAAACATGGGACATATTTATACAAAATACAGTAGGTTAAAAAAAGTATGATAATTATATAAATATGGCATAATTATATAAACGGCATGGGTCCGGGTTATCTTAGGGAGCACCTGCTGCCAGCATCAATCTCCCATCGTCCTGTGCGCTCCCACAGGGAGGGCCTCCTTAGGGTGCCGCCGGTCAGTGAGTGCCGGCGGGTGATCCCCAGGGGGAGGGCGTTCTCTGTGGGCACCCCTGCCCTGTGGAACGACCTGCCTGTGGAACTCCGGACCGCCCCCGACCTTCGTTCATTTTGCCGGGACCTAAAAACCTGGTTGTTTGATTTATCTGGCCTGGACTGAGGGGTTTTAAATTTTTAAATTTTAAATTTAAATTTTAAATTTGGGCTATTGTTATTTAATCCTATTTTAATTTTAACGTTATCTTAACTTTTGTACTGTTTTAACTGTTTTTAACTTTGCCCTGTAAACCGCCCTGAGTCCTTCGGGAATAGGGCGGTATAGAAATCTTAATAATAATAATAATAATAATAATAATAATAATAATAATAATAATAATAATAATAATAATAATAATAATAATAATAATAGAATAAATGCATATATACAGAAGCATGCACACATACTTGCACAATGTTTATATTAGACAATTATATGTAAAACTGTAACTGTTATTGTAACTATTGTAATTATAAAATATATTCTATATTTTATTTGCATTGCATTTTTTCATTTATTTTTAAGCATTTACAGTATGTTTTTATAATGAATATCTTCATATTCCTTTTACTTTTTTCTTTTTCTCTTATTATTTTAAAAGCAATAAAAAAATTTTTTTTAAAAAATTGCTTTAGCTTTGTAACAACCGTGATTGGGTATTGATTGCAAAATATTCTGCTATTGACAAGGGCTGAGCATATTATTTAGACTACCATCTTGTAAATGCGTCCATCCTAATGTTCACAGTCAAAAGAGCCCGGATCAGTTAAGCCACAGCCTCACCCAGAAATATTAGTTGATTAAAAAAAGTGTTGTTTTTTTTGCTAGGAGACGAAAATGTGGTTTCACTCTATAGGCCAACATTGCTATTTTCTTTTGGTGGGGTAGCTAACGTAGCAACTACTTAAATTAGATTAAGATCTTTCCCACCACCCAGTTAGAGAATGCTTTGTGGAGCCAAGGCTGTTTTCCATCGTTAAGATCTGGATCTCATTGTGATGCCCTAGAAGAAAAGATTTCCCTAGAGATAACAAGAAATAGTTTGCTTTCAAGTCTCTCCATCCATTATGTTTTTTTCTCCATTTTTATTACTTTAATTTATTACCTAGAGAGTATGTGGCTGCTTATGATCAAGGGAAAAAAAAGAGAGTTGGGTTATAATTTTCTCCAAGAACAATTTCCAGGTGCTTTCCTTATGCAGAATATAAAATCACCCCTTTTTATGAGCTTGTTATTTCAAGGGGGCGATAGTTATGAGGAAAAATTAGAACTATTTCAAATACAGGGTTCCACTACGCCTTGGGTTAATGGGGAACTTCTACGTCTGTGTAAAATTCAACTTTATTTATAATATCTAATTATCAAAATACCCACTTTCTATTTAAGAATATACTAAATGCAAATTTACAATGATTTCAGAATTATTTTCCAAATATATCTGAATGTGGAATGGGACAACTTGCTGCAGCCAACTCGCCAATGGACAACTCGCTGTGGGACAGTTTAACAATTCAGTTTAATTATTTAAAATAATAAAAAAATATTTTTTGTCACTCACATTTCATTCTGTCCTTTCTTTTGTATCCTTTTTTATGATTCTATTCCACTATTTCTTTGATATTAGTCCGCAGTGAGTTGTCTTGCCGTGAGTTGGCTATGGCAAGTTGGCCATGGTGAGTTGGCTGTGGTGAGTTGGCCATGGCAAATTATCATAAACCCATCTGAATCTGCTTCACACAAATATGCTCATGTATTTAGCCAACTGCAGTTAGCAACAGCGATGGGGAAAAATGATCATATTAGTAATGCAATACAAGCCCTGTTTTTATATGGATGCTTTCCAATGTCAGCCACAAGCAGATAAATCATGGGTTTGCATTTGATGTCCCAATGAATGTTGCATTGCTTGTCTTCCTTGCCTCTGTAGACCCCTATTTTAAGGTCCTAGGCCTCATAGCAACACAATCACTGATCATAGAAATGGTGGGATGTTGGATGACCTGACTGTAATTCCACCCTGGGTGGCAATAAAACTCCATTGTGAAACTATCAAGCTGCTAAATTGCTTTGATAGACAGCCTATAGTCTATCTGACACCTCGGGATAAATGAATGGGAAAAAAGTAAAACAGTATAATATTTTATTTAAAATATATATATATGAGAAAGAAAATTACTGACTCCAGAAGCTTTTTTCTGATGTCAAAAGTTTAGCCATTTGTTTGTGAATTGACCCACCTTCCTTCAAGTACAACAGTTTCCAGCTAACTCTGAGGAAGGAAGCTTAGTGAGGCAAACCGTTGCTGTGTGTATTAGTTTGCCATGTGGTAGATATACAATTTGACAACTTGTCTTCATTGTTTCATTTTCAGGGAAGGCTCAACTTGGCTGGAGTCTGAAGAGGCAAGTGTGTGTGTGTATGTGTGTGTGTGGGGGGGGGGAAGAATGACAAAAGATAGCTGAACTTATTTCCTCTATGCTTCAGCTCTTTGAATCTGCTATCAATTAACCCACACTGTTAAAATAACTCTGCTAAATTCTGTTTTACCAATGCATCAGAAAGCTCTTCCCAAAATTGATTGATCTGGGCAAAATCGTTCCAATGCACATCTTTAGAATACACCTGGAAGTCAATGATGTGTTCATAAACTTGGCGTATTCCTACTCTCAGCATTCAGATCTTACGATTCACAATTGTTCTTCTGCCAGGTTGTCAAATACAGTTCTAAATCTTTGCATGACATTCTGATAGCCGTGCTCATGCCAGCTTTCTAAGCTACTTTAAGAAAATGCGGTGCAGATTGAGACAGTTTGGCAACAGTTTGCAAGATATTGTATTGTGGGTCATCATACATTCCTATTGGATAATTGCCCTCCTGCTGTGTCCTCCCATCATCCTGTTCTAAGAGAGCAACGGCCAATCACTTTCCTTTTGTGATATTGTCTGTGATCCCTTTTAAGTATGGGAGGAGGGCTTTGCCATTTTCTTGTTCTCTGTCTTGGATTTTTGTGGGTGTCTCTCTTTGGATTAAGTTGGTAATCATGTTTCTTTGGAATCCGTTGGCTGTTAGTATGTTAGTGAGAGTGTGTAGTTCGGTTTTTAGGTGTTGTTCGTCAGCTAGGTGTTTACTTAAAAGGGATCACAGACAGAATCAGCAAGATCCTCCAAAAACACTACATCAAAACAGCATTCTGCACAGACAGAAAAATATCCACCATCCTAAGAAACCCCAAAGACATAATTGGGTTAGAAAACCAAGGAGTATATGAAATCCCATGCACCACCTGCACCACCACATACATCGGACAGATCAACAGAAGAATAAGTGCATGCATTGAAGAGCACAGGAACTCACTCAGAAAGGGAGAGCAAACTTCATCCCTGTTCCAACACTTTAAAGCCACTGGACACGAAATTGATTTAAAAAAAACAGAACTATCGCCAAAATTGAACATTTTAACAACAGAATAATCAGAGAAGCCATCGAGATAGAAAAACGCCCCCACAGCATGAACAAACAAGATGATACCTCTCGCCTACCAGCCATTTGGAAACCCGCCTTGATTGACAGACGAGTCCCAACCACCAAGAATGATACCAGACCCAAACTCATGATAACATCACATGACATCACCACCACACAACCATTCAAAAAGCAAATCCGAACCCACAACGATAACGAAACACAACCACAAAACAGAAACCTAACTACAGCTGCAACATTAGCCACTTTAAACCCCTCCAAACCACACAATAAGCAAACTGACACCCACTATAAAAACATGGCACCACCACAAACATGGAGCTGAACAAAAGCAGCACAACTCACTGGTTCAGGTCTAAGGCTGGCAGCTGAGACCAGCCCATCCACTCAAAACACATCCCCACCCAATCAGAACACAGCCCCCATTCAAAACACACTCCCACCCAATCAGAACACAGCTAAGCCCCCACCCAATCAGAGCACACCTCCACCCCATCAGAACACAGCCAAGCCTCCACCCACAGAACAGACCCCCTCGGCAGTTTAAAAAAGAAGAAAAAACAGCCACTATCACACACTTCTCCCAGAAGAACGAAGCTGAAGTCACCAGCCTGAGGATGATGGATGAGATTTCGTCGAAACATTGCCATGATACCTCCAATTCTACATGGGAAAAAACCCAAATGACCAAAGATCTACACACACACACACACACACACACATATTGCTCAAAAAATAAAGGGAACACTTAAACTGTATTTAATAGTAGGATGTCTTATTTTCTGTTCCCTTTATTATTTTGAGCAGTATATATATATATACACACACACACACACACATGCAAGTCTTTTACCTGACACTTTCTTCTTCTCCCCTTCCCTATTGTTTGTTTGTTTCCTACCCTTTTTATTTTTTATAAATAACCCAAGGTGGTAAAAACACCATAGTTATCTCTCCCCCCCCAAAAAATCCCACAAGGTGGGTTGGACTATGAGATAGTGACTGGCTCAAATCTCCCAAATGGCTTTCATGTCTAAGGCAGACTGTTAAAACATAATTCCACATAGTGTAGTAAAGGTTCCCCCGCACATGCGTGCTAGTCGTTTCCAACTCTAGGGGCCAGTGCTCATCTCCGTTTCATAGCCGAAGAGCCAGCGTTTGTCCGAGGACATGTCCGTGGTCATGTGGCTGGCATGACTAGATGCCAAAGGCGCATGGAACGCTGTTACCTTCCCACCGTAGTGGTCCCTATTTTTCTACTTGCATTTTTACGTGCTTTTGAACTGCTAGGTGGGCAGAAGCTGGGACAAGTAACAGGTGCTCACTCTGTTACGCGGCACTCAGGATTCGACCCGCCAAACTGCCAACCTTCTGATCAACAAGCTCAGCGTCCTAACCCACTGAGCCACCGTGTCCCTATTACATAGTGTAGGAGTACCCATTATTAGGAACAAATACTGACAGATCTGAGAAACAGATCCCCTAGTACCCTTTTCTTTTGAGACAACTAATTGTGAAAACCCCAATTATAATCTAAAATTGGAGGAAGTTTCCTTTTCTTGATGGAGAGCTTTACCCTACTTAATAATAATGAAAATAAATGTGCTTTGGCAAAATATGTTTTCTTTCATGCTGTTAATGTTGCCTTCATCTCAACCTCAGTCTGCGAATGAGGCAGTTTTAAATAATCCTTACCAGAACTGAGTAGCAAGTAGCAAGTAGCTATTCTCCTATCCAAGGCAACCTCGAAAGATATAAAATCTTCAAAAGATAGTTAACCACAACCTTAGTGGGAAGTTAGGGTCCTGCATGGTTTGGAAGCCTGTTAGAGATCAGCAGAGGAAAAAGGAAATATCATGCTAATATTATCTTCTGTTGATTCAAGGACAGATGGCTTCAACTCCCAGTGGGGAAAGTCCCTTAAATCTCACTCATAAAGTCACTATGAATCCTAAATTGAAATTGGGCAAGAAAATAATCTTTCTTCCCATGTCCCAAAGGGTAAGGAAGCAGGAGAAGCTAAATTATCCTTACACTTGTATTTAAAACTTTTTTTCCTCTTCATTCACATGAAGAAATTAATCCAGTGTTTTCATGCCTGTCGCTCCAAAGATTCCCAATAGCTAAAAAGCAGTTAACAAGCAATTTTAGAAAATGATTACAAGAGGTGCTGAAGTTAGTTTGAGTGAAGATTGTCTTCAGTCTCCTCTTGAGGACCAACAGTCTGGAGCACTTGTGGGCAATCTAAGGTCCTCTCCTTGCCCAAAGAGGAATTGTGAAAAGCCAGTCTACTCGATGGCTTCATTCTGTTGTGGTCATTGGCTCTGCTTTTAGCAGAGCTGTCATCAGTTTACTATTTCTTCCCCAGAATCCCCCATTGACTAATAAGTATCCTGAAACTGCTGGCATTGGCAATTAATGTACAATGCTCTTTGAGATTTTGGTGAATAAACCTTTAAAGAAAATTACAAAATCTGCAATGCTAAACATAGTTTATTACCAGTCTGATATAATTAATGCAAGAAAAGGAAGAATGTGAATGACCCTGAGAAATGATAGTACAATCTCTCTACGAAAATGTATTAAAAATAGATTATTCTCCCAACAGAATGAATGGGAAGAGGATTAAGGAAAGAAGATGTGAAAGCTACTTGAAACAAGAATAAAAAAAATTACACTAACAGAGTACCACTAACAGAGTATGTGGAGTTATGCTAATAAGGAGATGATGAAAAAAATGCATATTAGAGAAAGACTGCTATTAGAATAAATGCATATTAGAAGATGACAGAAAGATATTGCATAATGTATCTATAGAGAAAAGTTAATAGAGTTAATTGAAGAGTTTAAAGAAAAAAAGGAGAATGTATGAAGCTGTATATGGACTTATACACACACTTCTTATCCACAGAAGTGTAGTGTGTAAGGACAGAAGAGTATGAACAGATATAATGATTCAGCTATATTTATTTATGCTTCTTTTGCTTTTCTTCCCTTAATTTACACCTTCTTTGCACATTTTCCATAACATTAATTATTCTGAAAGTTTAATGAGCAGATATTTGTAACTTCCAAGAAAAGGAAAATATTAATTCTGCTTTATAACACTTGCTATATTAATTACAGGAGAAAAGCTATCTAAGGAGGGGTTTTTTTTTTCTTTTTAGATCTATAATTAGATGGCAACCTGGTAATATCATTGCACTCTTTTTCCTTTAGTACATCTTGCTTCTTTCCCAACCTGTCCATCAAAAAGTAAAACAAAACAACAACACCCACCCACAGACACACTTATCATGGCTTTCTCCTTAGCAAAGTGGGTGGATTACATTTCTCCATTTATCTTGCTCTTCCTTCATTTGTTCACTTACCAAGATGAACACATTAATTAGCTTTATTATGTTTGATAAATTGTTATGCATCAACTTTGTTTTCTTTCCTTTTTCCTTTTCTTCCCTTTAATTTGATGTGACACTGCTTGGGATAAAGGATCTCATTAATGTTATTGTCAAATGGGAAACCAATGCAGCAGAGCAGAGCAAAATGATTAGACAAATTTCTTTTTCTTTTCTTTTTTTTCTTTTTTAAATAGAATTGCAATTTTGTGATGACAAGGGCCCCTGGGGCAAATAAAACAACCACATTATCTTAAATGGGGTTGCAGGGTCTGTGCAAATGACCTCAACTGCTGTATTTGCAGCTGTCCTGCTTCCCTTAATGACCACTTATCTGTTTCTCCCTGCTGGAGAGAAGGAGCATCACTCTCTCTCTCCAAAGATGAGAAGTTAAATGAATCAGTTTCCATTTTCTTTCCTAATCTGGCTGCTGTGAACATAACTCTGGACCACCCTGATGGATAGCGGAATTAGATCCATTCTGATATTGGCCTGACTTACGCTTCTTCCAGATGCCATCTTTCCTACCTCCAGCATAAGCTACTTAGCAACAAGTCACCCAGCATCCCTAGGTAAGCAAGCAAAATAATTCCCAATGCATACGAAACAGGTAACTGTCCCTTATTTATTGATTTGTGGCAGTAGTTATAGAAATCCCAACACAAAGCTCACAGTCGGATGCACAGCATACAATTAAACCATTTGAAATTCAGACCCCATAAAAAGGGAGAAGGAAAGAAAGCATGCATATAAGAAAGACTGGGAGAAAAACCCTTCTTCCTTACTCCTGTTCAAAGAGTGCTGTATTGTTCTGTTGGGAGGGTTTCTCCTCAGTCTGGCTGGGGCAAAAACCCTCCCTTTAAAAGCTTTTGCTGACTGACTGCCAATTTTTGATGGGAGATGCTGAAGCAGACAGAGCAATGACACGAAGAGAGTAGTGACATGTGTTCATCCAGCAACTTCTGCTTTGTGGGTAGGATGTCTTTGTATTAAATCTGTTGTAGGGTTTAGATGATTGTTGTTTAAGTTTGACATCCCAAAATAGTAGTACAGGGCTGCTAGAATTCTATGATATGGTCATATGGGGTCTACCGGGTAATGGGGGAAAAAAATCTGGTGGTCCCATGCAGACACAAGCCGTCAGCTGCAAAGTCCTTTAAACACACACAAATGCTGTAAAATATTTTACTCTTTTAAAAAAAAAATATAAAAGGAGGATGCACAAAGCCTTCTTTATTGCTGGTGTAGCATTATTCCCTAAAAGTCATTGAAATGTACCAATATTGGTTGTTACACACTTCAGGAAAAGCCCAGCATATTTTTTGACCACCTTCTATGGCGGGGGTAGGCAACCTTGGCTCTTTTATGACTCGTGGACTTCAACTCCCAAAATTCCTGAGCCAGCCATGCTGAGGGAAAAGGGAGAGGTTTCCAAGCTGAGCCATGCTGGCTCAGGAATTCTGGGAGTTGAAGTCCACCAGTCATAAAAGAGCCAAGGTTGCCTACCCCTGTTCTATGGCATCATGTCATTGCAAGGTTTTCAGAAAATGCAAGTCGTGAAAAGTTGTGGAGATAGGTTGGTGTGAGATTCTTGAGTTTGGTGAAAAGAAGAGAGAGGGGAAAAAAATAATGCAAGGTATCTCATGATGGTTGAGAATTGTGCGGGGGGGGGAGAGATATTCCTTCTCCTGATTTTAAAAGGGGGTCCTACTAAACCTTGACTGACCCATGAAAACTGAATTAAACTATTTGAAATTCAGTCCCCATAAACCAAAGAGGAATAGAATAGAATAGAATAGAATAGAATAGAATAGAATAGAATAGAATAGAATAGAATAGAATAGAATAGAATAGAATAGAATAGAATAGAATAGAATAGAATAGAATAGAATAGAATAGAATAGAATAGAATAGAATAGAATAGAATAATATTGGCCTAGTGTGATTGAACACTCAAGGAGTTTGTCTTTCCTTATACTCTATATATAACATAAATATGATGTTATATTTATATAGTTATATAAAAGTTTATATTCACAGATTTATTATAGAATATTATGGAATGAAATAGTTGAACAGACTTTGGAAATTTAACAAGGTATAAATTTGTTCTTATGGTTGTAGTTGTTATTATTGCTATTTCCAGTGTTGAATTTTGTGCTTTGACCCAACACCAGATTTTTGCAGTTTCTTAGAATGTGCATTGTAATTAATGAGCACCTTAATATCCCAAAAATGTGTGGAAAATCTGTGTCTCTCTTTGTGTGCAGCTATCTCTTATATTAAAATACACAAAGGTGTTTGTACAAGGGAAAATAATGCTTTTATTTTAAGCCTATTGTATACTTTTAAATCTGTTAGCAAGTATTTCTCCATAACAGCATCTACCATGTTAATTAATGGCTTAGTTGAATGCCCTTAGGTGAAAACCAGTTACAGGATTGTTTCAAATTTCAGCTAGAGAACTGAGCCCATAACCCACCACAGTCCCTGACAAGGTCTTACATTTTTTTCAGCATTTTTTACCCATGAGAAAAGAAAGTTGTATCACTGAACAATGTAAACAGTATGAATAGAAATAAGGTGAACCATGACCTTTCTGTTGAAGAAGATTTAGGGTTAGGGTAACTTCTGGAGGCAATCTGTTCCATTGATTAATTGTTCTAACTGTCAAGAAATTTCTCCTTAGTTTTAAGTTGGATCTCTCTTTGATATGTTTCCATCCATTACATCTTGTCCTACCCTCAGGTGCTTTGGAGAATAGGTTGTCCCTATCTTCTTTGTGACAGCCTCTCAAATGATGGAAGACTGCTACCATGTCACCCTTCCTTCTCTTCATTAGACTAGTGGTAGCCTGTTCCTGCAACCGTTCATCATATATTTTAGCCTCCAGACCCCTAATCATCTTTGTTGCTCTTCTCTGCACTCTTTCTAGATTCTGCGTAAACTCTTAGTTTCTAGAGTTAATATGTCCTCTGTGCTAATGTTTATACAGTTGCAAGAAAAAGTATGTGAACCCTTTGGGATTACGTGGAGTTTTGCATGAATTGGCCATAAAATGCGCTCTAAACGTCATGTAAGTCACAACAATAGAAAAACACATTCTGCTTAAAATAATACTACACAAACATTAGCTGTTGTCATGTTTTAATTGAAGATAAGATGGAAACATTCACAGTGCAGGGTGGAAAAAGTATGTGAACCTTTGGACTTAATAACTGGTTGATCCTCCTTTGGCAGCAATAACCTCAACCAAACATTTCCTGTAGTTGCAGATCAGACCTGCACAATGATCTGGAGTAATTTTGGACCACTCCTCTTCACAAAACTGTTTCAGTGTGGCAATATTCTTGGGATGTCTGGTGTGAATCGCTCTCTTAAGGTCATGCCACAGCATTTCAATCGAGGTCAGGACTGACTGGGCCACTCCAGAAGGCATATTCTCCAGAAGGCATATTCTCCAGAAGGCATATTCTGTTCTGTTGAAGCCATTGTTTTGTTGAATTACTTGTATGCTTTGGGTCATTGTCCTGTTGCATCACCCATCCTCTGCAGAGCTTCAGTTGGCGGACAGATGGTCGTACGTTTTCCTGCAAAATGTCCTAATAAACTCTGGAATTCATTTTCCCATCTATGACAACAATCCGTCCAGGCCCTGAGGCAGCAAAGCAGCCCCAAACCATGATGCTCCCTCCGCCATGTTTTACAGTGGGGATGAGGTTTCGATGTTGGTGTGCTGTGCCTTTTTTTCTCCACACATAGTGTTGTGTGTTTTTCCCAAACAACTCAATTTTGGTTTCATCTTTCCACAGTATATTTTGCCAGTAGTGCTGTGGAACATCCAAGTGCTCTTTTGCAAACTTCAAACATGCTGCAATATTTTTTTTGGACAGCAATGGCTTCCTCCGTGGTGTCCTCCCATGTACTCCATTCTTGTTTAATGTTTTCCTTATTGTAGATGTGTCAACAAAAATGTTAGCATGTGCCAGAGATTTCTGTAGGTCTTTAGCTGACACTCTAGGATTCTTCTTTACCTCATTAAGCATTATGCGCTGTGCTCTTACAGTCATTTTTATAGGAAGACCACGCCTAGGGAGAGTAGCAACAATGCTAAACTTTCTCCATTTGTATACAGTCTGAACATCAAGGCTTTTGGGGATACTTTTGTAACCCTTTCCAGCTTCATGCAAATCAACAATTCTTGATCGTAGGTCTTCTGAGAGCTCTTTTCTGCAAGGCATGGTTCACATCAGACAGTGCTTCTTGAGACCAGTAAACCCAAAACAGGTGTGTGTTTTTAAAGGGTAGGACAGCTGTCAGCAACACATCCAATATCATCACACTGATCGGAGTCAAGGTTGGCTCACTCCTGGCTCCAGTTAGCTCTTGGAGAAGTCATTAGGCTAGGGGTTCACATACTTTTTCCACCCTGCACTGTGAATGTTTACATGTTATGTTCAATTAAAACATGACAACAGCTAATTTTTGTGTAGTATTGTTTTAAGCAGACTGTGTTTTTCTATTGTTGTGACTTACATGACATTTAGAGTGCATTTTATGACCAATTCATGCAAAACTCCACGTAATCCCGAAGGTTTCACATACTTTTTCTTGCAACTTTAGCTTCTTTCTCTAATGTTCAGTTCTTCAGGAAGCATACTGGTTATGCCACTACTTTTGCTATTTTTAAGAAAGGTGACTAGTATACCGTAAGTGTACAACAGACATATCAGTGCAACAACTACGTACTATTTTCTTATCATTAGCAAAAAAACATAACCAAACATAACTTTGTGCATCAAAGTTATCTCATTAAAAAAGATAGGAAAAATATATTTGATCTGGTTACAAGAGTTATGCTATTTTAGGCCATCTTAGGCCATATGCATCGCTCTTAAGCAATTAGTCCATATTTTCCAGCATAATTAATGTACACCCACCTAATAAGTATTCCCTACTACAAGGGGTAACCATAGGGTACAGTAAAATAAAAATAAAAGTAGTGGCTATGATGTTATGACTGAAGCTCCACCAATTTTTTTACGTGCATCTGAAGGGATGCTAATAGTCAAAAGAGCCCTACTTGCAGTCCAAGTAAAGCCCTACTACTGTGTGTGTATATGTGTGTGTGTTTACAAAACATGTACAAAAAGGTTATGCAATTCAGTTGCATGGTCATCTCATACAACCTTCCTCCTCTCCCCCCTGCCCCCCCCCCCCCCCGCTGCTGGAAAGAGATATTCTGTAAAACATACTGGTATTTTCTGCTTCTTTATTCTTTCTGGACTGGGAAAAAGCAAAAACAAAATACCACAGTGTTACCATTGTCCTATCCTTTAGGCTAGAAGGAGAAAGTGACAGAACATTTGTCAATTTCACCTGGTTAAAAAAGACACATATTTCATTGTCTCACTGTTCCATCAATGAACTTGAAAAAAAGAAAATAGCTCCACCATTTAATTTTTTTTCATAAGTAAACTTGCTTAAAAATATAGTCTGGCTTCCATTGGTGCCCTTTAAAAAAATGGCAGAGAATATATCAGGCTCATCTAACACCTTCCCTCAGTGCAAGGGGAAAATAAATATTTTCAAATCAACAGGATTTAAACAATAGTGCACATCTGGGTTCCACTGTGCACTATTGTTTTATAGAGGAGACCCAGAGAATGCGATGTTGGATTTTGTGGAAGGACAGAAATAGTCAGCATCTTGAATGATACCCAGAAACCTACTGGAACTATTTGAGCCTTTAAGCTCAAGTGAGGGAGCAAAGAGGGGAGGGGAACCTGAGGCATCTCCATTCCATGGAACACCTTTCTGATGTGAACAAAATATCAAGTCAAGCATGTGATCATCATATATTGGCTCTTTGACCAACAGAGATGGGCCCCTAGTTTTCAGGGTTTCTGTAAACTCTTGAACTGTTCCAGACAAACCAGTCTAGATATTGAATTCCCATAACAACTTATGCCTAGATAAAGTGACATCTTTAGAGTGGGGGAGAGAGATCAAAATAGGCAAAATGGCAGTCAAAGCAGTGAAATTCAAACCCCACCCCTCTTTTACATGCATGAAACATTGGATAAAAGTGGTAAGAGTTTTGATCATAATGGTGCACCTGCCATTTCCCCTGTTTTGGCTACTGCCTGGTGACACCACAGCCCAGAAGTCTCCAACACCAACTCCAATATCAGATCTGTCAGTTGAAACAGAGTTTCCATCAGTGGAAGTCAGTGATCTTATCAATCATAGCTGCATGCGTTCCTGACCTATATCTCCCAACCTAGCTGGACTCAAGTCAACTGCCATTAAGTTGGCTTTTTCATCCAGCTGCCCTGGATGCTTTGATATGGGCAACTGGATATCTGAGGGAACACCTGCTGCCAGCATCAAGTTCCCTTCGTCCTGTGCGCTCCCACAGAGAGGGCCTTCTCAGGGTGCCGCCGGCAAAGGATTGCCAGAGGGCAACACCCAGTGGGAGGGCCTTCTCTGTGGGTGCGCCTGCCCTTTGGAACCAGTTACCCGTAGAGCTCAGGACTGCCCCAGATTTTTGTTCGTTCCGCTGGGACCTGAAGACCTGGCTCTTTGAGCTTTCCGGCCAGGACTGAGAACTTTTAATTTTTAACCTATTGTAATTGGGTTTTGTAATTAGAGTTAAGGGTTTTAGATTTTAATCAAGGATAATTTAATTTATTTTAATTTGTTATTAACTTTTGTATTGTTATATTGTTTTAAACGCCTTGTGAACCGCCCTGGGTCCTACGGGAGAAGGGCGGTATATAAGTCTAAATAATAAATAAATAAACTATGGGCCCAAGATTGAGGTAGGTTCTCAACTAAGTAAAGTCCTGTTGGAAACATATTAGCTTATTTTATTTTATTTATTTCATTTGATTTATATAGCCCACCCATATCATTTTTATGTAATTCTAGGCAGCTTCAGGCAGGTTACAGGATAAAACTGTCTTGGTTAGCTTGATGAATGATTTTTTTACTGGGGACCAATAGGTTCACAGGTTCCTCAACCTCACTTTGCAATGTGATATAAATGTACTTAAAGATACACACAGGTCTTCAAAATATTTGGAAACCATTGTCAACTTGACCCTCCTATTTGTGCAATATACCTAATGTCGAGCCCCGCCGGCCTCCCGTCCGCTCGGGCCTCAACACTGGCTGTGCCGCCGCAGCCGCAGCCGCGCCGAGCAGCTGTCCGGTCCCCAGCTGATCGGCGCGCCCGAGCGGCACCCCCCTCCTCCCCTGGACATCGTGGCTCCCTCCTCCTCCACATCGAGCCGCCGCAGCTCCGCCGAACAGCTGGCCGGTCCCCAGCTGATCGGCGCGCCCGAGCGGCACCCCCCTCCTTCCCTGGACGGCGTAGCTTCATCCTCCGTCGCATCGAGCCGCCGCAGCTCCGCCGAACAGCTGGCCAGTCCTCGGCTGACCGGCGCGCCCAGGCGGCACCTTTCCCGGACCTCGGACGCTTACTTGGAGGGCGT
Source organism: Vipera berus (assembly GCF_964194415.1). Taxonomy (NCBI): domain Eukaryota; kingdom Metazoa; phylum Chordata; class Lepidosauria; order Squamata; family Viperidae; genus Vipera; species Vipera berus. The sequence goes on from NC_138203.1 coordinate 66,462,536, forward strand.
GGCTTCGTCCGGGCTACGCGAAGCGCGCTGCCGCGGTTCCGCCGAGCAGCTGCCCGGCGCACAGATGTTTAGCGCACCCGGCCCCGGACGGTCGGCGGGCGCGCGTTCACCTCGTCGCCGGGGACGACGCCGAGCGCCCACCGGCCCGGCGCCGGACCCTGGACTGCGGCAGCCGGACCCTGGACTGCGGATGGCGCCCGGGCGGCAACAGGCTGCATCCAGCGAACAGTTGGACTCGCCCCAGCAGATGGGCACGCCCCAGCAGTTGGGCACGCCCCAGCTTACTGTGGAGGGGGGTGCGACTGTGCCTGTTTTGCCACGGTCTGTTACTGGATATGGGGGGGCTTAACGACCGCAACGCCAGCACGGCATGGGGCTCGCGAGGGAGCGGAAGGACAATACTTACCTGGAAGGGGGCTTGACAGGCTGCAGCAGCGCACACGGTGGGTGGTGGCTATGCACAGTGATGGGTGGGGTTTTTATGGGGAGGTGGGCGGATGCCGGTTTGCTTTGAAGGGGTGGGGTTAGGGTGTGGTAACATGTTAAAAGAGCGGTGAGGCTAGGAGCCTCAACGCTGACTATACCGCGGTTTGTTTTGGAGAAGGAATAAACCTTGTTGCCCGTTCCTTTGGAAGTGCTTTTGTTTCCTGGCAGAGGACGTCGTGACAGTAAGTCAGCGTTATTCTAGGATACCTACTGCTGTTACTCACGCTTTGGGCATGGCAGAGGATCCATCGGGGCTTGATCTGGCAGCCGAGGAGGAAGGGGCTGTTGGGGCTGCTGATGCAACTCCCCCTGATCCTGGCGAGCCAGAGGGGCCAGCAGTGCGGCCGAAGACCAAGGGGGTTATAGCCTCGGCTGAAGCTGGTGACAGCTGGGAGGTAGGGTCTCTGGCTCAAAGCGGGGGAGGGTGGCAAAGCCCTCCCTTGGAGCGTTGGGACCAAGACCGTGGTGAGGGCCGCCCACGGGCTGGTGTGCCGGCCTGGAGGGAACGGCGGCTGACGGAGGAGGAAGGCGAGGAGTGGAGCTACTCTACGGCCCCAGGGGCCTACACGATGGACGTGTTGCGGGACCGTTTTGGGGAGTTTGGCTATCAAGACACTGCACCTTGGTCACCTGCGGGACCGGCTCAGGAGTCGCGGCGCTGGTCACTACAGAGGCTGACACCCGGCCAGGCGGGCCAGCCCAGTTTCCGCCTGGCAGGCCCAAGGTTTCGGGCCCCGCCATCACGGCTGACGGAGGTGGGAGCTGTTCAGGCCGAACGACAACGCCCCGGGGTGTCAGACCGGGCAGAGGCCACCAGGTGGGCAACAACGGCCGGGGCTTCCGCCCGGCCATGGAGCGGGCGGCACCAAGCGCCAGGTACAAGGGGGCCCAGGGCCCAGGGGGACCCCTGGGGCCCGGGAGTGTTCTGGGGCCCTCCACCACTGCCGGTTACGTATGACGGCCATCCTGACCGGCTTGCCATGTTCCTAAGCCACACCATCCACCACCTGGACCAGTACGGCGCAGCCTATACCTCCCAATGGGCCATGGTGGTGGCCATCACAGCAAGCCTGCAGGGAGAGGCCGCGGCATGGGCGGCCGACCTGTACGGCGAGCATGCCCGGGAACTTGCTGACGTCGGGTTGTTCCTGGAGTCACTGCGGACGCAGTTCGAGGATGTGGCCCGTACCCACAGAGCCGAGGCGGAGGTGGTGGGGCTGCGACAACAAGGCAGGCCCGCAGCGGAGTATGTCGCTGAGTTCCGCCGGGTGGCTCGTAAACTCCGCTCTTGGCCGGAACGCTTGCTGGTTCACCACTTCCAGTCGGGGCTGGACGGCGCGCTGCAGAGGGCGTGCGTGGTGCGTGGAGTGCCCGAGCGACTGCTGGAGTGGTACCGGGTCACCGTGGAACTGGACGTCCGGCTGCGCGAATGCAGGGGTAAGGCGGAGGGGGTGGTCGGGACCCGTAGGACCCCCGAAAGGCCGAAGGAGGAGGGCCGAAAGGCCGTGGCCCCAACGGCAAGCCCACCTGTGCCGCCTCCAAGACCGGCTATAAGGTGCTTCCGGTGCGATCAGCCGGGGCACCGAGTGGCCGCTTGCCCCCTGCCGGCACCTCGTGCCGCCGCAGCAACTCCCACCGGAAAAGGCCCTACCGCACGGAAGTCACTGGAGCGATCAAGAGCAGCTCACCAGCTGGCATCCCTGATGACCACAGCAGCAATCGGCACAGAACCACCCGAGGCCATCGACCCAGAGCCCTACGAGAGCCTGGAGGAGGAGGAGGACCCTATGGTGAGTGACCCAGTGGTGCCCTTCACAGTACCGGTCGTACTCATCAACCCGCGTACGGGACGTAGGGAGGCTTGCCCAGCACTGATCGACACAGGCAGCACCCGGTGCCTTATCAGCCAAGTGGTGGTTGCTCGGCTGGGATTGGAGGTACGCCGCCTGCCAACTCCTCTTCGTTTCCAGCAGGTGGACGGATCCCTTTTGGGGGGGGCTCCAGTCACTCGGGTGACGGGTCCTATTCGATTAGAGATGGGGACCCACTGGGAGACTTTGCGCTTCCTTGTCGTACCATCAATGACGGAGACAGTGATTCTGGGGCTGACATGGCTCGACAAGTGGGGTCCCACAATCTGGTGGGGGGAGGGTTGCCGGCACTTGCGGTTGGGGACAGGGCCACAACCACCACCACACGCATATGTGGGCCCTGCAGAGCGGCCTGGTGGTGAGCGGGTCCAAGGGGCAGAGGGGGTGGCGGAAGCCTGCTTCCCACAGGTGTACGCCGACCTAGCAGAGGTTTTCGACGAGAAAGAGTGCGACGCTCTGCCTCCCCACCGAACGACGGATTGTGCTATCGAGCTGGAGCCGGGCGTAAAACTGCCGAAACCGCGCATGTACACGCTGACGCCTCGCGAGATGCAGGAGCTACGTCGTTACGTCGACAAAAACCTCGCGAGGGGGTTTATCCAACCTGCCCGATCCAAGATAGCAGCGCCAATACTGTTTCGGGAGAAGAAGGATGGCACGCTTCGCTTGTGTGTCGACTTCCGAGGCGTCAACGCGGTCTGCGTTGAACATCTGTATCCGCTGCCACTCATGAAAGATCTTCTGGCACACCTGTCGACGGGACGCATCTTCATGAAGCTAGACCTACGGGAGGCGTATTACCGGGTGCGGATCAAAGCTGGGGATGAGTGGAAAACGGCGTTTAACTGTCCGCTGGGCAGTTTCCAGTTCCGTGTCATGCCGTTCGGGCTCCAGGGGGCCCCAGCCGTTTTTATGCAGATGATAAACCAGGTGCTTCACAAGCACCTGTACCGCGGGGTGTTAGTGTACCTGGATGACATTCTGATATACACTAAGACTATGGAGGAGCACGTTGCCCTCGTGCGCCAGGTGCTTCGAAAGCTGCTGGCTGCCCGCCTCTATGTGAAGCTCACCAAGTGCGAGTTCCACAAGACGAGGCTGGATTATCTGGGGTACCGCGTGTCGGCGAGCGGCATAGAAATGGACCCTCGCAAGGTGGAAGCCATCCTGCAATGGCAGGCGCTGCGGACGCGGCGACAGCTTCAGAGTTTCCTGGGGTTCGCGAACTTTTACCGCCAGTTTATTCCAGGTTTTGCAGCAACAGCCCTGCCGCTGACGGACCTGTTGCGGACGCGGGACTCCGGGGTGAAACCACGTCCAGGGTTGAAGCTGGCATGGACCACCACGTGTCAACGGGCGTTCGAGACATTGAAGGCCCTGTTTGCGAAGGAGCCGGTGTTGGTACATCCTGATCCCGACCGTCCGTATGTGGTCCAAGTTGACGCCAGCGATGTCGCGGTAGGGGCTGTGCTGTTGCAACGGAACACGAAGGGCGTGTTGCAACCCTGTGCCTATTCTTCCCAAAAACTGTCATCGGCGGAACGTTCATGGGCGATCTGGGAGAAGGAGGCGTTCGCTGTGCGCACGGCCTTGGAGACATGGCGACACCTTCTGGAGGGGGCTGTCCATCCCTTTGAGGTCTGGACAGACCACAAGAACCTGGAGGTTCTGCAGTCCCCGAGGAAACTGGCGCCCAAGCACGTCAGATGGGCTCTCTTTTTCCGGCGCTTTAATTTCGTCCTGAAGTACGTACCGGGGGGGCGGAACTTCCTTGCTGACGCACTCTCACGGCTGCCGCAATACGACACCAAACGAGAAGCGGTTATACAAGAACTCATTCCGCCTAGTGCATCCCCGAGCGTGTCCCAGGCAGTCTGCAGCGTGGGGGACGATTTGTCCCGTGCCATGAACGAGGCCTTAGCTACAGATGCCTGGCTGAAGGAGCATCCTGGACTTCTGACTATGCGTGACGGCTTGGCCTGGCACAGGGATAAGCTGTATGTGCCTCAGGCACTATGCCCCGCCATTTTGCGCCATTGTCACGACGCCAGGCAGGCCGGTCACTTCGGCTTCCTGAAAACGTTACACTTAGCACGCCGTCAATTCTGGTGGCCGTGCATGAAGGCGGACGTGGAACACCACGTTCGGGGATGCCACGTATGCGCCACAGCAAAACCTCGCGTCGGGAAGCCATTGGGTTTGCTACAGACGGTTTCGGACCCCGTACGACCATGGCAAGACATCGCCATGGACTTCATTGTCGGGCTGCCGGACAGCAGAGGGTATTCAGTAATCTGGACGGTCATCGACCTTTTTTCCAGACAGGCGCACTTCGTTCCCTGCAAGGGGTTGCCGTCCGCCAAACGGTTGGCACGACTGTTCATGACTCACATCTATCGGCTGCACGGGGTTCCCCGACGGATTATTTCGGACCGCGGGGTCCAGTTTACAGCACAGTTCTGGCGAGAGTTTCTACGACACATCGGCTCTACCCAGGGCCTCAGCTCCGGTTACCACCCAAGCACTAACGGGGCCGCTGAAAGGGCCAACGCCACGGTGGAAAGGTTACTCAGGAGCTATGTGTCGTTTCAGCAAACAGACTGGGCAGACCTCCTGGTGTTCGCGGAAGTCGCCCACAATAACGCCGTGCATAGCAGCACGGGTTTGACACCATACCGAGTGGTGGCGGGGTATGATTTTGTCCCTGTTCCGGAGTGTGGACAGGGATCGGCGACACCCACCGGGCTTGAGGAGTGGATGCACCACATGGGGGCATCCTGGAGAACCGCTAGGGAGGCGATGGTGAAAGCGCAGGCACGGGTGAAGGAGCAGGCAGACAGGAAAAGGGAGCCCTTCGCCACCCCCAAGGTCGGGTAGTGGGTGTATCTGTCAACCAAATATCTGCGTTTACGGGTACCAAGCAAGAAGCTAGGCCCCAAGTTCCTTGGCCCTTTCCAAGTGATTCAAGTGATCAACCCCGTGACCGTCCGTTTACGGTTGCCAAAGTTCCTAGGGAAAATCCACCCTGTCTTCCATAGCAGCCTACTAAAGCCCGCTAGGGGAACAACAGAAAAGGCGGGTGAGAACGCTCCGGGGCCTGTGCACAGGGATCAGTATGAAATACAGGCAATTTTAGATTCCCGGGTACGGAGGGGCCAGGTACAGTATCTCGTAATGTGGAAAGGGTATCCCTTGGCCGAGGCGTCATGGGTAAGCAAAGGGGATGTTCAAGCAGAACGTTTGGTCACGGCGTTTCACCGCACATATCCCTCCAAACCGGGGGGTAGCACCGGGGACGCAGCGGCTTGTATACGTGGGGGTCTATCTTGTCGCTCTTCTTTTGCAGGAGGACAGATGGTAGGGGGAGCCGACTGTCGAGCCCCGCCGGCCTCCCGTCCGCTCGGGCCTCAACACTGGCTGTGCCGCCGCAGCCGCAGCCGCGCCGAGCAGCTGTCCGGTCCCCAGCTGATCGGCGCGCCCGAGCGGCACCCCCCTCCTCCCCTGGACGGCGTGGCTCCCTCCTCCTCCACATCGAGCCACCGCAGCTCCGCCGAACAGCTGGCCGGTCCCCAGCTGATCGGCGCGCCCGAGCGGCACCCCCCTCCTTCCCTGGACGGCGTAGCTTCATCCTCCGTCGCATCGAGCCGCCGCAGCTCTGCCGAACAGCTGGCCAGTCCTCGGCTGACCGGCGCGCCCAGGCGGCACCTTTCCCGGACCTCGGACGCTTACTTGGAGGGCGTGGCTTCGTCCGGGCTACGCGAAGCGTGCTGCCGCGGTTCCGCCGAGCAGCTGCCCGGCGCACAGATGTTTAGCGCGCCCGGCCCTGGACGGTCGGCGGGCGCGCGTTCACCTCGTCGCCGGGGACGACGCCGAGCGCCCACCGGCCCGGCGCCGGACCCTGGACTGCGGCAGCCGGACCCTGGACTGCGGATGGCGCCCGGGCGGCAACAGGCTGCATCCAGCGAACAGTTGGACTCGCCCCAGCAGATGGGCACGCCCCAGCAGTTGGGCACGCCCCAGCTTACTGTGGAGGGGGGTGCGACTGTGCCTGTTTTGCCACGGTCTGTTACTGGATATGGGGGGGCTTAACGACCGCAACGCCAGCACGGCATGGGGCTCGCGAGGGAGCGGAAGGACAATACTTACCTGGAAGGGGGCTTGACAGGCTGCAGCAGCGCACACGGTGGGTGGTGGCTATGCACGGTGATGGGTGGGGTTTTTATGGGGAGGCGGGCGGATGCCGGTTTGCTTTGAAGGGGTGGGGTTAGGGTGTGGTAACATGTTAAAAGAGCGGTGAGGCTAGGAGCCTCAACGCTGACTATACCGCGGTTTGTTTTGGAGAAGGAATAAACCTTGTTGCCCGTTCCTTTGGAAGTGCTTTTGTTTCCTGGCAGAGGACGTCGTGACACCTAAAAGACTTTTGATCTACTCAAAGTCTGAAGGTAAGGAATGCAAATTGGAAGAGTTTGCTTCCAAAATCAACAGGTGGATTAAGATTTGTGGCTGAGGTTGACCAACATCATCAAATGAGGAATTTTCACATGCAATACTGAGCAAGTTCTGATCCACAGCAGATTTCTGATTTTTCACTTTTTATGAGCATATCACAATGACATAAGAGTTCTTCTGCCTGGCTTTTGCAAAAGAAGTTTGCTGCCCAGGAAGCATGAATAGTTTCGGTTGTATTACATGGCAACTGCAGGAGTACAAAGGAATATTTTTTCACACATATAGTAGTTATACGTAGCTATCATAGCAGAAGTGCTGTTCCAGTGTGTTGTGGGAAGAACTTGCAAATAGCATGTGTGTTTGTAAAATCATGACACTGTTCACTAAGTTCCCCCCATCAAAAGCCATCATGGCAATTATATAATTCAGTATATAATTGCTCAGACTGTAAAACAAAAACTCATGGCATACCACATTTAATACAAAACTAGTGGGGGGGAATATCATTTCAGAATGTAATTGAATCCTCTTTTGTACTGCAGAGGTCATATTTAGACAGTGGTTTGACCTAATTTAAATGAGAATGTTTGTTTTCATCTGTATAAAAGTTAGATTGGGGATCACTTATCAGCTTTGCCAATTAAGCATTCTATAGATGTGCCAGGTTATCACTTTACACCCATTAACAGTTTCTGAGTCCATATTAGTCTCTTACTAATCCTCATCTTTTAAAGTTTGAGAATATAGAAAGCAGTGTGGCTTGAACAATGTGGAAAACAAATCTTGCTTAAACCAGCTAAATTTTCAGCTCCATGTTCTGTTAGAACAGGGGTGGACAACTATGGCAACTTTACAACCTGTGAACTTTAACCTCCAGAATTGCTGGGTCAGGAATTCTGTGGAGAATCCACAGATCATAAAATTTGCCATAGTTGCCTATTTCTGTGCTAGAAGCTCACTGAAATAATATATCTTAGTATTGTTTCTTACTGAGGATGAGTTGAAAATTATGATGCTACATGTTGAACTACTATTCTTCATAAGTGCTAGTTGTTATGTTTGAAGCCAAAAATTATTTAGTATTATCCTCTATCCATTGTTCCAAACTGATGTTTACTTCACTGGCAGTTCAGTTGTTCCTTTGAACTACATTATACAAACATTTGGTTACTCCTATGATAAACTACTACATATTCATGTATTATTTACACCACAACCTCATGTATCAATGGGCATTAAGTCATTCTTCTGCCTTATAAATAAAATGTAATCATTTTAATGGCCAACAGGCTGGTCTTGCCTTACTTACATATCAAGATGAATTGTTGGGTAACTAGTGCAGCAGAGGCAGCATTGCAGCTGCTGAGGCCTCAAGGCATTCAAGGTGTTTGGCAGCACATTTTTTTTCAGAGTGAAAGTGGATCCTTCCTTTCAGTGGCCATGAATTTAATGAGTTTTTTAAAAAATGCAGGTGAACCACACAAGGTTGCTGGGTAGTCCACATGTGCAAATCTGTTCTACAGGGTGCTCTGCCTCAAAGCATTGCCTTTATCCAGGGTGGCTCCTCAATCTGATTCAAGGTGGATCGTCAACTTGGAAAATAATCCTTCTACTCTGACACCCTTGACTTGAAGTATTAGAACAAGCTAGTTCAATTGAGTCAGGAGCTTTGCTCTTAGCTGCCATCGAAAAGAAGATCTGAGTTAATCTGGGCCACTGCTTTGAAGAGTTGTTTAAAATGGCATCAAATCCAAGGGTCCCCTCAAAGGTCTAAAGAAGTGGCTTATCAAACTTGACAACTTTGAGATTTACAGACTTCAGTTTCCAGAATTTCCCAACCAGCATGCTCCCTGGGGATTCTGGGAATTGAAGTCTACACATCTTAAAGTTCCCAAGCCTGAAAAACACAGGTCTAAAGAGAGCTTTTCCTCCCCAACTCATCCCCACCCCAGCTTACTTATATTTTTTCCCTGGACAGGTGCTTTCACTTCCAGATCAAAATCACTTCCTGTTTCATTTTTTAAAGAATGTCCATGGGTCAGGCCATTGGACACTTTTCAGAATAACAGTAATTGCAGAGGGTAGTATGTTGCAGCAGACCTACTTCGTTATTTCTGTAATTATTACATTAATTTGTTAAAGGCAGGGCACACTCCCAGAAAGCTCCAAAAGAAATTAGTGGTCCCAACCTCAAACTGTTCAAGGCTTTGGGAATTAAGGCCAAATGCCAGGAAGGAACCCTGGAAAACCATGGGTCACCTGTGCCAACCTTTCTGTTTAGGGGAATGATATGAGAATAGGTATTCATATTCTTCAACTCTGGCACCTCCAATAAGGATTTAGGTTGACCTATCCCAAGACCTTGTTAGAATTCTAGAAGAATTCCAGGAGAATGCCATTAACAACAGAAATAAATGCAATCAAATCAACTAGACAACATTTCATTAATTCCTTCAAACTGAGGTAAAGTTCTAATTTGCTGAAGGCTTTGTTTATCCATCAAAGGCAGCGAGATGTTCATAGTTTACAACAAGGTCTGCTTCCAAAATGGTGTGATGCCCCACTGATTTTACACAGTAGATTTAGGAGCTGGATGAAGCAAAAACACATCCCATGTTCTTAAATGGATGGAGACTCGGGTCCAAATCTGGAACTCAGTGTTTTGCCTCATTTCCATATCTAATTAATATGCAAATGCTCTTCAGTTTGTGCCCTCATTTGCACTGTGTAAACAACTTCAAATGGCTGCTTTCTCCTTTTGCTAAAACAATGCCCCTTGAAACTCAAAGAAAAATTAATAGCAGGTAAGAGATTAAGTTTAATGAAGCATAGATAAAGCAGCCATTTAGTATAAATTGTGAGGGCTTCTCTAATCTTATTCAGTTCCTCAAAGATATATCAATTTGTTTTGTCACTAAAAATTGGATTCTCTCCCACGCCTTCAGAGCCATTGTTCAGATCCTTATAAATTAACAGGGAGAATATCTTTCATTGTTCTTCACCAGATGAATAGAAGCAGGATGAAAGAACATGTGAAATCATCAAGATTGTGGAGCTATTTTTTAAAATGAGAAATTGCTTAATAGCACATTTGAATGCTTGCCCAATTAAGAGGGTTTCAATGAATGTAATTCATGTTTACTTATATGTGAGTAAGCTGAATTCAGTGGCTCTTACTCCCGGATAAATAAATTAATTGTAATTGCATGGAATTTTTGTTTTGTTTTGAATTTGGTTTGGATAATAATTTTATGAAGTAGGCCATTTCTCTGGATGAGATATGGGAGAATGAGTTTTCAGAAATTTTGCAAACATTGGCCTGATATTTTGAATTACTCATAGGCTATTGATTTTGTTAATATTCTTGGCTACATGCAGTTGAGATTGATTTAGGTTTGTTCTGAATCAGATTTGATCTAAAGATAACTTTTAATTCTGGAATTTAACCTGGGATACAAATGGAACAACAAAAGTTTATACACACCTAGGATTACCACACATCTGACAAAAAGAGAACATGTCCTCTCTTTGGTCTTCATGTCTTCCATCTGGAAGACATAAACTTAAAACTGAATACTGTTCAGCTTTTTAAGTAGTTAGCTTTTTTTTCTTGTTTTCACAATTGTAGTCATTCAAATGTTCATGTATTGTGACTTTGTAAATTGCTTCTTTCCTCAGTGGATTCCCCCCTCCCTCATCTCTCAACCCAGGTTTCCATGATTCACGTTATTTCCTGATTCCAGCAATCAGTTTCAATCCAGCATCTTCAACTCAATGGTCACTCTAGTCTGTAGATCACATGACTCATCATACATTGTTGCTATATTATCACTAGCATATGTTCTTGAAAATAAGGATTTGCTGGAAAAATACAGCAACTGGGCAAAAAACCCCTCAGTCTTTCAGAAGTTGAAAAGGTAATTTCACATACATGTAGGCCCAAGTACATTTCTTTTGCAGTTTGTTTATTATCATTTTTGTTGCAGATTCCAAGAAAGCTAAACAGTGTGGTTTCCTTCCTCCCCTCCACCAATCTGACCTCCTTTCCAATTGCCCATGTTCTCCTTTGCCTGTTCATATATCTGGTACCCTTACATTCACCACACATATACTCTAGATCAGGGGTCCTCAAGCTTTGCTGGCTGAGGAATTCTGGGAGTTGAAGTCCACAAGTTTTAAAGTTGCCACGGTTGAGGGCCCCTGCTCTAGATGCTAAGCAAAATCCCAAATGTCCCTTCTTCATGCATGCCAAAGCCATAATGGGCTTAATTTTTAATTTGTTTTACATTTTATTAATAAATGGGTCAATTAGTTCAACATTCCTAGGCCCAGACCTCTAGACTCACTGCTTGTTAGCTGTTAATATACTTAAACCACCATGTAATTGCCCAACTTTGATCCACACAACCCACTTTCTGATGCTTTGCCTTTTGAGAAAATTGGAAAGTATGGATCTCAAAGAGATAATCTCAGAACTTTTCTGTACAGAGTCTTCAAGCGTAGAGTAAGGGAGAACAAAGCAAGAGTGAGCCTTGCACATTCACAGGCAAGAGAACAAAGCTTTCTTTAGTTCCCCCATCTTTGTACAGTGAAGTTTGTTTATTTAGACAAGTTGCAGCATATTTTGCTCCACAGGACATAATTATACTTGCATGTTTAAAATTACATCCTTCCTGCCTTCCTTCCTTCCTTCCTTCCTTCCTTCCTTCCTTCCTTCCTTCCTTCCTCCCTCCTAACTCCCTCCCTCCCATAGCTTATTTTAGAAAATGTTTTATGTATTGTTTCATTCAAGGAATACAACTTTGTAAAATCCTTTGTGTTAACTGGGCCATTAAATTAAAATTATAAACACAATAATTTGTCATATGCTGCTTATAATTGCACAAGTTTTTTTTTTTAAAAAAAACATCCCCATCATATACGAACCAAATGAATAGCCCAACCCACGTTGGAGAAAGCTTAAGCCTTTTAGTCCTCCTTGTCTTTCTTCTTTTATGGCTTCCCTTCTTTTATTTCCTTTCCAGTCTCTCTCTTCTCTTTTTCCCTCTCCCCCACCCCTTCTTTTTGTTCCTGGAACATTCTGTTTCTTTTATGAGCTAACAAGTTTGATGTGGCCCTGTGTCTCCTTCCCTTCCAGGCTTGCAGCTGTTTTGGCAACAGAAGAAAAAAAAATCTCCATAACAAATCAAATAAAAGCTCATTCTATAAAGAGGAATTGAAAACAGCAGGCCTCAAAGTGGTCTGCACATGAGATGCCTTGTTCTGGCTTTCAACGCAACTCAAATCAAAAATGCATTATCATAATCTGAAACAGCTCACTGCTAACACAAGACAGATGGTGGGTAATAACCCATGCCTCATTAATAAATAAATTCCAGCATTAAAGGCTTTACCAAATATGACAACATTATCTGGGCAAAATGACTGGCCCACTCCCACCCCGACATCATTCTGCTACGTTGTGGGTCTCTTCTATCCTCCCACATCTTTCTTTTCTTCTTCTTAAGTCTCTGTGCTTTGAAGGAAGCTAATAAGACTCTTCCCCCCCCCTTTAACCAGATGCAAACCATCTCAGTATATAAGACAGTTTTGAAGCTCCAGAAGGGAAAAATAAGATTGCTGCCAAACTGTAATAGATCCCATGCACTTCCTTTGGATCAGCAAATGGCAAAACTTTACACTGCCCTTCATTGCTTCTCTCTGGTACAGTACTTTGCTATTGTCATTTTCAGCTCCGTATTTTGAATAACAGTTTTGGCATCATGGTGGCCACAAAGCTGAAAGAGAAAAATGGAATTTCTCAGGAGATTCTGCCATCTATTGTATCATTGCCTATATATCTTGTCCACAATGTTAACTTCACATCGTTGCTCTTATCCCAAGAATCATAGGACAAGTTGCACAGTTACTGTAGGGATTAAACCTTGTATTTTTTTAAAGAAAAAAAAACTTCCATGACCCATCACAAACTCTTTTAAGAGTCAGAAGTATTACAGATAAAGGTTAAAGTTCATCAAGTTCATAATAAGAAAAAAAGAGAAGACACTTCCATAGTACCCAAGAAATCCCTGAGAAATCAATTGAAGCTGGTTCTTCTGGAGTTTCAAAACACAGTGAACCTGCAGGAGCCAATCATTGCTCCATTCAGTGGGTTAATAGGAGGGTGAAAAGAATGGCATTCAATCAGTGCTTTGTTCTCCACCTACATTTTTATTTCATGTTGGGTGCATTTGTCTGGGGATTTGCAAAAAAAAAACCCCTCAGAAGTGGTTGTCATAAGAAAGAGCTGCATAGCCGCCCAGACTCAATACCCATTATTCTGGTGAAATGATAGCATCTTGGCCTGATTGTTTTGGCAGTTTAACTTTTATGAAGAAGGGAGGAGATGATTATGAGCTCAGGAATCAGAGAACAAGAGTTTTTACCTCTCGGAAACTTTCAAATGGAAATTTCATTTTGGTATGATTTCAGGTGGACCTGGACCTGGAAACAAATCATCTCATTTGCTCAAATCAGACAACATCATGAGTCCACACAAGGCAGATCCACACTTCCCACTTGCCTCAATGCCAGCATGTCCTACCAATCATTTTTCAGGAGCAGGAATGCACAACATCACCCTCTACCCATCCAAAACCCAAAGAGCAAAGAAGTTTTGCCTGTGTATTTCAGGAAACAACACCTCTCCTTCATTCATTGGATAATGATAAGGATGGATATTCTCTCCTGAGTTTCTAGGTTGTATGAACCATCCTGAAGGGATGGATTAACTTTAACTGTTTGTCTGGTTAACCCTTCACCTCTTCCCTCCCCTCCCTTTTGTAATTATAGAAATGGCTCAAAATGTTGTAAAATGTAAAGCAAAAGGTTGATGTTGTATTATTTTTGTAATCTACTATACCAAAGAAAGTCATTACTTTGTACTTGTTTCATTGCATTTTTCTCTTTTTCTAATTTCTACATTTTCATGTTATATTGAAGCTTAATTTTTTTAAAAAAACACTATATAAAAAGATACAGTCTTTGGCTATTAAAATGGTTTGTTCATGTTATAATATTTTAGTGCAGCCAGAAGTTACCTGCAAGAACAACAAAATGTCTTCTTTGCATTCCTTCTTTTCTTTCTCATTCATCCTCTCTTCTTACAATGAGGCATCTGGCTGACCTTGGCTGATGAAGAAAAGCCACACAGGATCAGACTGACTACAACCAAGGTAGAATGAAAGCAACATGGCCATCTGCCAGGAAAACAACATAGACATCTCTGTGAAAGAACCAGGAGTAGACTTTGACTGACAGAAAACTCTACATCTCAAAGGCAGGAATTATTTCATTTGTGTATTAGGGAATGCACAAATGCCTTATATTGTTTTGCTAATCCTGAAGTGGATTTTCTATTCACAGTAGATACTGGCATGTAGAAAATGTAGAAACACAACCATAAAATATGGAATTTTCCCAAGCATATTCTGTCATTTAAACAGGCTATCTACATGGAAGGAAGTGTGTAGTGGGGTGCCCCAGGGCTCTGTTCTGGGCCCAGTGCTCTTCAACATCTTCATCAACGATTTGGATGAGGGGATAGATGGGGAACTCATCAAATTTGCAGATGACACCAAGCTGGCAGGAATAGCCAATACTCCAGAAGATAGGCTTAAGATACAGGAGGATCTGGACAGACTCAAACACTGGGCACTATCTAACAAAATGAAATTCAATTGTGAAAAAAAGTAAGGTTCTGCATTTAGGCAGGAAAAATCAAATGCACAGGTATAGTATAGGTGGTACCTTGCTCGATAGTAGTAACTGTGAGAGGGATCTCGGAGTCCTAGTGGACAATCACTTAAATATGAGCCAGCAGTGTGCTGCAGCTGCCAAAAAAAGCCAACACAGTGCTAGGCTGCATTAACAGAGGAATAGAATCAAGATCACGTGAAGTACTAATACCACTTTACAATGCCTTGGTAAGGCCACACCTGGAATACTGCATCCAGTTTTGGTCACCACGATGTAAAAAAGATGTTGAGACTCTAGAAAGAGTACAGAGAAGAGCAACAAATATGATTGGGGGACTGGAGGCTAAAACATATAGGGAACGGTTGCTGGAATTGGGTATGTGTAGTTTAATGAAGAGAAGGGTGAGGGGTGACATGATAGCAGTGTTCCAATATCTCAGGGGCTGCCACAAAGAAGAGGGAGTCAAGCTATTCTCCAAGGAACCTGAAAGCATGACAAGAAGCAATGGATGGAAACTAGTCAAGGAGAGAAGCAACCTAGAACTAAGGAGAAACTTCCTGACAGTTAGAACAACTAACCAGTGGAACAACCTGCCTCCAGAAGTTGTGAATGCTCCAACACTGGAAGTTTTTAAGAAGAGACTGGACAGCCATTTGCCTGGAATGGGTTTCCTGCCTGAGCAGGGGGTTGGACTAGATGACCTCCAAGGTCCCTTCCAACTTATTATTATTATTATTTCTTTTACAAAACAATCCATGGCTATTTGTAAAGGCCCAATATTCCAGATTTATGCATTCTCTTAATACATGGCCCTTCCTTTTTCATGAGTTTATAAACTTCTGGGTGCTCTTGACAGAAAATGATTGAGCTATAGTTGGATACAAAGTGAACTTGCTCTCACTAAAGTCAATTTTTATAGATACAATGGAGACAGATCTCGTCACTGGATGGTTTGCTTTTCTCTCTCATCCCTTTCTTGCAGTGAAAAATTAATATTGGGAGGTGGAAAAATGTAAGTTGAGTCTTTTATTAGCCAATGTGAGCAATAGGAAAAATCCAGTCAGTCCAACTTCTTGGACCTAGACCAAATTTCCTTTCTATGCTATTTTATGCTCTATTCTTCCTGCTAGAAAAGGCCTGGCTGTTCCAAGCACCACCAGCTGTGTTCCCTGCATGCCTCAAGTCTAAAAAAGCTTGTCAAAGGAAGCAGAAAAAGAGTGGGCTGGAGCTGACACTGAACCTTTTCAAGTCATTCTCATTCTGTGAAGATTTAAAGGACATTGAAGACGTTATGTAATGGATTTGCAAAGCATGAGCCGAGTCACTGCACTCTGATCAATGTGTGCAACAAGGATCAGTGATCTTGGCATCCATCATCTGTTTGTTTCTACCAGAGAGGGAAGACTTGGACTATGAAGGCCAGAATTATTGTTAAAAGGGAAGTCACTGCTTGGTTAACCCTGTAGAACCACATGGACAGAAAGGCTTTCTCAAGAAAATGCTTAAAAATACATGCTACTTTGCTCCATTTCAAAGAAGCGGAGGATGTCTGAATAGCAACAAATAGTTCTTACTTGAGGCTCCTGGGGTTCCTACATTCTCAAAACTCTTGCTTGTTTCCAGGGCATGATGCACCTTGAAAGAGGGGAGTCTTTACTCATGCACTCATCACTACCATCTTGATGTTTTTTGATACATGCCCCAGCTCTGGTCTTGATGTGCCTGATTGCCCTTTGGTGAAACAAGACAAAGGCATGAAATAAGACAGAATCAGAGGAACAAATGACATTTATTCTTTAGACCAACAAACTTCATCTCCCTGGAATCATCAGAGATATTAGGATTAATTAATTAGTTAATTAGTATAATCAGAGAGGTTGGGATGGAAACTAATCAAGGGATTAAGGAGAAACTTCCTAACAGTGGGATCAATTAACCAGTGGAACAGCTTGCCTTCAGAAGTTGTAGGTACTTCATCACTGGAGGTTTTTAAGAAGAGACTGGACAGTTACTTGTCTGAAATGATATAGGATCTCCTGCTTGAGCGTGTTGGACTAGACCTCCAAGATCCCTTCCAGCTCTATTCTGATTGATTGATTGATTGATTGATTGAGAGCTCTTCTGATACAGATGGTCTTTGACTTACAACCACAATTGGGATTGTAAGGTTGTAAATGGTGAGCACATAATTCTGAGATGGCATCGAAGAACTCAATTCTGTAGTGTAGTGGTTCTTGGGATTGTATGCTGCCCAGTTATAGCTTCTGCTTAAGCGTCCTCAGAGTCAGAGTTCATGAAAGGTGAGTGTGTGTTTGCATAAAGTGTGCTTAGCTGTGGAATACTCTGGGGTGCATTCATATAATTTCTCCAAGATGATTACTGAGCTGTTGACCAGTTGAACTATTGAAAACTATGTGGCAGCAAAGAAATAGAGTTTTTCCTTTCTTGGCTGCTATCCACTGTTTGTCAGATTTATGCAGCTAAGATGCAGCTACTGGATAAGTGCTGTTGAGCAGCTGGAGTCTGACTTTACTAAGTCTTGTGTCACATGACAGAATACATGCAGTGCTTACTGCTGCATAGAAGGATGGGAAGGGAAAGTGTGGCTACATGTTTAACCCACAAACACACACAAACACACACTGAGTATCATCAATAAGGGAAGGATGCTTGTTGGAAGTAGTTAACAGGATAAGAAGACCTCACTCCTCACCCATGTCACCCATCCCTTTGATCTTAGTTCTTATGTAACTCTAATTTTAACTCTTTCTATATTTATCTCTTTATTGTCTGTAAGCTGCCCAGAGTCACCTCAGTGGTGAGATGTGTGGCCTCTAAATTTAATGAATATATAAAGAATAGAAAACTCTGTTTAAAAGAACAGTCTGTAAGGTATTGCTTTTTTTCATTTCTTGCCAGTTATTTTTACCTGTCTCATCCAATCCAATGGAAAGGGCAAGATTGTTAGCTAACAAGGCCCCAGAGGACAGCCTTTTCTGTCATGGCACCCACCAACGTCCTCTCTCCAGAGATCAGATGGACTGGGTCCCTGCTGATCTTCTATAGGGTCTTAAAGACCTGGCTTTGTGCCCAAACCTGGTGTCCCAGCTGTAGGATGGAACCCATTGCTTGGTTATGCAGAGTGATTGTAAACTTTGTATTATTCCCTCCCTCCCCCCCCCTGCTGCTATGATTTTTATATTGTTTGTATTTGTTTGCATTATTTTTAATATTGCTAGCTGCCCAGAGTTATGTATGAGTGTTGAGCGTCCATATATACCTCTAAATAAATAAATAAATAGAGGAGGCAAGGATTTCAAGACCATCAATCAGTGAGGAGGGAATTCCTGATAGAACAAACTATGGAATCACAAGAGTCCCTTCTTTCAATGAAATGCATTAAGGTAGATAGGCCAATCAATTCCAGTACTTTAAGATTTCCTTTAAAATTTATTCTCTCTGTGTACAATAGTTTCACTTAGTGCTATTTTCCATTCTGTGGGCTGCAATGGATGTATTTTTACTTAATGCCTAGGTTTGCATATCACAAAATACAATAATGTGTTTTTACGTAGTGTGGAGTAAGATGCCAGAAGTTGTGGTTTGTAAATCATGGTCTATGGCTTTGTATGTTTGATGGACCCAGCAATTATGATTTATTCAATCAATAATGGTAAAGGAAATCATAGCTTAGTGTGATATCCAAACCCAAAGTCTAGGAGAAACTGCCAAATTTGGTACCATTTTATAATTATGCTATTTATCCACTACTTCCTTATGTATATTTATAACCCATAAAGGTATTTTACTTGATGGCTTGAATAATCTGTACTTTGCAAATTCCAGTCTGTAGTCATCAAAATCTAGAGTTGCCAAACTGAAGTTCGGACTTCCTAAACACTTCCATTCAATCCTTGGCTTGACAGAGTAGGAAAATATGCTTTTAAAAGTTTAGCTTGAGAGAAAAAGCATAAAAACAAGTATTTTGCAAAAAAATAAATTAAGAAAATGTGTAACACAGTTTTATGTGGATTTTTTTTAAAAAAAAAAACCCTGGATTCATGTGGAACTGGAATGGAATGGGCTTTCTGAGTCAACATAAACATAATCAACTAGAAAGTGATTGATTTGCACTTTCCTTCTTTATCTGTCTCTCTTCCCCCCCCCCAAAGCTTCCAGATCTCTCCATATGCAAAACCAAAGGCTGCTGGGGGTCTGGCAGCTTTCCAACTGGATGGAATTTGTTGATCCCGGCTTGGCGAGACTTTACACATGTGCAAATGATTGGGCAAATGGAAGACTTTATTTTCTTTGATGAACAGCATCTGCCTGGCGTGGCATCTAAAGCTGCTTTTTACAGGGGGCGGTGTATTACATTGCATGTGATGTTGGTGGTTTGCAAGAATAAACCAATGTTGTATTATAAATATTGGCTTCCACTTTGTTTATCTGGATTTGGTCCATCAATAATAGCAACCTCTGGGGATGTATCCTGGCCACCGGACCTTGGAATAAAATTCCTAACCTCTCCCCGAAACAAGTTAGTCTCTCACAGAGGCAGCAGTGCTGATGTTCCAGCTGCGGCATGAGACAACAACAGAACTCATTTTTTTTTCCATTTCCCCTGGTGAGTGCATTGATTTTGAGTGCCAAATGAGGAAAAATATACACTGCATTTTGGAATAGAAGCACTTATTTTTTTGGAGACACTCATGATTTTTAAATCCAGGGACCATGGAGACAAAATGAGAGTTTTATAAGAACAGTTGGTCAGTTGAGATGTAAAAATTTTACCTCTTTATTTTTTGAACTTTTCTCCCCCTCCAAAACGATTGAAGTGTGTCCAAATATGAATTGAGGAGTGGGTTTGCACAACACTTTTGGTTCAACCCTAAATCTGGATTTTCTTTCATTCTGAGTTCTAAGATATAATAATAATAATAATAATAATAATAATAATAATAATAATAATAATAATAATAATAATAATAATAATAGTAGTAGTAGTAGTAGTAGTAGTAGTAGTAAAAAACTAAACTAATCCACTGGGCATTGTGTAAAAAATAGAACTTGCCTGTGTCCGAAAAGTCGTGAGAACATAGGGTGGAAAAAGTTGTCGAGAATGAGAGGGTGAAGATCTTGTGGGACTTCCGAATACAGACAGATCGCCATTTGGAACACAACACGCCAGATATCGCAGTCATAGAGAACCGAAGTGTACAGTTGATTGATGTCGCTGTACCAGGAGATGCCAGAGTCGAAGAAAAAGAACTGAAAAAAGGTACGAAATACCGCGACCTGGCCATCGAAACTGTGCAATTATGGATGAAACGTGTAACAGTGATACCCATTGTCATCAGAGCACTGGGAACTATGTCCAAAAACTTTGCAAAATACATCAAGAAATTGCAGCTTCCTGCAATAACTGCAGCAAAACTACAAAAAACTGCGCTACTCAGAACATCTTACATTTTAAGGAGATACCTGGTTGATACCTAGGATGCTGGCAGCAACCCGTGACAATCATTAGTGCCAGTCAATTTAAGTGTTCAGTTGACTGAGTTTCATGTTTTATAAATAAAAGTTTTATAACAACAACAACAGCGTTGGAAGGGACCTTTGAGGTCTCCTAGTCCAACCTCCTGCTCAGGCAGGAAGCCCTATACTACTTTCCCTGTTCCCTTTCTTCTCTGATAGCATTTTAAATATATCTACCCTAGACAGATAAGGGTTCTTACTAACAAAGGAGCTTGGTGAGACAGATTCCATAATTACAGCTGATCCCTCCTCCATGCCTAGAAAAAAAAAGCTGTATCACTGTAAAATGGAAAGTTCTCAGAGGAAGCCCATTAGTTGATTGTCTAGCCAAGCAATGACAGCTGACTTAAAGATTTTATTTTTAGAAGACCTGATAGAACTAAGCTTGATTCAGAGCATATGTTTCAAATGGGAAAGAGGCTGCTGAAAAAGGAGTTTTGCTATGGACATCTGTTCTTTAACTTACATGTAACCCTTGCCCTTAATAGATTATGATGGGTGAATACCAATTCATAGCCTCACTCATAACTGAACATATCCCTACTTGGGAGTTATGGGACTTTTTTACTTTGCCTATTGTTTTGTGAAGCATGCTTGTTTGTTTTCTTGGAAGTATACTCAGAATGAGTGGCAAATGGTACCAAGCTTTGCTGTACATTATTTATTTATTTATTTTATTGGATTTATGTACTGCCCCTCTCCCGAAGGACTCGGGGTGGTGTACAGGGCAATTAGAACACAATATACAGCACATAATATACAAAAATTAAAATAAATTAAACCAAATAGCCCAAGCAATAAAACACGTTCTAAAATTTAAAATTTGGAATTTAAAATCTAAAACCCCAATCCCTCAGTCCAGGCCGGCAAGTTCAAATAACCAAGTCTTCAGGTCGCGGCGAAAAGAGCGAAGGTCGGGAGCCATCCGGAGCTCAACAGGAAGCTGGTTCCATTATGGTATCAATTAATTAAAAACGTAGTAATTATTCCTGTAATAGCTACAATATATGTTTAGACTTAAGGAAATAGAAAAATTAGAGATATTTAAGATGCCAGTAACCCATCGCATCCATAGTGAATTAAATAAATTAACTTATTGCCTACCTTCATCGTTTTTCCTACCAACCACTTTCACATAGAAAAATACACATTGAACAGATATGCCTTCTTCTTCTTCATCATCCCCTTAGAAATGGAAAAATTAAAAGAGATGGAAGAAAAACTGTGGGTGGGAAGTGAAAGAGAAAAACACTGGTTGCAGAAAAGTGGGGAAAGAGGGAACAGGACAAATAAGGGTAAAAAAAAGATATCAAACAAAGGACCCTTCCCATGCACTGGCTGATATTTTATCACTGCCCTTTCTGTCCTAAGGAACTGTAGCTTCCATTGTAACTCCCACAATTTGAGGCTTATGCTACATTTTAAAAGGATTGTTCATTCTCACAATGGCAGGAAATGATGCTGCCAATTTTTAGCAACCATAATCAGTTGAGAGCTTTCAAGCAGCTGCAAAATAGGAATCAGAGGGCCCCAGGTGGCCCTGGGGGCTGCAGATTACCAACCCCAATATCAATGATAGGCTTACGGATTAGGTGGCATTGCAGAAATTAAACTCTGCTAACATGCAGGGAAGACTTTCAACCAAACCCAACTCAAATCCCTAAAGATGATACGTGAGACGCTAGCCTAATATGCCAAGGTTTTGTTAGTATTGTGCAGACATCTAATTAACATACCCAGTGCAAATCTCACCCCTCAGTATAGTCTTGGTTTTTCTGTTGTGCTAAAGACAAAAAGCACAGTTGGCTCCCAAATGAAATATAAAATGAGGAGAGTACTCGAATTAATTATTGAAGAGTTCCACAACAATAAAAAGCTGAAGGCGGAAGAGTCCTACTGTTCCATCTAAACAATATAGTTGACTGATGCAGGACCTGGAGAATTAGAATGTTGAAGAAATCAATCAGACCAGTGAAGGGGATAAAAACCAGTGTGAGACTAGGAAAATCTAATTAGATTTTTAAAATCACAGCAAACTTCAAAAATACGCTGTGTGAGCATGGGCTTCTGGCTGTTACGGAATATCCAGGAGTTAACAGAAATGTCAGACAACCTCATTTGGAATTTGGCAGGAAGATAACTTTTGGCTATTGCCAACCACTGATATCTCCTAGGAAGTGAGCACTTGGGGTCCAACTTGTTCAGTCTAAGTGGCACAGGCATGGCATAGGCTGTCTCCTCTAATGGGCCTTGGGCAGAATACTGATCAGGAAGCCTAGTAAGAAATCTTTCTACATAAATTGCAATCTGGACAAACAAAGGGCAAAACAGCTGTGGTGGTGTAGTGGTTAGAATGCAGCACTGCAGGCTAATTCAGCCGACTGTCAGCAGTTGACTCAGCCTTCCATTCTTTCAATGTCAGTAAAATGAGGACCCAGATTGTTGGAAAAAATATGCTGACTCTGCAAACCACATACAGTAGACATTGATGGAATATTGAAGCCCATGTCCCCTTCTCCTCTGAAATACAAACTGGCTCATGAGGCTAAGTAATTCTTTACATCAGTGGTTCTTAACTTGTGATCTGCAAACCCCTGGGGGGCTATGAAGTCATCACATGGTATCCACAAAGGTGTGAAGCATAGTTATGATTTAAGTCTTAGTTAAGTCTTGGGGGTATATGGCCATGGTCCATAGCCACAAAAGGTATTTAAAGAGGGGTCTGTGGTGAAAAAAAAGGTTGAGAACCACTGCTTTATATACTCTGAGATTCACAGGTCCTTCTGGGGGAATGCTTTTGTTTCCTGTTGTAAGTAGTACTTCCACCACAAACAAAACAGATTAAAACCATTCTTATAAAATATTTTGTTTAGCTACCTGGTTTTAGTTGAACGTACAACTATTTGCCCACCCAAAAATCATCACTACATTACAAATGAAACAAACAAATAGGACAAGATATTCCAAAAGATGGTTTGGCAAAGTCTTGTACCATGGTGCTACTCTTAGCCATTTTGAAATTTACACATCAATAATTGTGTTTTTTCTCCTTGCAGCTGCATCACATGAAGGTCACCTGGTGCTCACTTATTTTCTCTATGTTTTCTCCTCATTTCTAGAGCTAATTTTTCTTGCTATTTGTCCTTGTACTCTGGACAAGATTGAATTTCACTTGGCATTAAACAATCTCTACTCTACTTGTTAGCATACCTTATCAGATACTCACCTTTTCATCACCAATTGTTTTATTGGTGTTGACACATGATTCCTACGATTATGCTTGTTGACAGATACAAATTTCACATTACAAGTGTTTATTCAACAGATTTAATAACAATGGGGTTTGGATAAAAAATGGGAGAATGGGAGCTGGTTTTCTTTGAGAAGGAGAGTCACCTGATACATGTGTCATGAACAGGAATAACAATAAACACTATCTGATAATCTACAGGCTAAACTTAATTTGCTCATGGACAAACTCAAATGTTTTTAGCACTAACATCATATATTTAAATGCTTTCTTATCCATCTCTTTTAGTCTGCATGACTACAATTACGAGAATCTACTGTTCTCAGAATACAATATTCACCATAAGTTCCAAAATCAAATCTATAAAATCAATAGTTTCTTCTCCCAATCAAGAAATTCCCATGCTTTTTTTTCTTCTCTATAACTCTGAGGATATCAAACCATAGCATAACATCCTTTAGGTCATTTTTCATAAAATATATAGCTTCTGGGGTTTTCTTGGTTTTGAATGGCATTGCCATGCTAGCTTTTTCCAATGTGGGTTTGAAAAATGTAAGATATATCAACTCAGATGTTTTGAATGGTTTTAAATGTCAATTATATTATTATGTAACTATGTAATAATATGTAGGTGACTGCAATTGGACCAAATCTGAAAGGAGGAATGTGGCGAGACCAAATCACTGAGGTATAGTGTTTTGTCTCCTTTGAATACTGAATCAGTTCCTAAAGCAGGACAATAGAGTGTCTAAAAATTCAGGTATAAGACCAATAAAACCTTTATACCTAATCTTACTGTATATACTCAGAAATCAAATGATATTGAACATAATACACCAAGTGGATTAAAACAGTGGAAATTCAAATATAGCCCCAAACAAACAAACAATCGCACGACCAACTGACGCACACTGGCACACAAGGCATTTATAAGCTAAGGAGAATAGGACGAGAAAGTCCTGATGCTGGTGTTACCTAGTTCGGTAATGAAACATTCAGAAATTATATTGAAACAAGCTTGGAGCACAAACCACAGTCTAAAACAGTGGAAGTTACCCAGAAGTTATATGCTGGACAAGCAATCAATGACATTGGTAGCAGACTGCTGGTTCAATAAAATAAGTCCATCTATAGCATTTTATCACATAAAATGTTTTCTCTGATTTTTATAGCCTCTCTAATCATGGATAAAGGGACGTGGTGGCTCAGTGGGTTAGGACGCTGAGCTTGTCGATCAGAAGGTCGGCAGTTTGGCGGGTCGAATCCCGAGTGCCACGTAACAGAGTGAGCACCTGTTACTCATCCCAGCTTCTGCCAACCTAGCAGTTCGAAAGCACGTAAAAATGCAAGTAGAAAAATAGGGACCACTACGGTGGGAAGGTAACAGCGTTCCATGCGCCTTTGGCGTCTAGTCATGCCGGCCACATGACCACGGAGACGTCCTCGGACAAGCGCTGGCTCTTCGGCTTTGAAACGGAGATGAGCACCGGCCCCTAGAGTCGGAAACAACTAGCACGCATGTGCAGGGGAACCTTTACCTTTACCTTTAATCATGGATATCAATTCTAGGACTTATAGAAGCCAGTCTTCTGAGGCTACCCAGTTCCATGCATAGATTTATGTGTATGGATTACTGGACAAAAAGAGGATTCTGAAAGTAGCTGCTGGGGTTGTTCAGCAGAAAACAGGTCCAGTCATTTGTTCATGAGAAATCCCATCCTTTGTTTTTCTCTTCAGGCAGCCCTATTTAATTCTCACAAGAGCCAATGACAGAAAATATGAATGAAAGTATCTGGATCAGCAGGCAGGGTTTGTCTGTAAAAAGTGGGTTTATTGAGGAGGTCTTTCTGAATAGTGCTGTTTTCTCCATCAGAGGAAGGTTTCTTGATACAGTAACAACTCACTAGAATTTCATGTGGTCATTAGCAGTTTTTGGATAAAGGGATCATTTCCTATTAACCACCAACCTCTCTTTTACAGTGTGGTACTGTTACCAGCTTGTAGTGCAGATTAAAAGAGCTAGGGCTTCAACTGCACAGTCACAGCTGCCTTCTTGACATTTTGACTCTCCACTCGAATATGACCTTGGCATCCCATAGTAAGCAATGCCTCTGAATTTCTTGATTCGGGTATTTAACTCCCATTGCACCTCTTTGTTGAATAGCCTTGAGAGATTCCCTCCTGCTGCTCATCATTTCTATGGGTGATGTCCTTGCCTTTGTGTCATATTACAGCTAATAGTATCAGCATCTGCAAAAGCACAATTGTATATTATTGCAGAGTCACTTCATCATAAACCGCACACTTAATCCACAGGGCTTAGCCATCAGGCATTTTAAGGTTGTGTGGCCAGCTAGCAGAGACAAATATCTGGATCATAAATATAGCTATCAGCAGAGCTAGGAACTGTCTCTTCATTTGGAAATATTCCTTAT
Source organism: Vipera berus (assembly GCF_964194415.1). Lineage (NCBI taxonomy): Eukaryota > Metazoa > Chordata > Lepidosauria > Squamata > Viperidae > Vipera > Vipera berus. The sequence goes on from NC_138203.1 coordinate 66,488,302, forward strand.
TATAGGGAAGAATTGGGTGGAGGCTTTTTTGTTTAGTTTTTATTTTATTATTTTTACTAAATAAGTAGAGGAAATCCCCTGCAATGTAATGCTGCATTATGTCTGAGTTCAAACCCTTCTATTCTGAATTTCCAGCTTATTAACAAATGCATTTATTATATATTATCTGAAGGTCTAACTGGAAGCTGATGGTATTTTGTTCAGACCGTTCAATGATGGCAATATGTTAGGCCCTTCCCGGAAACTCGTTGGACCCAGGGTAGATGAGTGAGGGCTCTGTAACAATATCTCTATGTAAGCTACACTCAGTAAACAGTGTACAACATTACACATTACATTTATATGAAAAAGTACTCAGAGTTATGTGCAGTGACTTGGTGATGATGTAGTGTTTGCCCAATGCACCACTAGCATCTATTTGTATCACATACTGAGGCCATTGAACAATAACTTTCAAAGTAGCTACAACCAAGGTTACTAAAAATGCACAGCAGCTGTTGTTACCTCAAATTCTTGAACATACTGTTCTTTATGCACACATTAGGGGCTAATTATCCTCTACATTCCATTTTCATAAACAAATGATTATTGAGTTTTATGGCAGCACATGAACAAGCTTTGAGCAGACCAAGCTCTTTTATGTTCCACTTGCACAATTTGAAAAATGGGAAAAGCCACTTTTAAAACAAAAACAAACAAAAGAAAACTCCCTTAAAAAAACAGAATTTACTGCTGAAGCAAAAAAAAACAAACTGAAAAAAGTTTTATAGCTCCAAACAATTTTGAAAAAGTAAAAGCTTCATAACAGGAACACTTATATAATTTTAATTATAGATATCCAATCCAGCATGTCACCATTGTGTGCTAAAATGTCTGGTTCGAATGGACAAGATGTTTACAAAACTAGAGAATAATAGAGGAGATTTTCAGACATCCTTGAGACACAATTGGGACGCTGCTCCCCAACCACAGTTCTAGTGAAATGCATGTCACCTGATGCTTCAAATGTCTGCCTGGTTTGTCAGGTGATTGATAACAGCTGGGCAAAGTTGGAAGACACAATATTAAAAGGGAATAAAAATAGTGTGAATCAAGCTCCGTTACTGATGCAGTAAAGGCTTTTCGGTTTTGCATGAATAATCGGTTTGGGCTATGAGAGCTGTCAAGATAGGTGTTGGGGAGGAGACAATGGAAGGGAGAAAGAGCTGGACAATGTTCAGATTTGTCTTCTAAGTAGTCCAAATTCTGCCCAATAATAGTGTTATATTCTGTGGGTCTAATGGAGATTCTCAGTCATCCAGGTCATAGTTATCCCAAAGATGCCTTTTTCACGAGGCAACTGAACTTTCTTGTTTTTCTTTGAAGACATTTCGCTTCTCATCCAAGAAGCTTCTTCAGCTCTGACTGGATTCCCCAGTCAGAGCTGAAGAAGCTTCTTGGATGAGAAGTGAAACGTCTTCAAAGAAAAACAAGAAAGTCCAGTTGCCTCATGAAAAAGCATTTTTGGGTTATATTGTGTGGTCAGTACAAATATATATTTTAACCTCTATTATTAATGCTTCAGTGTTTTTTTTAAAGAAAGATAATAGTAATCATAATAATTCCCCAGTGAAGCACTATCTTGATGTAGTTGGGGGTCTTGTATGCTCTGGATGATAGCTATGCCAGAGGTTCAACCATAATGGACAGGTCTCATCAGAGGAAGCAGCTAAAAAGTACCTCTCCCATAAATAAAATGGTGAGAAATAATTTAATAAAATCCAAACCAGATCACCCAGCTCAACAAGAATTATGCTAGGTGTTGAACTTTCTGGATATCTGGGGGAAAAAAAGTGGGCTATAGAACTCAGAATTGTTGGCTGAGCAACCAGGCCAAACAGCTACAGGACAATAGAAGAAAAGGTGTTTACTCACTGCAAATATACAAAGACTGAAAACAAAGGAACAATGATCTGCAATTGCCCCAGGCCCTAGAAACCAAGAATGACATATGGAGTTACTTCTAAGCAATTTCCTTTATTGTTCCTCACCCATAAACAGAAACTAAACTAAAGCAATTACTTGCACCACTAAAAATATACTCTAAAAATTTATAGGAAGAGGCCATCTTAACTCATTTTACCAATCAAACTATCTAAACAGAGGACAGGCTTCGTTCTCTGGTATGCAATCCCTCCCTCCTGGGAATCCAGATTACACTCCATCACACAAATCCAAGCATATAAGAAGAAAAATTTCTAGAAATAACAACATCCAGAATCAGAAATAACAGGACAGTGGCTAGCAGACCAATACGGATTTATAATATGAAACTACTTATCCACAGAAGTAGAATTTGAAGAACTGCAAAGGTTTACCAACTCCTAAATAGTTTTTGTTCCCAGGCTAGGCACCCTTTCATCTAGAACAAAGTCTTCTAGATAAAAAAAAGAAAATGAGTTGAAACAAAGAATAACTGAGCATCTCAAACAGCACAAAATCAACAGAATAAAGTTGCCTGCACTGAAGCTTGCTACAAAGAAACAGCTAGTACAAGTATTAGAAGATGCTAATACTGTAGTATCAAATATAAGCACCAGCTCACTGCAAGAAGGAAAGAAACTGATTTTAGCACAGGTGCAGGTATAACTGAATACCTGAGATGCAAAATCAACAAAGAAGGAAAAAAAATCCATACAGTACACCACCAAACTGAAAGACCAGGCTGGAAAATAAGATCAACAAGCAGAGATGAGATGCAAGTAAGCTAGAACAGATGAAAGAAAAATGTTGAAGAACAAGAAGACTAAAGAATACCTAATCAAGAAATACCATCAAGGAAGCTCTGGAAATAAAGCGAAAAATAACTGCTATAGCTAAGATCAGCAGATATGAAATTCAAAGTGTACATTATAGGCAGAATCAAATCAGAAATGTTTCTACAAATTCATCATTGAAAAGAATGCACTGAACCAGTCAACGCCTGACAAAGAAGAAACAGTGCAGATAAAGAACCTGTAACAACAGCAAAATGGTGGAGAAAAGGTCAAGGAAGATCAAGAATTGGTCAGTACCAGATGAAGATGAATTGCATGGTTTGGGGAAAAATCATGAAAACTGAAGGAATCAAGATGCCCTGTTGAAATAACATCAAAAATTTGGATGAAAAAGATCGCTACAAACACCTGGGCATCCTTCAAGCTGACAACATCAAGCACACAGAAGTCAAGTACAAGGTTAGAAGTGAATATATCACAAGAGTGAAGAAGATCTTAAGGCCCACACTCAGTGGCATTCATTAAATGCCTATCAAGGCATTTAACACCTGGGCAAGGCTGGTTATTAGATTCACAGCTGGAGTAGTGGACAGGATTCAAGCAGAACTAAAAACAGAATCAAAAAAGGACTTTCAGGTGCTTTTGAGAAATTATTATTATTCTTAAAATTTATTATGGCTACCAACTTTAAAAGACTTTGAGCAGCGTACAGCATCAAAGCATACAATTTAAAAAGTTGGTAATTGAAGCTTGAGTAGCTGCCTGCTGATACCTCTCTCTGCTGCAACTGTAGGAATCACAATAATTGTAATTGGATTTTATTGTGAGTGAAGCTTTTAACTATATTCCCCATCTTATAACAAACCAAATTAAGATGTCATTATTTTGATTTTTTTCTCACACTTTCCTTTTTTTCTCATGATTGAGTAATCTTTTCTGAAGTCCACCTTCCTCCCATACTCCCTTAATGATTCACTCATTCTTTCCTTGTTCCAAAATTGTATCTATATTCCTTCACTGAGGAAATACAGGTCCAAAGATACGTCATGGGGGCACTGGGTCTAAGGGAGATTGCTGTTGGACCCCGCTGGCTACCGTTCTTTAATTCAATATAGATACATTAATAATATAAGGGACGCGGTGGCTCAGTGGGTTAGGACGCTGAGCTTGTCGATCTGAAGGTCGGCAGTTTGGTGGGTCGAATCCTGAGTGCCGTGTAGCAGAGTGAGCGCCTGTTACTCGTCCCAGCTTCTGCCAACCTAGCAGTTCGAAAGCACGTAAAAATGCAAGTAGAAAAATAGGGACCACTGCAGTGGGAAGGTAACAGCGTTCCGTGCGCCTTTGGTGTCTAGTCATGCCGGCCACATGACCACAGAGACGTCCTCGGACAAACGCTGGCTCTTCGGCTTTGAAACGGAGATGAGCACCGGCCCCTAGAGTCGGAAACGACTAGCATGCATGTGCGGGGGAACCTTTACCTTTACCTTTTACATTAATAATGCTTCTTTGAAGGCAGTTAGCCAACCAGTTATGGGCCACCTTACTACAGAGCTATCCAGCCCACAGTGTAATTATAATTATTTAAATTTATCAGCTGCCCAATTCAATTGGACTTTGGGCAGTGTACAAAACTAGGGAAAACATAAAAACAACTACAACAGTAACAACTACAACAAAAAATGAATCAAACAGACAGCCCAGGCTAAAATAATGTAGTAGAAGCAAAAACAACAAAACAAAACAGGGGCCATTGAACAAATAATAAACATCAAACCCAGGCTAGGAATAGAACCAGGAGAGAGGGGGCAGCCTTATCTCTGGGGGATGCTGTTCCAGAGGGTAGGCACTGCAACAGAGGAAGCGTAAAACTTGTTAATAAGAATGTCATGAGGTATCTTGTTAAAAACTATGCTGAAATTGGGGTAGATTTTTCCATGGCATTCCATTTCTCGACCAAAGTAGTTATCTTGTCAAAGATTTTTGACAAAGAAGGTTTGTTTTCACATGATAGATTCTTGAGAAGGCCTCACTGACTTTTAGAAAACTCAGCATTGTCTTCAAGATTTTACAGATGACCTATTTTATAATCTCCTCTAACATCTTTCCAAGAATTGATGTCAAGCTCACTGGTCAATAATACCACGATTTTCTCTTTCTCTCATTCTCACTCTCTTTTTCTTTTCTTGAACAACAGGACAATAATTGTCTTTCTTCAGTCTTCTGTCACAGCAGTGGGAGCTGGAATGACTTTCAGCTTCCTACTAGTTTACCCATTGAGTTTTCTTATAGAAACCTGACAGGAAGCATAAAAAATCCATCCTTCCTTCCTTCCTTCCTTCCTTCCTTCCTTCCTTCCTTCCTTTCCCCCCTCCCCTCCCCTTCCTTTTCTCCCTTTCTCCCTGCCTCCTTCCTTCCTTGCCCCTCCCTCCCTCCCTACCCACATATACTACTCTGGGTAGAATAAAAACAAACCATAAAAAAAACAATGTTAAATTGTAGTACTTATTCAGAAAGTACAAAAATCAAGTTATTAACTTAAGTAATGTTATTATGTTAGTATAAAAAGCCCAAGATAGAGTTTCAGATTACAAGTAATGGAGCCATCTCATCAGATCAAGCAATAGCTTGTCTTTAGAATACTATAAGGCAAATATAAAGTCTTTCTATGCAACTCGACACAAGGATTTTCATCAATCACTTCAAATATTAGACAAAGGTGACCAAAGCAAGGATGCTGATGCTGGCCATTCTGTCTCATGTATAAGGCACTCCTAGAATTCTTTCTCCCCTTTTCACGTGCAGTCTTTCTGCTGTAGAAATAAGTACTTTCATATAATGCAAATCAAGTGACATAAATCACAGGACAGTGTTGCATTGTGGTAAAAGGCTGTGGTTTCATCATTTGTATAGATAGCTGAAGAACAAAAGAATTCCAAGAAAGCTGTTTACTTTTTGGTTTTTTGGTTTTTAAAATAGTCCTATAAATAAATGTATACCCACATAGGGCAGAAATGCAGGTATTCAAGGGAAAAAAATGGATTCACACTTTTACAGTTGTGGAGATATCTATTGAATTATTATCACCACTTTCCCAACCAATTATCCACATCATCAGGTAAGCTGAAGCAGAGGGTATCTACGTATTCCTCTCTCGCCTTGTGTCAAAGAAAGAAAATGTAGCCAAAGTAGTTCTGCAGCTTTGAAGACATTTTCGCCATTAAGAGTTATAATACCATTAGGCTGGAGCACATAGAACTCAGCCGAGCATGGAAACTGCAATCACCCACACCTACAATTAATAATAAAAGCATTTTCAAAAGAAATGGGATATGAGGAGGGAAATAACACTAGGTGGATGGCTTAGGGAGTCATCACGGGCCACAGGAGTGAAATAAAGCATTGCAATGTCAAAGAAATTTCCTGCTTATAGATAACCCCTCAGCTGTCATTTCTTCATATGTAACTATCTGTATGCATTTGTGTTTATCCGTGTGACACCTTCTGTTCAACCAGCAAACATATCTTGGGGCCTTTACATATCCATTTAGATACCAATTAGTGGAATTTGGGATTTAACATTACCTCTAGTAAAAATACCGTATATACTTGAGTATAAGCCGAATTTTTCAGCCCACTTTTTGGGCTGAAAAATTCCACTTCGGCTTATACTCCAGTCAACAAAAAAACTTACCGAGGACTTGTGCGCGGCCGAGGCTTTGGTGCTTCCGGGATCGCGCGCACCTCTCCCAAGCCACCGCCGTCCGAGACCTGCAGGTCTCCGTTCCTCCGCGCCCTGCCTGCCTGCTTCTTTCAGCTGTCTGCCCATCAGCTGTCCATAGGGATGCTGCAAAGCTCTCCTTCTCTAGGCCTTGGACTCCCTCCTGGCTGAAGAGTAGATGAACCAAGCCAGCAAGGAGACAAAATGTTTCTGCAGCTGTTTTTCCTCTGAAGGTTTTTTTGTTGTTTTTTTTAAAGTAATCTCCGAAGGTTATGCCAGAAAATGGAGGACGCTGGGTCTTTGCAAGCTTTAGCTGTCCGCCTGGCTGCCTGAAGGCCGCCCTTTTCAGGCAGTCTGACAGACAGCTAAAACTTGCAAAGACCCAGCGTCCTCCATTTTCTGGCACAACTTTTAGGGATTTATTATTATTATTCCTACTACTACTATTACTACTACTACTACTTCAGGAGTAAAAAGTTGCAGAAAAAAATTCTCTCCTTACTAGCTTAGTTCCTCTACTCTTCCATCTGGAGCCAAGGTAAGATTTTAAAAAGGGATATTGGTTGGAAGGCAGAGGGAGAGTTTAGTTTTAGCATCTAAAAAAAAGGGGGGGGGGAAATCAGCGAGTACATCCCAACCAGCTTTTTATGTTTTTGTTATTGAAGAAATATGGGGGAGGGGGAGGGGTTCTGGGGTGGGTTGGGGAGGGGATAATATTGTAACTTCAATAAAAATTTTCAATAAAAAAAAAAGAAATATGGCTTTCTGGGGGAAGGTGGGGAGGGCGTTAAGGAAGGAAAGGGTTTTTGGAAGCTCGTCCTGAAGCTGCCTTTTGTGCAAGGGGCCTTTTCTCAAAGCCTAGAGAGGCAGCTTTGTTGCCTCCCCGTAGACAGCTGATGGGCGAACACCAAAAGCTCCAAAAGGCTAGGGAACTAGTCCCAGAACACCTTGGTAGGAGGAAGGGCAGAGGCAGAATTGGGAAAGAGGTAAGACAGGGTTTTCCTTCCCAGATGTTTCTCTTTGGCAAGACAGCCAGCTGTGCTGAAGCCCAGTATCTGGGGGTGGGGGAGACCTGAGGCAGGCGGGCTGGTGCTTGCATTAGGCCTCCCAGGATCCCAGAGGCTTGCAGAGCGCGGATCCAGCCTCCAAGGCATGCAGAACGGCGGATCGGCTTATACTCGAGTCAACAACTTTTCCCAGTTTTTGGGGGTGAAATTGGGGGTCTCGGCTTATACTCGAGTCGGCTTATACTCAAGTATATACGGTAATCAAATTTTAAAAAGTCATAGGCAAGACCTAATTTCTATCAATTTGTTTATTCAACATAAATTCAGTTTTATTTATTTTTTTTAAAAAAAAACTCTACAGTGTGAATAAGTTTTTCTGCACCTTTCCCCTGATTAAAAAGATTTGTTGTCCTTATTTTTGCAAGCAATTTCCCTTTTCTATTATATCTGTTTTGGAAATTGATCTTTGTAATACACTGTTATTGGTGAAGTGAATGGCAAAATCTGGAGAAGCGTGAATTTCACACTAGTACAGAGTTGCAGCTTGTGTTTTGATTGGAAAGCACAAAACTGTATAAATTTGCATTTAAAACCAAGCCAAACTGAAGGAAACATCTATTCCCCACCCCCTGAAAGAGACACACAGTCCATAAAAGGTTTGGTGTGCAAATTTTATATCTTATCTGATTTCTGTGGTGAAGTGAACTTTGGCCAGTTTCTCTAGGCGTCCTTTCTTCATGCAAACTGCTTAAATTTGAAAAGTGATTTGAACCAACATCAAAATGCAAAACCTACTTATATGGAAATATTCTACCTAGTCAGAAATCACTGCAGCAGCAGTAAACAGAAAATGGTTTTGGAATGATATTTCAAGCAAAAAAAAATGTAATGTATAGACACATAACTTCAACTTAGAACTGTCATTCTGAAACAACTCCCTCCACCCCTTACAATATTTATTTATTTATTTATTTATTTATTTATTTATTTATTTATTTATTTATTTATTTATTTAATTTAAATTTATATACCACCCTATTCCTGTAGGACTCAGGGCGGTTTACAGGGAAAATTAAAAGCATAACATACAAAAATTAAAATCAGTTAAAACAATTAATTAATTCAAGTCCCCAAAATTTAAAACTAAAACCCAATTAAAATTAAAACCCCTCAGTCTGGGCCAGACAGCTCGAAGAGCCAAGTTTTCAGGTCCCGGTGAAATGAGCGAAGGTCGGGGGCAGTCCTAAGTTCTGTGGGAAGTTGGTTCCATAGGGCCGGTGCGCCCACAGAGAACGCTCTTCTCCTGGGAATAACCTGCCGGCATTCCTTAACTGGCGGTATCCTGAGAAGGCCCTCCCTGTGGGAGCACACAGGACGATGGGAAGTTGATGCCGGCAGCAGGTGTTCCCTTATCCAACTATGTGAGATAACGTATGGTTTTCCCACCTTTTAAATGTACCACTTTTTAAAATTCTAGCCAATTGTCACTGGGTGAAATATTCTAGTGGACTTGATCTCTGAAAGGAAATAGATTCTAGCAGTGAAATTTATCAGCAGTCATTCTTATTATTTAGTCCATCAACACATCAAATATATAGTGATTCTGTCAGAAAAGAGGATATTAAATCAATAAGAGTATAGGGGGAAATCCCTGCTTTATTATTATCCCACCACACATTAACTAAACTACAGGTTTGGAAAGCAGTGGCAATTAACTGCATTGGGGGGTGGGGGGAGGCAAGGATGTGTCCTTTAGGTGATTTTTTGAAAAGATTTCTGAAATCCCATGGGAACCCAAACAGAATTTAGAATCTTAACAGTAAAGAAAATTGAAAACACAAGTGTGAATCTCCAGTTCTTCAGTCCATACTAGAAAGACTGTCTGAGCTACACAGTGTCACAGAAAATGCGGTGTTTCTTGTATTTTTTTTTCTTCCATGCTGTGTGTCAAGTGTAGGAAGAGTTTACTGCTCGTATTTTATCTCTGAACAATCCTTCCCTTAGGTAATTCAGCACTTCCCTTGAATCAGCCTATTGACAAACTCAGTAAGCTTGGTCATCTTAGAAATGGCCACGGTAAAGGCCATCTCTCACATATAAACTCTATCAATTATGGTCTTGGCCTCAATCCCTTCTTCTCCCCTGGAATTATTAAACTCTAGTTCTTGTCAGGTCCCATTCAGTTTGAGAACAAGGCATGTTCTTTGGAAATTTCACTGGAAAACAGGTAATTCTCCATTGATGACCATAATTGGGACCAGAAAATCTGTCACTAAGAGGTGCAGTCATTAAGCACCCAATTTTATTCCTTCCCCCCCCCCCATGGTTGTAAAGCAAATCCCTATGGTAATTAAGCAAGACATGTGGTGGTGAGTTACAACCTTCCCTGCTGGTTTCCCCATTGACTTTGCTTGTGGGAAGCAAATGGCAGATGATCCTGATATGCTTCAACTATCATAAATAGAAGCCAGTTGTCAAGCACCCAGATTGTAATTTTGAACGTTCAATAATCAAATGGTTGTAAATTGAACACTACCTTTATGGGTGAAATGCTTGTGAATTAGGAATGGCATTTGTGCTCTTAATTAGTGGAGAGGAAACCAACTGGTGCATGGGAAGAGCCTTTCTGTCATTCTGCAAGAGTGTGTTTCACATCTGGCAACTTTTTGCTGGCTGGGGACTTCTGGGAATTGAAGTGTACATATCTTAAAGTTGCCAAGTTTGTAACACACTACTCTAGAAAGTCTCCAGCAGTGTGCAGTCATTTGGCTTCCCAAACTAAATCTTCCCTAACTAAATCATACATTGGTTTGTTTGTTTGTTTATGAAGGTATGGGTATGATTTAGTTAGCTTTCTATGAAGTATTAATTAGAGCAGGGGTGCCCAACCTTGGGAACTTTAAGATTTGTGGACTTCAACTCCCAGAATTCCCTAGCCAGACATGGCTTAGATCAGACTTGGGCATTTTACAGCTTCTGGGTGACATCTGGCGCTTTGGTTGTCCTAAAAAGGTAAAGGTAAAGGTTCCCCCGTGTGCTAGTCGTTTCCAACTCTAGGGGCCGGTGCTCATCTCCGTTTCAAAGCCGAAGAGCCAGCGCTTGTCCGAGGACATCTCCATGGTCATGTGGCCGGCATAACTAGACACCAAAGGCACATGGAACGCTGTTACCTTCCCACCGTAGTGGTTCTTATTTTTCTACTTGCATTTTTACGTGCTTTCGAACTGCTAAGTGGGCAGAAGCTGGGACGAGTAACAGGCTCTCACTCTGCTACGTGGCACTCGGGATTCGACCCACCAAACTGCCGACCTTCTGATCGACAAGCTCAGCGTCCTAACCCACTGAGCCACTGTGTGAGGTCAATTGGAAATTAGAAATCAAATATAAATAAGTGTGCCTCATGGGGCAGGAGAAGAAGCTGTGTCGGGTCTGGCTCTGCAAAGTCTTCATGTGCTCTTTCAGTCTGCTGGTGGCCACAGGATGTGAAGGGAGAAAGTGCTTTTCTATTGCCTGCACAATACACACCCCTCACTTGGAGCAAACTGAGGAGTTGATGTCATGGAGTTTGAGGATATCAGATCAGGTTACATTGCTTCAACCCTGCATAATATTTCCAGTTTCTCATGTGGCCTCTTGGGAAAATTAATTGCCCATCACTGGGTTAGATTGAAGACTTCTCAGTACCTTGCAAAAAGATCTTAGCCTCTTAAACCTGTTCTCAGTATGGATTTACTAAAAAGGACACAACAGAGTCAACACTGTGTAAAAAAAAATGACATCACTGCCATGAGTGTATTAGTTTGGTGTCTGGTATTTTGAATTGGGTTTGGGATGTTTGGACTGACATATTGTAGGTTTCCTTTTCATTTCATCTCATCTCTCACTAGCAAAACATCAGCAGGATATTCTCAAGCTTTTCAAGCAAAGTTACCTTCCAGAGGCTTGTTCAAGTAGAGTTCAGATTTCTGGCAAACAGCTCAGTATGTCTGCGGTGCTACTAATGCAAAATACATGGGCTTTTACATTGTAGTTGAGACAGTGATGGACCCAGTAGCATCACAGGGTTTTAAATATTCATCTGTTCTTGTAAATATTAAATATGAAAAACAGAAAAGCCAGTCTTAACTACACTTCAGTGAGCAACTAGAGAAGAACAAAAGCACATCTGAAGAGAAATAAATTAAGTACAACTCCAGGATAACTGACACCGATCTTAAGATGCTGGATAAAAATGTGTAATCTGAACCTAAAAGCTGTGAAAAGTCAATTGAAAACAAAAATAATAGCATGCAAACACACAAAAAATGTCTACATGGCAGAGGTCCACCAGGAATATCATGAAACACTACAAAAAGTAACATTCCTAAAAATGATTATTTCCTTACTAGCATAATTATCTCCACTCATTATTAATCTTCAATTACACAAATAGATTTGACTACTCAATACCTGATTATTGTTCGTCTGAGTCAAGATTTTATTGCTATTATTATTCACAGGAAATTTCATGAACTTCATGTTCAACTTGATGCCTTGATGCAATCATCCTTTGATCGGGCATCTAAATCAAACAATCTGGCCTGTGCTTGCCTTTGGATCAAGAACTGTACATGCAACTATTTTTGGCATTGATCAGGTTCAGATGTGCACATGTATCCATGTTCAATAGTGTGGGATCTCCTCTATCAACTTTGCATGCTACAAATGGAGATGTATTTTCCATCTGTTTGGAGGTGTGGCCCACGGATCTCTTTCATTTGAAGCTGGTATATGCAATCCTTTCCTAGATCTTAATCTGGACATCTGTTTTTGGAGAAATACAGTTCTTTAGAATTTCAGAAAATACATCCAGACCTTTAGAGGATAGCTTGGAAAAAATATGTCAAAACTCAGATTTTTTATGGGCTTTATTTCTTTTAAATCTGATGAAACTACTTCAGTTCTGGAGCATTTTTGCATTAAAAAGGAGAAAAAAACGAAATCTCACCCAAATAAAGAGGGCCATCTGGTCTGCTAACTTTTCGTATGTAAAGGTTCTTGCTAATCACTCTAAAGTGTGTTGGCTTTTGCCGTCTTGTCACTGAATTGTTATCTAGACAAAGAAGAGAAAAAAATGTCTGGCACCTTCATGAATTGGCAAAATGGCAGCATTCATTATTTTTCAATCTCATCCAAATGAGCCTTGTTTGATTTTCCCCAGAGCTAATTTTCCTTAATCCAAGTGGAAAATGTATCAGAGCATATGGGAGAAAACACATTATTGATGTGGCTAGAGTAGGTTTCATTATATTTTGCAATAAAGCCAAGCAACAAAGAAAACTTCAGTCAAAATGAATTTATATGACACTATATAGCAAGAAAGAAGTTTGATGGGAATAAAACAATATTAATATGCCTGTGCCAACTAAAAGTTGCTAATAATTCATCAAAATGGTTAATAGGTTATGAGTATAATTAATACTTTTATGATTATAGGTGGAACAGTGGATTTGTTGGTCACAACAAATGGAGTGATCTTTCCTAACTAGAACATTTGTTCCCACTACAAACATTTGTCTCAAGTTAAATACACCAAAGCAGATTAAAACAATAAACATTTAAAGAAATACAGCATTATGTCACTTTGTCTTCTTTTTCTGATGTCACATTATTTCATATACTGATGCTGTCATGTTCCATATTTATCATTCCTATTTGGTGATTTCAAGAAAGGGGTATAAATTGTGGCAGAAACTACAGAAGGCACAGATTTGCTAGATTCAATGTCAGGCTTGTGTTAACACATACTGTCCGGAAAATGGTAAAAAATAATATAAATTGAAATATAGATCAGAAGAGGTACTAAGCCGGCTTAACACTAGCATTGATTTAGGAAAGGTGAGAGAACAGCCATTGCATTCAGTACAAATATTTGTGTTTCTATAAACAAAAGGTGACTTTGACAAGACTTTTCAGACAGATAATAGAACCATCCGGTTCCCAGTGTGTAAATAAATTCAGCATATTTCTGAGTTTGTGACTTCTTCATTTCTTTGCTGATATTCAAAACACTACCAACCTGGACGTGCTTATCCTGTTGTATGACTGAAGCCTGTAAAGAACCTCAGCCAATCAGTGGGAACATCAGTTGCTCCTAAACTGTCCAATAGTTGTGTATCTTTTGAGATCACCCACAATCTGCAGCCTCTAATCGCCCAACTGTTAATTTACATAAATCCCTTCATTATCTTCTCTCCAAAAATATGGTACAATGCAATGTAATTGAACACAATAACTCACTGCCATTTCTGTATATGTATATATGTACTGTATGTATATGGATACACATATGTTGTTTGTGTTGTAAGCTGCTCAGAGTCTCCTTGTGGTGAGATGGGCAGCAAACAAATTTAATATATAAATAAGTATACTTATGTATATGTTTGGTAGTTAGAAAGTTTGAGAAACCTTCCAAGAGGCTGCTCAATTGGTGAGGAAACACACACACACACACACACAGAGAGAGAGAGAGAGAGAGAGAGAGAGAGAGAGAGAGAGAGAGAGAGTGAGTAGTGGCCAAAATTGTGGAAACCTTTTGGGAAAAGTGTACATTTGAGGTTTGATGGCTAATAACACCACTTTTTTTGGAGTAGTACCATAACATTATATATCAATGGAAAGATAATTTAATCAAGAATGTAATGCAACAAAGTTTGTTCAATTATGCATATTCTATGAAAGGTTATAACCGACTTCCGGTGGCTCCGCGGCGACGGAGACAGCCTTCCCGGGCTGCCCGCGGCTCAGCTGTTGTTTTTTCGCCCGAAACAGCGCCGATCAGCTGTTCGGGCGAAATTGAAGCCCCCTCCTCGGGAGAAGAGGAGGGGGTGAGGCCCCAGGTAGGGGTAGAGTTCTCCGGGGCTGCCTGAGCTTGGAGCTTGGGCGGCTGAAGGATTGAACTCCCCCGAAGCCTGGGTTGCTCCCAGCTGGCTGGCGTCTCTGCTCCGGACTTCTTGGAGCAGAGCCAGGCGTCTGCGACCACCCCTGCCTGAAGAAAGGACTATGGATTAAAGGAGCAGGCAGAGCGGTACAAGAGGAAAAGGTGAAGAGGATTATTTTATTATACTCTCGAGCTTGATGGACTTTTTAAACTTTTAGTGAAAGTGCGTCATAATTGAAAAGTAAAAGATGGCGGCTAAACCTCCCCCTAAAACTCTACGGAGTGGTGGATCTCCTCCGGTGCAACATTCATCATTACAGGCGTTGCATCCTCCTGATGTACTGACAGCGAAGGACTTACGAGATGCTTTGGATAAACTTTTGGACTCAATTAATCAATCAATGGCTGATAAATTTGCACAGATGGAGGAGAAATTGGAGAAACTGGAGGAGAGAATGGAAGAGAGGATGGAACAGAAGTTCAGCGTGATGAAGGTAGACATTTTGTCTTCAGTGCATAAAGTGGCGGAATGTGTGGAAAATTTAGATGAAAAACTGGATGATTTGACTGAAAAGAATGAAATATTAGAAGTTAAAGTACGGGAGAATGAAAATTTAAGAGACAAAATGGAAAGGGAGTTAAGCCTTGCCCAATATTACCAGATGCAGTTTGCTGTTAGAATCAGAGGTTTAAAAGAGAACATTAAGGAAGATTTAAAGCAGCTGGTTTCTGAGGCTTTTGAAGTGGTATTGAATCAGCCAGCATCGGAAATAAGAGCAGCTATGGATAAAGTGTTCCGTGTAAACTCATGGATTGCCAGGCAGAGAAAGTTGCCTAGAGATGTGGTGGTTTACTTTACAAAAAGAGAAATCAGAGATGAGGTTATACAAGCTGCTTATGATGCTAAAGTTGTGATTGCTGATCAAGAAGTCTTGGTTTTAAAAGAGATCCCTCCAAAGATTTTGAGGAAAAGGAAGGACTTTACATTTCTTGTGCAAGAGCTTAAGCAACGAGACATAAGGTTCAGATGGGAGATTCCAGACGGGCTGATGGTGATGTATGAAGGCAAAAGGTACCGGTTGATTACGGTGAAGCAAGCGCGTGATTTCTACAATACTGTTTTGAAAGCAACCCCATTAACACTTCTGGAAGCTGCAAAGGGACCTGGAGAAGGAGAAGGAGAACATCAAGAGGATGAAACAGAGGAAAATGCTGCTGGAGGAGATCAAGCTACAACCTCTTTGGATGATCCTAGAGAGCAAAGGGTAACGCGTGCTGCTTTAAAAAGAGCAAAGAAAATAAAAGAACAAGACCAGCAAAAGTCTTCAGAATCTTCACAACATACACATAGCCAAGCAGTGGGAGGAGCACGGCCTAAAGAAGATAGTCCTATCAAAGCTGTGCTTCGAGAGCTTTGGGAGGATATGCATGGCAACTAAATTTTTGACTTGGAACGTTAATGGACTAAATTCACCACAGAAGAGAAAGAAGGTTTTTCAATATTTAAAACAATTTAAGATAGATGTCATATGTTTGCAAGAAACGCATATTAGGGCTATGGACCAAAAGCTTTTATTGAACTCAAGACTGGGTACGCACTTTGTTGCCTCGGCAATGAATAAGAAAAATGGAGTGGTTGTTTATATTAAAAGTGCCATAACAGCGGATTTAATTGAAGCAGATAAGCAGGGAAGATACGTACTGATAGACTTGTTGCTAGAGGGCAAAAAGACGCTTCTAGTTGGACTGTATGCCCCTAATCAACAACAACAACAGGCTGACTTTTTTTAGTTTACTTCATACAAAGCTTACCCAGTTGGATTATAAATCTTTTATTTTTATGGGGGATTGGAATGGTGTTATGGATGTACAGATGGATAAGGCTGGGGCTTTTAAGCGCATTCCAAGTCATGCTAGACTGCCTAAATCTTTTTTTGAAATGAAGGATGACTTGGAACTACAAGATATCTGGCGCGAGAGATACCTGCAGGAAAAGGATTATACTTTTTATTCTGATAGACATCAATCTTTTTCGAGGATTGATTTTATTTTGGTGACTAATGACTTTTTTTTGAGGACTAAAAAGGTGAAGATTTGTGCAAGAACTATCTCTGATCATAGTCCAGTGTGGTTAGAGATTGATAAGGAGAAAAGAGACAGGCGCTCGTGGCGCGTAAATGAGAATTTGTTTAGAAATCAGAGAAATGTGGAAGAATGCAAACAGCGGATGAAGGATTTTTTTGAAATTAATATGAACAAAGGTACTTCTATGGATATGGTGTGGGATGCTAGCAAGGCGTATATGAGAGGGGTGTTGATATACATGAACAACAAACATAGACGTGCTGTGGAAGCTAGGAGGAAAGAACTGGAGAATGAAATAAAGGAAAAAGAAAAGGCTTTGATTTTGAACTCAGAGGATGTGAAGGCTAAGGAGGCTATTAAATTGTTAAGAGGACAATTTGATAAATTAATGGCTGACCAAGTGGCAACCAATCTGCGGTTTGCCAGGCATAACACCTTTTGTAACGCTAACAAACCAGGTAGATGGTTAGCTTATAGATTGAGGAAAAAACAAAGGGCTTCTAATATAGACAAGATTGAGTATAAAGGAAGGGTTGTGTTTCAACAGGACCTTATCAAGGACGCTTTTGTGGATTTTTATTCTAAATTATATGCTAAGGAGAAAATTAATGAAAAAGACATTGATATATATTTGGAAAATGCTAGCATCCCGGTTCTTACGCAAGTACAAAAAGAAGGGATTAATCAATTGATCACAGAAGAACAAATTTTTACAGCAATTAAGGAATCGAAGGTGGATAAAGCACCAGGTACGGATGGCTTGACTGCGGCCTATTATAAAAATTTACAATTAGAAATGATAAAACCGTTAAAGGAACTGTTTCAGACAATACAGAGGGGGGGAAAGGTGCCACCGTCTTGGAGAACAGCTTTTATCTCTTTGATTTCGAAGGAAGACCAAGATGCTACTCAAGTTAAAAATTATAGACCGATATCGCTTTTAAACACAGATTACAAGATATTTGCTAAGGTTTTGGCTAATAGACTGATGAGGGTTCTGCAACAGGTGATTCATGGGGATCAAACAGGGTTTATTAGTGGTAGGCAAATGAAAAATAATGTGAGGCATATAGTTGATGTGTTAGAGTTTTTGGAAAGGAACAACCAGATTGCTGCGGTGCTAATTTTTTTAGATGCTGAAAAAGCTTTTGATCAATTGAATTGGAAATTTTTGTTGAAAGTTTTAGATAAAATGGATTTTGGGGAAAATTTTTTACAACCGATTAGGGCATTATATCAAAAACAAACTGCCCGAATTATAGTTAATAACAGCTTGACAGAAGTATGTAATATTGAGAAGGGCACAAGGCAAGGGTGTCCGTTATCGCCCTTGTTATTTGTGTTAACATTAGAGATATTATTGGTTAAAATTCGGAATTCGGAAAAAATTAAGGGGATTCAAATTGGAGATCAGGACTACAGATTGAGAGCATTCGCAGACGATCTGGTTGTTACAGTGACCCAGCCAGAGAACTCTGTTGTGGACCTGATGGAGATAATAACACAATATGGGAAGGTTTCTGGATTTAAGGTTAATGTACAAAAAACAAAAATTTTGGCCAAAAATATGACAACACCGCAAAAGGCCCTTTTAGAAGGATTAACTGGATTTGAGATTGTTAAAAGGGTTAAATATTTGGGGGTGATTTTGTCGCCCTCTAATACAAAGCTATATAAAAATAATTATGAAAAATTATGGGGGAAAATTCAAAAAGAATTGGAGAGTTGGAAAAAATTGCAATTGTCTTTGTTGGGACGGATTGCAGCAGTAAAAATGAATGTCCTGCCTAAATTTTTATTTTTATTTCAAATGATACCGATTCTTAAGAAAGATTCTAATCTGGAGGAATGGCAGCGAGGTATCAATAAATTTGTGTGGGCAGGGAAAAAACCACGAGTTAAACTTAAGATTATGCAGGATACTCGTGAGAGAGGTGGCCTTAAATTGCCTAATTTTAAATTATATTATGAAGCTGCTGCATTAGTAGGAATAAGTGACTGGATTAATTTGACGCAAGGGAGGTTATTAAATCTTGAGGGCCACGACTTGTTGTTTGGCTGGCATGCATATTTGTTGTATGATAAGAAGGTAGACAACGTGTTTAGGGTGCATATTTTAAGACAGGCATTGCTGAGAGTTTGGAAGAAGTACAGACATAAATTAAGTTGCAAGATACCATTGTGGGCAATTCCAAAACACGCAATAGAAAATATACATGCTGGCTTCAAACATGATCTGACTACGTACAAGGAGATTCTCAGTTTGGAAAGAAATGTTTGGTGTTTGAAATCATATAGCCTCTTGCGAGAAGAGAAGGTTGTTCAAAATTGGTTTCAATATACTCAGTTACGGGCCAGGTGGAAAGAAGACCAGAAAAATGGATTTACAATGACTGATGAAAATTTGATAAAGCAAATTAGGAATCAGGGACCAGCTCATATTAAAAGGATATATCTTGCATTGATAGAGATTGACTCAGAAACAGAGCTTGTTAAGGATTGTATGATAAAATGGGCCCAAAATATCCAGGAAGTCATCACAATGGACACGTGGGAAAAGATTTGGGTGAGGAACGTAAAATTTACACAAGCTCAAAATTTAAGAGAGAATTTTTACAAAATGTTTTATAGATGGCATTTAGATCCTAAAAAGCTTGCAAGTATGTATCCGAATTATCAGCCTAAATGTTGGAGGTGCGGTGATGAAGACGCAACATATTTTCACATATGGTGGACTTGTAAAAAGGTTAAGGCTTTTTGGATAAAAGTCTGGTGGAACATGCAGAAGATTTTTAAACAGAGGTTAAAGTTTTGTCCGCAATTTTTTTTGTTGGGAATAATTACAGATGCCACAGTTGTGGACACCAAGTTGATGTTGAATTTAATTACGGCGGCAAGACTTTTGATAGGCCAATACTGGAAGAAAGAGGAATTGCCGACCATAGAGGAGTGGATTTTAAAGGTTTCCGACCTGGCAGAGATGGCGAAGATTTCGGCCTATTTGAAAGATCATTCGCAAGAACGCTATATTATGGAATGGAGAAAATGGATTGATTTTATCCAGAACAAGTATAGGGTTAAGAAGTTTTATGTAGCATTTGAATAAGTCTTCTTTCGTTTTTTTTTTCTTTTCTTATCTTAGTTTCTTTTTATACATATTTAATATTATTATTATTTGTTTTATCCTATATAAGCTAGAGAGTGTTGGATTTTAGAGTTTATAATTGTTAGTATATGATTGTTTATGATTGCTTTTTATACATATACCTTGTATTTAGCTCTGGGAAGTCGGGGGGGGGAGGGGGGGAAGGGGTTAGGGGGGAGGGGGGGAGGTAGGGAGGGGGGAGGAGGGAGGGGGAAGGGGGGACTCTTAAAGGAAAATTGTATTTCTAAAACTTTTCAATAAAAAAAAAAGAAAGGTTATAACCAAATAACCAATAAAAGGAAGCACAATGCCAGATCCGTTGTTAATAAGGCTCCCCTTGTTCGTGACTTGATCGAGGAGGAATACGCGGATCTGGCATGCATTACGGAAACCTGGTTGGGCTCAGAAGGAGGGGTCCCTCTGACTGAATTATGCCCCCCAGGTTTCCATGTGCTACACCGCCCACGGGCTCAGGGTAGGGGTGGTGGGGTGGCGGTGGTTATTTGGGAAACTTTATGTCCGCGGGAGACCACCATTGTCCAGATAGGCAGGAGTGAGTCCCTCCTCCTGAGATTCGGCTCTCGGGTTCAGATGGGCTTGTTGCTGACATACCTGATGCCCAGCTGTGTGGCAACAGTCCTGCCTGGACTGCTCGATGCCCTCTCAGGGTTGGCGGTGGAATTCCCCAGGCTTATAGTTCTGGGTGACTTCAACCTGCTACCTTTGGTAGGTCGTCAGAGTTAGCTCGGGAGTTCATGGCTTCCATGATGGCCATGGAACTGACCCAAGTAATTCATGGCTCAACTCATGTGGGGGGGTCACACTCTCGACCTGGTGTTTTTATCTGGACAGTGGTTGGATGATCTGGGAGGGGGTTTGCCAGCTATTGTCCCCTTATCATGGTCCGATCATCATCTCCTGTGGCTGGTCTTCCGTTATGCCACCCCCCACCGCTGGGCTGAGGAACCGACCAGGTGGTTCCGCCCCAGGCACCTAATGGACCCAGAACGGTTCCAGATGGCACTTAGGTCTATACCCATCACCCTCACTCACAGCCCGGCCGATGCCTTGGTGGATGCCTGGGAAAGGGTGGCCACCGAGGCACTCGACTGTGTTGTACCCTTGCGACCCCTGACCCAGCGCAGATCCCGATGGGCTCCATGGTTTTCTGTGGAGCTCCAGGAGATGAAGCGTCGGAGACGGGGTCTAGAGAGCGGTTGGAGGTCCAGCCGATCTGAATCTGACCGATTGCAGTTAAGAACCTTTATAAGGTCTTATCTTGCTGCGATGAGGACAGTGAAGGCTAACTACTTCACTGCCCTCATTGCATCCACAGATAATCGCCCGGCCGCCCTGTTTAGGGTAACTAGCTCCCTTCTTAACCAGGAGGTGAGAGAGGACCCCTTACAGGGGTGGGCCGAGGAATTTAGTCATCATCTGACGGACAAAATCGCTAAGATCCGGGCCGGCTTAGACTCTGACTGGGCAGAATCTAATGTGGAGGAATCAGACGGTCTTGAACATGTTATCTGGACTGAGTTTGACCCTGTTTCCCCTGATGATGTGGACAGGATTATGGGGAAACTGAGCTCCACCACCTGTTTGTTGGACCTGTGCCCCTCCTGGCTGGTTTATGCGGCCCGGGAGGAGACATGAGGCTGGTTCCAGGCAGTAATAACTGCTTCCTTGAAGGAGGGTATCTTCCCCTCTGCCTTGAAGGAGGCGGTGGTGAGGCCCCTCCTCAAGAAGCCTGCCCTGGACCTGGCTGTTTTAAATAACTATCGTCCGGTCTCCAACCTTCGCTTTCTGGCGAAGGTTGTTGAGAGTGTGGTGGCGCACCAGCTTCCTCTGTTCCTGGAGGAAACTGATTATCTGGACCCATACCAATTGGGTTTCAGACCCGGGCACAGCACGGAGACGGCATTGGTCGCACTGGTGAATGATCTCTGGCGGGCTTGGGACAGGGGTTGTTTCTCTGTCCTAGTCCTATTAGACCTCTCAGCAGCTTTTGATACCATCGACCATGATATCCTACTGCGGCGTCTCAGGGGTTTGGGAGTGGGAGGCACCATTTTACGGTGGTTCTCCTCCTATCTCCTGAGCCGCTGGCAGTCGGTGTTGACAGGAGGGCAGAGATCCGCCCCGAGGCCTCTCATTTATGGAGTTCCTCGGGGTTCGGTTCTTTCTCCCCTCCTGTTCAACATCTATATGAAGCCGCTGGGCGAGATCATTCGTGGTTTCGGGGTGGGGTATCATCAGTATGCTGATGATACCCAACTTTTTTTCTCCACCCCGAACCAACCTAGTGATGCCCTCGCTGTGATGTCCCGTTGCCTGGAGGCGGTCCAGGTCTGGATGGGGAGAAACAAGCTTCGTCTCAATCCTGCCAAGACTGAGTGGCTATGCATACCGGCATATTGGATTAACCAGACTATTCCATCTTTAATGATGGGGAGTGAGGTGTTACCCCCCATTGATAGGGCTCGCAACTTGGGCGTCCTCCTGGATTCATGGCTCAATTTTGAAGATCACATAGGATCTGTGACCAGAGGGGCTTTTGCCCAGGTTCACCTGGTGCGCCAGTTGCGACCCTATCTGGACCGAGATTCCCTACGCACAGTCACCCATGCATTCGTGACCTCCCGGTTGGACTACTGCAATGCCCTCTACATGGGGCTGCCCTTGAGGACCACTCGGAGGCTTCAGCTGGTGCAGAATGCTGCCGCATGAGTTGTGATGGGGGTTTCCCGATACCCCCATGTAACACCTCTACTCCGCGAGCTACATTGGCTTCCGGTTGCCCTCCGGGTGAGATTCAAGGTGCTGGTGATGACTTATAAAGCCCTAAATGGCTTGGGTCCGGGATATTTGAGGGAACACCTACTGCCGACATCAGGTTCCCTTCGTCCTGTGCGCTCCCACTTGGAGGGCCTTCTCAGGGTGCCACCTGTAAAAGACTGCTGGCGGATAACACCCAGGGGGAGGGCCTTCTCAGTGGGTGCGCCTGCCCTTTGGAACCAGCTGCCCGTGGAGCTTAGGACTGCCCCCGACCTTCGGTCATTCCGCCGGGACCTGAAGACCTGGCTCTTTGAGCTCTCCGGCCCAGGCTGAAAGTTTTTTTTTCACCCCTCAGGGATCAAATTTAATTATTTTAACTGTTTTTAACTCTTGTATTGTATTGATGTTTTTAAATACTTTGTAAACCGCCCTGAGTCCTACAGGAAAAGGGCGGTATATAAATTCAATAAACTTAAACTTGCCTAGATTGATATCAGGTAGCTTTCCTTCATCTGATTGTAGCCAATGAGCATGAGTGTTTAGAGAGCCAATCAGGTGTCATCTTGTTTTGGCAATGAGCCAATCAGATCACAATAGAATTCAGTTATTGATGTCATGTATTGAAGCTGAGAGGAGGACATTTGTCAATGTGTTATGTGATCACTATCAAGTTGGTTGGTTTTTTTGTGTTCTTTCATTTAGTGAGCTTGTAAAACGTAATAAAATAAAAGTAATGGTGGTTGCCCAGAAAGCGATGTAAAATAGTATTATTAAGTGAACGAGGCTACAGTTATAAAGAAATTAGAAGAAAAATTGGTGGAAACTTAAACAAAGGTGGCATTTCTAAATTTTTGAAGAGATATAAGGAGACTCAGTCACTACAAAACCACACTGGTAAAGGCAGGAAAAGGTGCACAACAGCAAGTGATGATAGAAGAATTAAGAGACTGTGCCTACATGACAGAAGAAAATCATCTGGGTGTATACAAGATGAAATGACGCAATACAATTTGAAGTTGCGTGCAAGGACTGTTCAGTGCAGACTGCAGGAATTTGGCCTAAAATCTAGAATTCCATGAAAAAAAGCCACTTTTATCTCTCAAACAAAGGTTGAAAAGACTAAACTGGGCTAAAACCCATGTTACCTGGACAGAGGAACAATGGAACAGTGTTATTTGGAGTGATGAGACCAAGATCTCCTTGTTTGGTAGTGATGGCATAAAGTACGTAAGGAGAAGAAGATTTGCATCCTGATTGCATTACATGTACCGTGAAACACCCAGTCAGTGTTATGACCTGGGGTTGTATAACATCAAAAGGTGTGGGCAGAATTTGTGTGATTAATGGGAATATAAATGGCCAAAAATACATTAATGAAATACTTGAGCCTAAACTGAAGCCTTATGCACATGATCTTTTCCAAGACAACGAAGCACTTATATTTCAACAGGATTCAGCTCCATGTCAGATTGCTGCTGTGTGCAAAAAGTGGCTTCAGGATAATCATATTCCACTGCTGGAATGGCCTGGGATTAGCCCAGACCTTAACCCAATTGAAAATCTATGGAGCTGACTAAAGAAACTTGTTAGTCAGAAGTGACCCAGCAATAAAACCCAGTTAATAGAAGAAATCATTCAATCTTGGTTTCACATTATAACAGCTGCAGAACTAAAGGACCTGGTTCACTCCATGGGAAGACGTTGTAAGGCCGTAATTCATGCTAAAGGTTACCCAACTAAGTATTAACTGACATGGTGATAATTTTTGTATATCTCATTTTTTTTCTACGTGTTTCATTTTTCTTCTTTATAACTGCTATTCTAATAGCAAATCCTTCATAAAAGTTATTGCATTGCAGGACTTAAGGTGCATACAGAAATTCTTCTGAGCTTCTGTGATCAGAGTGGCAAGAAAGAAAGCAACAAACCTTTATTTGAAAGTCCTTTCAAGCTGCTTCAACCTTGTTGATACGATGGCAAACAGAAGCTGATCTGAGGAGTGATGGAAGGAGGGAAGGTCATAAATTGTAAACAAGGCATTATACAAACACCTGAACTTGAACCCCATAAACGAGACATTTAACTTCAGGCAGAGGAAGGGGGGGGCAGGGGAGGAGCAGTGACAAATTGCAGATGCTGTATTGCAAAGCATCTGGTTTCTCACAGAAATGGAATTGTTAAGTTGAGGATGGTAGCTGGAAGTGAGTAGGTGTGTCAAGAATGCTCTAGAATGGAAAACAGACTCTCTCTCCCTGAGCTGCAGAAGTATAATGTGGAGTCTCAATAGAATAACAACAGCAATGAAGTAGCCAGTTTGAGAGGAGTGGGGTAAACAGTTTTTCATTGTTTTAGGAAATGACAGGGAAGGAGCACGTACACTGAATTAAAGGCAGAAAACCTCCAGTTGATGGAAATTTCTACCAGTGGACTAAACACCCTCTCCCCCCCCCCTCAAAAAAAATCTGGAAATTGTCAAAATCAAACAACAGGGGGGGGGAGAAGAAGTCGTCTTAATACATACTCATTCAGTAGGTGAAAATCTGTGAGCTGGACGGTGTACAAGTTATGAAGTTTGCTTTTCAAATTACACAGGAAGTCCAGTTGACATCAGGAATTTTAAATCTTTCAATGCAATGGTGTGTGTGTTCTCTACAGTCACAGTTGGAATATATTTCTTCACTTCTGGGTGGTGGCAGAGTGCAAATATTGGTTACATTGGCTTGGATGCAGAGAAGGAATAGAATTCACCGTGGTGATTTGGTTTTTCTATCTATCTCCTTGCCCTGCAGACCCTGAGAAGCTACTCCAGAGCACAGCTAGTTCCTTTGGACTGGCAAGAGACATTGCTAAGAAGGAAGAAAGGAATCTGAGGAAATTGGAGACCCTTCCAGCCTGCAAAAAAGGAGTTTTGGGGATCCCAAAAATCAAGTGCATGAGATAATATTATAATGCCAACATTCAGCTGTAGTCCTACGTGATTTTTTAGCCCTTTCTTTCTCCTGCTTAGCTCTTTCAGAGGGCTGTGGAAAGTATATGCTAATATGGACGTAGAGAAAGTCTGGAAGGAGTTACACAGATTTCATGAGAGATCCTTGTACCTTTCCTCAAGCACTAGCACTAGTTGTTACCTACGTCCACATGAATTTAAAATAAATTTTTGGAAGAGGAATCTGTTTTTCCTTCACATGTACTGAGGGGACTTCTAACCAAGAAGGATTTCTGAGCTTCTGTATTCCTAGATCAGCTGGCTTTGGAGGAATGAAGTGATCTATTTCTATCTTAGCAAGAGGGTTAGTTAAACCGAAGATAGTCTGCTGTTGTTCATTTATTTTAGATAAGGAAGTTTTCCCAATGGACTTGATTCTTGGATGGCTCCTCTTAATTCTTAAATTTCAGGACCTATCAAGAAATGTTTGCTTGGTGACTTTGAAGAGCCCTTCAGAGCCCCTCAGAAGATTACTTTCATGAGCAGAGGGGAAACCGATGACAGTGTATCCACAATTCCCATAGTTTTCACTTTCTTCTTCGGGGATCAATCAAGGAGGTAAATTAATAAGCAGTGGCTTCCTCTTTTCCTTGTTTTTGTCATCCCACAATCTGATGTAGCTCAGGGCAGAAAATAATTTTACTCTTTCCTTTTACCTTTCAAAATCATCACAGGAGAAGACAAGCAAATTGAAGATTGCCTTAATATTGTTTCTAAAGATTTGGTGAGTGAACATAGCGATGGCATGGAAGCTTCCTGACCATTTTTCCTTTTGGGGGTAGAGGGAGTGGGGGATAATAAGATTTAATCCCGACATTGTCTTACACTAATTCCCTGTCTGGCATGTCACATCAGAAATGGGCCTCAAGGAGTGCATGCCAGAAGTTGTTGGCCTCAAACTCCTAATAGACCCAGACAATATGTTGAATGAAGTGGGATATTGGAAATTGAAATCCAACATCTAGAGAGAAATATGAAACCTATCCTTGTATTGCATAGTTAAATTTACCTTTGGGCAAATTTCAGAAGCAAAAAAAATCACATGACATTGTGTATGCTGTAAAATTATTAAAAATATAGTCAGAAATATATACGTGTTTTAAAAAGTCAAATTCTGTAACTTTGTCTTGGTGATTTTATTGATTGGGGTTCTTTAAAACAGCTAGATGGGAGTTCAAAGCACAACTGAATATACATCACTAATATGGTCCTTAAATGCTTTTGGATGAAGAGATGCTTCTGTTTCTGTTTATTAGTATCCATTATGGTTTCATTGCTTCAGCAGACCATTTTCATGTGGAAGCAGTATTTATTCTATAATGTCTCAAATGTTACTTCAAATGCACTGTCTGTTTTCTAATAACAAAAAAAATAGAGCTAGATTGATGACTGTATTAACCATTCAAGGTCTTTTAACAAATATCTCACTGACATTTATCTTAATAACTTGACAAGTTTACATTCATTGAATTAATGTATGACTATCAGGTTACTAGAAAACTGAAATATCTACTAACCTGCGATGTATACTTGGTTGGCTTTACCTCCTCAGAGGCTCTTTTTATTTGACATTGTGCAGTCTTTTCATGCAGAAAAAATATCTATAAGATTATGAATGCATTTCTCATTAAGAATTTCATTGTAAAACAAGAACTACTCAGTTCAGTTTTAAGTAAAGCAATTGCTAGGTACAAGTTAGCTGAAATATTTTAAACATTATTTCTGGTTTAATATATATATGGTTATATACTATAGTTATATTAAAAAGAATAGCAGAAAAAAGTTGAGTAGTTTCCACATGGTAAAAAAAATGTTAACTATAATAGCTAAATGATATATATACACTTTAATGAACAAGATGAATTAGATTGGTAGCCATTCAAAATAAGTTCTTTTTTTTTTCTTTCTGAAATTTCCTGTCAAGGGAAATAAAATTTAGATCATTATTGGTTTTACAAAAAGGCCCCTAAAGTCCATTTTATTTGTTCATTTATTCATTTTCAGCTAAATTTTTGCCCTAGTTGTCATTCATCCAATCCTTCACTGGGTTACAAATCATACTGAGAGCATCAACTCAGCCACGTGATACATTTTAATTAAGATAAACATTTCCTGTCCATTGCCATGTGCTTTATTATTTGCTTAACAACCTCCTCATCTATGTATTGTTAGTGTCACAGAAAACTACTAGGCAATCATTTGTCTTTAAATATCCCAACAGGAGAATCCATAGATCATCACTGCACATAGCAGAATAGAAATAATTTAAAAAGAAAAAAAAAAAACTAGCTTATCCTTCCTTGATCTCTTCTATTATCTGCTATGTGCAACAACAATGAGCGATAAGACCCCCATATCCTTTTCCACTTTGCCTATAAGCTTTGCAAAGAATACATGACACTAATACTCTAACCCTACTATTTTATTAATAACTTAGTAAATTTACAAACTTAAATCACTTGCACTAATAAACTAACTCAATTTTGTAGACTGGTCACTGGGGCCTAATCAGTGCTTTTTTTGTAAAAGAAAAAGGTGCCGGAACTCACACATGTCATACAACCTGCCTTGCCTACCCTACAAGGTTCCATCCAAAAAAGGTGCCGGAACTCCGTTCTGAGCGTTCTATGAGGAAAAAAGCCCTGGGCCTAATGAACTCTCTTGCATACTTGTGCTTGTTGTTTTCCAAAACATCTGATTTGCCTTATTTATTTTAGGCAGATTCAACTTTGATCATTCTACAAGGCCATGACCAACAAATTCCAGGGGGGAAGACTGGAGCTCTTATAATCCCTGCTAGATCATGTGTTTATTTCTTTCTACCAAAACATCTGGCACTTTACAACACATGGGTCATAATTCTAAACAAAAATCTGGTAATAAAATGACAGCTCCAGCAGGTTAGTAGCATAAAAGGAAGAATGACCTTGGGTGATCCCTAACATCAAATTTGCTTATTAATACAGCTGAACACACAAACACATACACATCATGTATTGAGCTATTTTGTTTATTTGCATTATAAATTAGATTCTGTGAAATATCTAGAAGATACATTCAATAGTGTTGGTTTAGCCCCCACCCAACCCAATTAGTAATGTCATCATTAAACCCTATGCTAAGGCAAAAAAGGGTGTGTGTGTGTGATCTGTCTATAAATAATGTGTATTTTTCCAGGCAGTAAATGATGGGAACTTTCTCAGCAAAATATGTGTCATATCCTACACACACACACACACACACTTGGATGAAAAGCAAAAATAATTTGTTGGCATACAGATATATGCACTTACAGCTACTTCAATAAAGACATATTATCTACTTTGGCACTTCCAGAGACCAATTCAGTTCTGTTTTCTTCCTTTTTAATTAAGTTGGCTTATATCTGGACAGGATGTGGCTAATAAATACCTTTGAAAAACCAGCATATTTGAGATGGTGACTGATCATCTCACATCTGTTAGTTGGTCAGATTGCCGAGAGCTGTAGTTCAGCTACATCTTCATGGCTCCAGGTTATGTAGATAAGGATCAATCATTTTTCTTCCTCAAGCTTCTTAGATTTCATAGCTGCTGAGAAAGCATTATATAGGCAATTAAAATTTCTTGAATTGCATCGATGATCATGTTGAGTCACAGCACTTTATGCAATCATGTAACAGCAATCAGTGAAGTCTGATCAATACTTACCCCTCTCAAGATTTTCTACTAGAACTATAGATCTCTGCCTGGGATGAGAAGGAGAATGGCATCTGATGAAATACTGTCTGTGAACTCACTCTACCTCTTTTGCGTAGAGTCACAACCAGCATTAGGATAGGCATCACAATTCCCATTTTATCATTCTGACAATTTGATTGCAGCCCTCTGCATCTTCCAAATCTTTGGAAGATTTGTATCTTGTATGGGTATGGGTATGGGTGTGTCTTTTGTTGTACAATGTGGGAGGGCCACATTGTAGAAGATAAGAGTCATTTGGCAATACAATAACAAAGACCTTAGAGATCCAATAATTCAAAGTCTTGGCAAAAGGAAACGTTTCCAGAATGAAACAGCATGAAATCCAGGAATAACTTACAAATACAAATGACTGCTTTGTGGTTGAAATTGATGTCAGTTTAAGTAATTTGTGTAACTAAGTACCAGTTTATGGAGATTGAGATCAGAATCAGCATAGAAGAATCAAATAAGTGGTACACTCAATTACTTCTAGCTGGCTCTCTTGCTAACAGAAACAGAAACAGCTAAACAAGCTATGGGAATTCTCTTCATGCTTTGTTTAACTTTATATGCATTCCAGAGCTCTTCCTTGTGTCTCCCAAATAAGCCAAAAATCTCAATCCAAGGGGGAAAAAAGTTGACTTCTGATTTTGTTAGGAAGGAGACAAGCCAGAGCTCCTGACTAGCACCTATTAATAAACAATCTGACAAAGTAACATCTATGGGTTGTTTAGTCAGTCCTGCTGACAAGAGAAACCAAGTGGGGACAATCAACCAGTATCTAGTAGCCTTCTTGCTTGTTCACGCTAAGCCAGTGTTCTTGTACATTCTACCCTATTGCAAAATGTCATTGTGTAATTTCAAGTCAACTTTTTCCAATATGATATATAGTTGGGTTTTTTTGTACTCTATTGGAGGCTAGGGATTCTGATGACATTATTTCTGTCTTTTAAGAAAATGGGATTAGAATTAGAAGCTGACATCTTTATGTACTTCTGTTCCTGCTGCCACTTAGCATCTGTGCACATCTTGTAAAGTTCACAATTGAAGCACTGCAACTTGAATAAGTTCATATTGAGGCCATCATGCTAACCACATCTCATTTAGAATCCTGGCTATTAAACATCTTAATAATTTCATCGAAGAAAGCCACATATGAAGCTAATGGTTTTAGGAATGTTGGTTACCAAGGTAACAAATAAAATTCTGGCTATTGGGGAGTACTTTGCTTTCAGTGAAGAGCTGTATCCTTCTCAATTATTGGGCAGAATAGAAAAGTAGTAAACAAGGTTATAAATCTTTGGAATTCATAATCACAGTAATAGAACAATAGGCAGGAACTGATATGCTAGATATTGAGAGAGAAATATTGCAATTTACTATTTTACAATTGTGCAGTGGTCTTTAAAACTAAGATATTTCAAACCTTTTAGTGCATCTCAGAATACACTACAGCAGTGCCACAAACAAAAACAATGGATTGAATCCAGTGGTGGGATTCAACTGGTTTGCACCACTTTGCCAGAACCGGTAGCTAATTTTTTTGTTGCCCAGGCCCAGAATGGACTTCTGGAAGCGGCATCGACACAGAGAACTGGTTGTTCACATATTTTTGAATCCCACCACTGATTGAATCTAATTATTTCCTTCCTGTAAACCATGAAAGCCCATGTATACTGCTCAAAAAAATAAAGGGAACACGAGATAAGACATCCTACTATTAAATATAGTACATTGTGTTGTTTAAGTGTTCCCTTTATTTTTTTGAGCAGTATATTTTTCTTTGCAAATTTATCCCATATTCTCACCTCTGAAGTTTCAGAAAGGCTTCTTCTGCATTTGACATAAGAACCCCATTCTAGCTTCCCTAACTTCCTATGGGGCAGGGGTGATTTCCAAAATAAGAAAAAAACGTTATTTCAGCCATAAAATGACTGATTAGATTCTTCCTTTTTTTGAGAGAGAAAAAGATCATTTTTCAGATGAATACATTAATAAATTGCCATTTTTAGATACAGGAGCTAAGGTCAAACCAGAAGACTTTAGAAGACCTCTTCTTCATTATTGTGTTGTAAGAAGTCAGCACCACCACCACCACCACCCCCAGAGAAGGAGATATTAGGGGGGATTATTAAAAAGGCAGAATATTATGTTTCCAGAAAGAATAATGGAGGGGAAAAATCTTAAAAGGCTTTTCGGCCCATGTTGTGTTCGGATCGACGACACACACACAGCAAGGTAGTGCAGTAATTGTTTATTGTTACACGTAGAGTCAACTGGGGATCCCCGTCCGGGTGGCTCAATATATGTCCGGCAGCCGCTGGACGCTAGCCAACCCCCGGCCGGGAATCTCCCGCCACAGGAACACCACCCAACCCAGGCTCGTGGATTTCCCGCCAGTGGGAAACCACTCCCCTGCTAATCTACCTATACAACACCCCTTCCCCCCCAGATAGAGTTATATTATCTAACGTAATCTTTTAAGTAAGTGGGTGGCTTGTGAGCCCTAACAGGATATCTCCCCCCTGGAATGTCAGCTCTGTTGTGGATTTCCCCGTTGGGCCTTGCTGCCTGTTGGGGTGTCGCAGCAGGTGTCGGGTCTACGGGTTGTTGTGTTAGTTGTTGTGGTTGTGGTTGTTGCCTTTTCGCTCGATCCGTGCCATCAGGGTGGTTGGTCCTTGCAGGCATCTTCCCGAACCTTCGGGCAATCTCGTCGATGTCGGCTTCCCACGTGTAGTCCACCTCCCCACCGTCCACATGACTTTCCATATTGATTTCCGCTGTGGCGCCATTGCTGTTGTGGGGGGGTCGCGTCTCCCAGTTGATTCGTAGGTGAGGAGCTCGTCCAACACCTCCTGTAAATCTCCGGTGGGCTTTGCGATTATTCTATTCTGAAGTTGTTCATCTCGCAAGCCCAGAACCACCCTGTCGCGGATCCGGATCTCTAAATTACCGTACTTGCAACGCAGGGCCGCTTCCCTCACGGCGGCCACAAACTGCGTTATCGACTCGCCTGGCTTCTGGTTTCTTTTTTCAAAGATCCGCCTCCAGTATAGCTCTAATCTCTTGGGGGTGAAGTGAACACTTAGCTTAGCCAGTAAGTCTGCGTACGAAACGCTTGCCACCGGCAACGGTTGGCACAGTCCTACGGCGACCTGGTAAACCGGTGTGCCGCTGATGGTGAGGAGTGCCGCCGCTTTTTTCTGGTCGTCCGTTATGCCGTTTACGAGCAAGAATCCCTCGACCTGGCTGACGTACTCCTCCCAGTCTTTGGGGTAGTTCGGGTCGAATTCCTTCAGAGATCCGACTTGGGCCATTCCGCTTTCTGTTCACGGCGATTGGCTGCTTGGTTGACGGCGATTTGAAATTCCCGCTTCGTGCGTTGCTGGCTTCCACCTCTTCCTTCGCTGTTCCGCCGAGCGATCCCACCTTCGTCGCCACTGTTGTGTTCGGATCGACGACACACACACAGCGAGGTAGTGCAGTAATTGTTTATTGTTACATGTGGAGTCAACTGGGGATCCCCGTCCGGGTGGCTCAATATATGTCCGGTAGCCGCTGGACGCTAGCCAACCCCCGGCCGGGAATCTCCCGCCACAGGAACACCACCCAACCCAGGCTCGTGGATTTCCCGCCGGTGGGAAACCACTCCCCTGCTAATCTACCTATACAACAGCCCAGGTTTCCCTAGGCCGAAACTGAGCAGGCCAGCTGTGTAGAAGTGCGGATTTGATAATCCTATTCAGAAAGACTGGGCCACTTATTCATAAGCAATAGCCCCTTCAGCCACAGCCCCAGAGAAGCAGAACATTACCCTTAGGACCTAAACGGATTAACCCACCCCCATTAGAATACCAAAAGGGCACACTCAAGCTCAGGTCAAAGTACACGACACAGGAATAGGAAGAACCTCAAATACAAAGCCACAGGAACAGGAAGAACCTCAAATACAAAGCCCAAAAAAGGTATAAAAGCACACCTATCCCATTTTGTCAGCTGTCCCAGAACCACATGCTGTTGGTTCTGTTCTTCAAGAAACAACAACCTTCTTTCTAAATAGCCTTAATTTTGTTTATTTCCGGCTTGGACTGGACATGAAGATTTTCCTTTCAACACGATGCTGCCTGAAGGGGCTTGCTATTATTGTAGAAAGCCTTTAGGTTTATTATAGGATTTTAGTACTGAATTGTACTAATTTCAGTGCTGCCCACAGTCAGTCACATTGCTAACTTATATACTGATTATAGGCCAATTGTATAATGTAAAGAACCCTCCATTGCATTCATATTTTTAAGACCCAGGTTATGCAAATACATATATATATATAAAAGAACAAACTACAGTTTAAATGGTCTGCCTTTAACAAAAATATCATGTAGCACTTCTGAAATAATCATGGCAAATGAAATTCTTCTCCATAGTTAAAAGAGAGAAAACATGCAATATTTATGTTTTAAGGAGCATGAACTTTTAATATAGCCTAGCTATATAATCTCTATTCTTTAACCATCCTTTTGTTGCTAGTAATCAAAATTCTGGGCCTCAGTGTATCACAAAACAATGTTTTTGTAGCATTTTTAACTATTCCCCCTGCCTTTTAAAACTGGCTACCCAATTTGTTTTCCATGAAATTACTCTCTAGACACTTCAAATCTATTTCTTTCAGAGCTGTTCTCTTAGAGCTGTAATTTTGTTCTGAAAGCAGCATTCATCTCATTTTTCCCCCCACAGCAATCATTGTTCTAGATGAGCGTATTCCCAAGGACACATTTAAAAATACTAATGTAGCTTTACCTGTTTGAAGTGGCCTCTTCTGTTGTCAATAGTTGTGGAGTGGGAAGGCCCACAATCTAGTGTTTTTCGGTAAGTACCACCAAGTTTTTATTCAGCTTTCACAAGAGCAGGGCACTTGGATCTCTCAATACTGTTGTGGGAGAATGGCTTTCCAGAAAAAAAAGAGAGAGAGAGAGAAGATGAATTAAATTACTGCAATTTGGGCCACAAAAAAACAGTGCACTCTTTGGCATGCTTAAGCTTTTTTATAAAAATAATTTTATTGAAGATTACATGGTACCGATGAAATGAGTACAGCTATGAAAAAGTGCAAGAAAAAAGGAGAAAAAAAGAAAGAAAAATAAAATAAAATAAGTAATTTCCCCTTTCATCCCAGCAAGCATAAACAACTTTGATAACTTATCACCATTTCTTAAAATATATCACTCTCTTCTTCCCATATCTTACCTTATTCTCTATAATCAAGTCATCCAGACTATGCCTCATCATCCATTCCAATCAGCAAAAGGTCATTAAGGATTACCAGAAATAATATCTATTATAAATTTGATGTAATAAATTTACTTGAATTCCTTCCTTTTACGTACATTTATACTTCATTTTCTGTTTTTAATCAAATTCCCCAAACCTCATAATTTAAATTCAAAAATCCAATAAAACTTACCAGGTTTGACCTTAATGAGAAAATTTCAAAATGCAGCAAGCAACCTTTTCCACACAGAGATAGTCCTTGACTTACAAAGGATTGCTTAGTGACTATTCAAAGTTACAACACACCTCCCCAGGGCTATGTAAAACCTGAATTTGAAATTCTGATAGCTGCCCCCCTTCCTGATGGTAATGTAAACACATTTTGGGCACTTGACAACTGGTCTGCATTGACAGCCATTTGCATGATCACGATTCACATTTTTCCCGCAGAAAAAATAGACACCCATTGTGAACAATGGGCTTGTTTAATGACTGTGATGATCCACTTAATGACTACTACAAAAAATTTTGCAAAATTGGACATGGTCATATGACCTGCTTAATGACCAACCCAGCTTCTGACTCTAATTCCAGGCTCAGTTACAGTTGTAAGTCGAGGACTACATGTATAACTCTTATCCTTAATCAAAACTTTAAAACATCATCCAGACCTGATCATAAAAAATCCATTAAAACATGCCAGAGATAGCAACCTATCTATTTTAACCTTGGTTTAAAAAAAATCAACTATGGCAGGAAAGGTTGTAAAATGGGGCAAAACTCACTTAACAAATGACTTACTTAGCAACATAAATTTTGGGCTCAATTGTGGTCAGCTTGAGGCTGGGAGGACCTTTACCCAAATCTGTATTGTGCACCGTTTGTGCCCATTCCTGATTCAAGGGGTCCCACTTGTGGTCAACTCATGCCCTGGTTACCTCCCAGTTGGACTATTGCAGTGCCCTCAACATGAGGTTGTCCTTGAAGAGTATCCAGAAACTTTAGCTACTGGAAAACGTAGCAGTGCAAGCAGTTATGGGTGTCTCTGGTAGAACATACCTTACACCGATGCTGTGTCAACTGCATTGATTAACAGTTTGTTTCTGAGCCCAATTCAAGGTGATGGTATTGACCTTTAGAATCCTACATGGCATGCAACCAGGTTACTTGAGGGACTGGACTTTTCCTGATTTCATCTGCCCACACCACCAGACCTAACAGAATGGGCATGTTATGGGTTCTGTCATGTTTGGTGAGCCCTAGGTGATGGGTCTTTTCTGTGATTGCCCCCATGGAATCTCCTGTACACCTGAAGTGTGGATGCCCTTATCACTTCAGAGCTTCTGAAGGTCCCTGAAGACCTGGGGATCCCAGGAGATAGATGAACTAGTGAGGTGGCTTCATTACTATTAACATCCCTTTGTCTATTCTTGTTTTAGCTGTTTTTATGGTTTTTAAAGCATTTAATATATGGTAATGATTTTAGATATTTATTTAATTTGCTGTATGTTGCTTAACATCACTTATTTGTGAGATGGGCTGCTACATAAATTAGATAAATAAAATATTTGCTACTCCAACTTCTGGTTACATGTTGATGCAGAAGAACCTTGAGCCTACCTGACCATATCTGCCTCAATTTTGCTGAGCTAGAATAATTTTTGCTGTTCAAATATTAGAAAAAAATATTTGAAACATTCCTAGGATTAAAGAATTGACTTTGCATTAATTGATTTCAAACCACAGTAATTGGAATTTTATATGCAGCATTTTTCTTCTCTTTCTACTCTATCCCTGCATACCACCCAGAGGTTTGATAGATGGGTCTTGGAAAACCATAGCAGGAAGGGAAGTTGGGGGAAATTGGTGAGGCTGGCATGTGCATCTTAGTTTAGGACAAAAACAAAAGTTTTATGGCATGAAAAAAGCAAGCCACATCTTTCTATTGAAGTGTAATCCAAGAGAGGATCTAAATATCTAATTAAGCATCATCCAAGAAACAAAGAGGAAAAACACGGAATTTGTTTCCCATTGTACCATATAGGTAGTCCTCAACTTATGATCACAATTGAGCCCAAAATTTATGTTGCTAAGTGAGACACTTGTTAAGTGAGTTTTTCCCCATTTTACAACTTTTTCTGCTATAGTTGTTAAGTGAATCATTGCAATTGTTAAGTTAGTAACACGCTTGTTAAGTGAGTTTACCCATTGACTTTGCTTGTCAGAAGGTTGCAAAATGCGGCTGCGCGGGTTGTGGTGGGAGCATCCCGATACTCCCATATTACACCCCTCCTGCGTGGGCTGCATTGGTTGCCGGTTGCCCTCCGGGTGAGGTTCAAGGTGCTGGTTCTTACCTATAAAGCCCTACATGGCTTAGGCCCGGGATATTTACAGGACCGTCTGCTGCCAGGAACGACTTCCCATCGCCCTGTGCGCTCACACAGGGAGGGTCTCCTCAGGGTGCCATCGGCCAGACAATGTCGGCTGGTGACCCCCAGGGGGAGGGCCTTCTCTGTCGGGGCGTCTGCCCTTTGGAATCACCTCCCCCAAGAAATTTGGATGGCCCCAGATCTCTGGTCCTTTCGTCGCGACCTAAAGACATACCTTTTCCAACCGGCTGACCTGGACTGACGATGGGGGTTTTAATTTTTTTTAAATTTTTATTGGTTTTTAGTGGGGCTTTGTAAAATTTAATCTCTTTTAATATTTGTATTTATTGTTTTTATTGTTGTTTTATTGCTGTTAGCTGCCCTGAGTCCTTCGGGAGATAGGGTGGCATACAAGTCCCATAATTAAATTAAATTAAATTAAAAGATGATCACATGACCCCAGAACATTGCAACTATCCTAAATATGAGTCAGTTGCCAAACACCTGAATTTTGATCACTTGACCATGGGGATGCGGCAATGGTCGTAAGTGTGAAAAATGGTCATAAGTCACTTTTTTCAGTGATTGAACTTTGAACAATCACTAAATGACCTGTTGTAAGTTGAGGACTATCCGTATTATGTTTGCAATATGATTCTGCCTGGCTTGCTTGTTCACATTTACTTAAGTCCATTGTAATTTTTATAGTGCCTATTTTCACAAATAATGGCACTTGTCTTGATCACATTATGTTCTTATTCCTACACATAGTGCAATAAGTATGGCTATGTGCAGACCTGCATTTCTGTGGAATGAAATATAAACTTTTGTGGGGGGTCAGGGTAGACCACCCCAGCACTCATCATTCTATGAGCTATAGTTAAGTTAAAATAGTTGTGGTT
Source organism: Vipera berus (assembly GCF_964194415.1). NCBI lineage: Eukaryota > Metazoa > Chordata > Lepidosauria > Squamata > Viperidae > Vipera > Vipera berus. The sequence continues at coordinate 66,525,951 of NC_138203.1, forward strand.
TATTTTATTATTATTATTGTTTAAAAATTATTCCCAAAGCATTGTTTGGCTCAGATGACATTCTTTTCTGCAGAAAGAAAGAATTATTTTACAATTTAAACACTGTTCTATTGCCTGCTGCCTTGTTCTCTCCTGCACCGTCTCTCTGTCACCTTTCTGAATATTTTTACTGTACTCAGTAAAACATAATCAAATAATAGTCTTTTGTTTGATCTCAATCAGAACAGTATACACTTCGGCATCATCAGGTTGATTAATTAATTAATGCAGTTCTGACTGATGATATTTAATTCTTTGGAAGAATTCTTTGCATTTCTTTTTTATATAAGATCAAATGCTAATTTGCTTTGCTATATTCCTGTATCTAATCAAACTCAGATTAATTGTGCTCAATCAAAGTTCTCAGGTTTCTTCAATGACAAAGCCTAACAAAGAATAAGAAGCTATTTAAGTTGTGTAATGGGAGCTGACAAGAGGATTTTTTTGAGACCATCTTAAATTTTATAACAACAACAAATCTTTTCAGAAATGGCTTGAACATCAGACTGAGGCACTGTCTAGACAGAAGGCTTCAAGTATTGCCAACTTTTTTTAAAAAAATTCTGCTCTTCCAGGATGGATTTTTTTTTCCTAGGCTAAGTAAACAGGGACAAGAAGCTGTGAGAACTTTTGTGAAGTTTTCACGTAGAAGATAAGGTTACTGGACCACTCACAAATAAAGACGGGCAATTGCATAACAAGGAATGTAACTAATTTCCTTCACATTTATTATCAAGTACATTAAATTTTAGTAGTGGTTTTTTTAGCTACCGTGTTTCCCCAAAAATAAGACCCAACTGGAAAATAAGCCCTAGCATGATTTTTCAGGATGCTTATAAGATAAGCCCCACCCCCCAAAATAAGCCTCAGTTAAGACTGTCAGCCCGACGGCTGCATTTATTTATTTATTTATTTATTTATTTATTTATTTTATTTTATTTATATACCGCCCTTCTCCTGAAGGACTCAGGACGGTGTACAGGGCACTAAAAATAAGAATACAGGATACAAGATTTAAAGTTAGATGATTGTGCCCAATGTTGTAGGTTAGTTAAAGTAATGTTAAAACCCAAACCCATCAGGCCAGGCCGGCTTGTTCGAATAGATAAGTTTTTAGTATTGTATTTCCCTGAAAATAAGTCCTAACTGGAAAATAAGCCCTAATGTGCCTTTTGGAGCAAAAATTAATACAAGACCTGGTCTTATTATCAGGGAAACACTGATATGACACTTTGATATGACATTTTAGGCACTGAAATCCTCCAGAGAAGCTAGAATTTTGGCCATAAGGCTAAATTCTTCTACTCCCATTGATCTAACTAGTACAGTTGGCCTGCTGTTCAAAAATTCTGAAAAATGTAATTCTAAACTAGTTGGAAAGCTCTAAATTTGGAAAGGCAAAATAGAGCATTTCAAGCTACTATTGTTTGCCTAATGGGGAAATATGTTAGAGACAGATATAGAAAGCAATCTATAAATTACTTCAGAACTCAGATGATTTTTGTCGCTGAAATTTGTGGGACCTTTTCTACGGTTATGAAAATCAGCTCCGGCTCTGCTGAAAATTTAATCAATAAATGAGAAATGAGGTTTATAGATTCTTCCTCTGCCTCTTTTTTCACATTTAGGTCAAGCAGGTGTTGCTTCTTATTCTATTGATTTAATGATCTCTGCTGCCCATATTGTGTTCATACACTTAGCAACTTAGTCAATGGCTTCCAATTTGAGATGGAAATACTCAGGTAATAAGTTATCTACTTAAAAGGTTAGCCATTGATAGAGTTATTGATACTTTGCTGCTCTCCCATCAATAAACCACAGCTGAATTATGTTGATGTGACTGATCTGAAACTGAAGAAAGTAATGCCTGGCCACCGAATAGTTAAGCCATTTTTAAAATCTATTTCTGTTTCATTGGGTATTTATGAATAAACAAACAGGCTCTATGACTTGCAGAGTGGGATGGAATTTATAATTAGCTAAAAAACCCACCCAACAAATAAACACAAAACAAACAATAAATTCAACCCACACACGTACATTAAGCTGAAGTGGTAAATAGGAGTGAAGATATATAACACAATAGGATTCCCAGCTCAGATAATAGAAGATAAATGTTCTCAATCAGCTAAATAAAGATGCAGAGCATTCTACTTCAGCATGAAAATGTTTTTTTTTTTTAATGTTGGGTCTCTAAGAACTGAAAAGGACGTTAGTTGGTGATATTATCAGTTGAATCGTTTGATGTAATATCTTCACCCTATGGTGTAGGGGTCCAAAAGATAACACGGTGTCTTAAGCCTACAAGCATTGTCCATTAATCATTCCAGAGAATAAATAAACAATTTTGAGTTGATGGTATTAAGGTATGACATAGGTGCTAAAGTCTCTGCAGAGTTAAAGGCAGGCATTTTGCATTTTATCTTATTCCTCAAATAAACTCAATAATTTATCTCTTACCGAGTTTGTAAAAAAAGAAACATTTAGCTAATGGCCCACAGGTTGTCCATTCCTTTATATAGGATTACAATCTTTTCAATCTTGAGAACTAGATAGATTATGTGCTGCTAGCTTGAGATCTACCAGGTAGTCCTCAACTTACAAACATTAATTTAGTGACTGAAGTTATGATGCACCATAAAAGAAGTTATGGGAAAAACTATGGGAAAAAGATTGTAAAATCAAGTGTGGTCACATGCAGCTTCATGACTGCACTGCTTCATGACATGGGATCCCTGCAGGCCCACCCCCTCCTTCACACTCACACTGGCCATATCGCAGACTTATCTTTCAAAGAGCTATGGAATTCACATTGAGGAAGGTGGGCAGGCCACTCCATTCCTCGGTGTCCCTGAGCCTCATGGCATTGTTCTGGAAACAGCCACCATTTTCAGAACAGCCACAATTCATTGAGGCTTCTCCAAAAATGGTAGCCAGTTCTGGGATACCCGATATGTCTGTGATGCTCTCCCTGAATGTGGAGGGATGGAGCAGCCAGCATTTCTTTCCTAATGTGAGCTCTGGAGCCCAAGACCTTCTCAAAGGAGGAGGAAGGGGGTAAGCAGGCACAAGGTATGTGGGGGACCTGGTAGAGTGGGATGTGGGAGAGATAAATAGAGGGTTGTTGTCAACCTTAGAGCCTTGGTGGAGCAGTGGGCTAATGCCTCCTTAAGTAACACCAGCTGCCTGCAATTAGTGCAGGTTCGCATCCCACCAGGCTCAAGGTTGACTCAGCCTTCCATCCTTCCGAGGTAGGTAAAATGAGGACCCAGATTGTTGGGGGCAATTAAGCTGACTTTGTAATAATGCCGCTTGGGGTGTGTGTGAAAGCCCTAATAAGCGGGCATATACATAGAATGAAGGCTACTGCTAAGCTTGTAAGCCACCCTGAGTCTTCGGAGAAGGGCGGGATATAAATGGAATTAAAATAAAAATAAATAAAAATAAAAATAAAAAATACCCCTGGAGTTAGTCCTAAGGGTGAATGACTGCAGGGGTGCTGCTGTGGCTATAGCTTTGAAACGGGGTCTATGGTAACTTTGAACAGCTGCTAAATTACTAGTCTTAAGTTGAAGACTAACTGTAGTACACCGGTCATCTGGTTGGTGAAAAATAAGGGGAATTTTTGCTAGCTAATTGCCAATGTTGACTCAGAAACTACAATCCTTCTCTATAAGTACAGACAACCTCTGATCAACTCTCAATAGAAAAACTGCTTACACTTCCCCCTTATCTGTATATGCAGTGTTAGTTTAATGAGGTTATACAAACATACTTCATCTCCCTGAGCACACCCCTGAGCTTATTGGGAAGTGTAATAGATCCTCCTCTTTCCAGCAAGAGGATTCATAGACCAGCATCACTGTCTAGTGAGTCCAAACTGGGAAGATTCTCCATGAAATTAATGCCGTGCCATCCCATATAGCTGCTCTCAGATCTTACTTTCACTAACCCTTAGAAAAATGCAAATGTTCTGATAGCCAACCAATAAACAGGAAAATCTGTTCTTTGCGTGGCAGTCTAGTATGGCAGCATGGTCCCTTGTTTCCACCTAATCTTTTCCCTCCTGACTTGAGCTGAATGTGTAACAGGACCGCTTGTGCACTGTTAGTGTTTTATTTAAACAAGGAGAGCAATGCCCTTCTTACGCTTAAATCTGTGAAGTCTCACTGCTGCACTGAGCAGCCAGGTAAAATCTAATTCTAACAAGAGCTTGATTTTTCTGCTCAGTGGGTTTTGATTCCCTGTTGTAAGACTGCTTGCTAATTTCCTGTCTGCCTGTTTCTGACATCTATAACCCAACATCATATACAAAACAAGGGAAAGGGCTTTTTTTAAAGTGTCTCAAACAAAAAACTAAAGAAAGGAAAGCAGAAGCATTTGCAGAAGTCTCAATTTCACAATCATGGAAAGCTATCCAGTGTTGAATAGTTTCAGTGAAATGTGCCAGTTTTGAAAATAGATTCGACTGGAACAGAGAATCTCAAACTTAATTATTCTAGGTTTTCTTCTGTCTCTGCAAGGGTGTAAAAGAGCTTTACTGGAAAATCTTGGATATTTTATAAAGCTCCCCATCCATTTTTCTCAGAAGGACATATGTTGGGAGGAAATATAATCAAGAGCCATGGTGGTGCAGTGGTTGGAATGCAGTATTACAGACTAATTTACTGTTTACTGGCAGGAGTTTGATCCTGACTGGTTAAAGGTTGAACTCAGCCTTCCATCCTTCCGAGGTCGGTAAAATGAGGGCCCAGTTTGTGGTTGCAATATGCTGACTCTGTGAACCACTTAGAGAGGGCTGTAAAATACTGCGAATCACTATATAAATCTGCTATTGCTATAATTGAAAGCCTCTTTGTTTCCAACTGGGTAATGGGGAATTGACCAAGGGACTAGTGGGTTGTCCTCACTTTACAACCAGTGGAAGATAACTAAAACCCTTCTCTTCCAAGATTCTTCAGATCCAAACCTCCTTTTCAGCAATATATGAAATTTCATGTGACTTAATTGACATTATGTGATCACCTCTGGATTCGAGGCAGTGACAAAGAGAAGCTCTTAGGAAAAAGTTGTAGATTCTTTTGTTGTTGTTAGCTGCAAAGTCATGTCCGACCCATCGCGACCCTATGGACAACATTCCTCCAGGCCTTCCTGTCTTCTACCATCTTCTGGAGTCCATTTAAGCTCATGCCTACTGCTTCAGTGACTCCATCCAGCCACCTCATTCTCTGTCATCCCCTTCTTCTATTGCCCTCGATCTTTCCCAGCATTAGGCTCTTCTCCAGTGAGTCCTTCCTTCTCATTAGGTGGCCAAAGTATTTGAGTTTTAGCTTCAGGATCTGGCCTTCTAAAGAGCAGTCAGGATTGATCTCCTCTAGGACTGACCGGTTTGATCGCCTTGCAGTCCAAGGGACTCGCAGGAGTCTTCTCCAGCACCAGAGTTCAAAGGCCTCAATTCTTTGGCGCTCAGCCTTTTTTATGGTCCAACTTTCACTGCCATACATTGCAACTGGGAAGACCATAGCCTTGACTATACGCACTTTTGTTGACAGGGTGATGTCTATGCTTTTTAGTGTGCTGTCTAGATTTGCCATGGCTTTCCTTCCCAGGAGCAAGCGTCTTTTAATTTCTTGGCTACAGTCCCCATCTGCAGTGATCTTGGAGCCCAGGAAAACAAAATCTGTCACTACCTCCATTTCTTCCCCATCTATTTGCCAGGAATTGAGAGGGCCAGATGCCATGATCTTGGTTTTCTTAATGTTAAGTTTCAACCCAAGTTTTGCACTCTCCTTCTTCACCCGCAACAAGAGGCTCTTTAGTTCTTCACTTTCTGCCATTAGAGTGGAATCATCTGCATATCTTAGGTTGTTGATATTTCTTCCAGCAATCTTAATTCCAACTTTTGATTCATCTAGCCCTGCCTTTCTCATGATGTGCTCTGCATATAAGTTAAATAGGCAGGGCGACAGTACTGTATACAGCCTTGCCGGACTCCTTTCCCAATTTTGAACCAATCAGTGGTTCCGTGTCCAGTTCTCACTGTTGCTTCTTGACCCGCATATAGGTTTCTCAAGAGACAAATAAGATGGTCTGGTACTCCCTAGATTCTTTACACATTAAAAAAAATGAAAAATTTCCTCTGCTATCTTGCAAAGTCATAGAGTAAATCTGAATCCCTAAACTGACCAGAAGAATTTTGTTACCAAACAAGAACATTATTTTAAGGCTACGATTAACCTTAAAACATCAAATGCTAACACAAGCAATAAAATAGCAAACGTTTCCAAATCTGCACATTGCTTGTCAATATACTTCAATGTTGGACGATCATGTCCCCCTCATTCTGTGCAAAGGAGGGCATTTTGTACCACTTGGGGTAAAAAATTAGGAGAGCAAAACAGCAGGAAGGCAATAATCTTTTCCAGGGCTAATACAGGTGGTCCTTAAGAACCACAACTGAGCCCAAAATTTCTGCTGCTAAGTGAAATATTTGTTAAGTGAGTTTTGTCTCATTTTACAGTCTTCCTTCCATAGTTGTTAAGTGATTCACTGCAGTTGTTAAGTTGGTAATATGATTTTCAGTGAATCTGGCTTCCCCATTGACTTTGATAGTTAGAAGGTTGAAAAAGGTAATAAAATGACCCTGGAAGACTACAACCATATAGATATGGTTGAGCCTTGGTGGAGCAGTGGGCTAATGCCTCCTTAAGTAACACCAGCTGCCTGCAATTAGTGCAGGTTTGCATCCCACCAGGCTCAAGGTTGACTCAGCCTTCCATCCTTCCGAGGTAGGTAAAATGAGGACCCAGATTGTTGGGGGCAATTAAGCTGACTTTGTAAAAATGTCGCTTGGGGTGTGTGTGTGAAAGCCCTACTGCTAAGCTTGTAAGCCGCCCTGAGTCTTCGGAGAAGGGCGGGATATAAATGGAATTAAAATAAATAAAAAATAAAAAAAAATATAAAGCAGTTGCCAAGCAAAAAAGCCAAGAGATAGATATCTAGATATCTGTATCTGTATCTCTCTTTCTTTGTCTCTCTCTATCTACTGTAAACAGGGACGCGGTGGCTCAGTGGGTTAGGACACTGAGCTTGTCGATCAGAAGGTCGGCAGTTTGGCGGGTCGAATCCCGAGTGCCGCGTAACAGAGTGAGCACCTGTTACTCGTCCCAGCTTCTGCCAACCGAGCAGCTCGAAAGCACGTAAAAATGCAAGTAGAAAAATAGGGACCACTAGGGTGGGAAGGTAACACCGTTCCGTGTGCCTTTGGCGTCTAGTCATGCCGGCCACATGACCATGGAGACGTCCTCGGACAAGCGCTGGCTCTTCGGCTTTGAAACGGAGATGAGCACTGGCCCCTAGAGTCGGAAACGACTAGCACGCATGTGTGGGGGAACCTTTACCTTTACCTATCTACTGTAAATCTGTATCTATACACACACACACACATACATACATTTTCCCTGCTATTGTACCCACACTTTCCTGTTTCAGGACAGTAATTCCCAATCTTTTTCCTTCCTGTGAGTGGGTTTTTATAGATGTATACAGGTAGTCCTTGATTTATGACTCCAATTGAGCCCAAAATTTCTGTTGCTAAGTGAGATATTTGTTAAGTGAGTTTGGCCCCATTTTGTGACCCTTCTTGCCACAGCTGTTAAGTGAATCACTGCAGTTGTTAAGTTAGTAACACGGTTGTTAAGTGAATCTGGCTTCCTCACTGACTTTGCTTTTCAGAAGGTTGCAAAGGTGATTGTATGACCCTGGGACACTGCCACCGTCATAAATATGAGCCAGTTGCCAACCATCTGAATTTTGATCACATAACCATGGGGGATGCTGAAAAGGTTGTAACTTTGAAAAATGGTCATCAGTCACTTTTCTCAGGGCCATGGTAACGTCAATCAATCACTAAAGGAATGTTTGTAAGTCAAGGACTACCTGCACTGTCTTTCCACTTACTTTTGCAAGTAAAGTGTCTGCAATTCTGGCTGGTTTCTAAAGAAGAACGGGAGGTAAAGTCCCAAGCTTACATTTGATGTAGCAACTATGGTAAGCGGAAAATCTTCCACCTTGTAAGTGTGGAGGCTTCTTCAACATTCCAACATCAGTTTGGCTGTTGATGTCATAGCTGCATTTACTTTTGGAGGCAGTCCTGTGCTGCACAATTTCTTAGCTTACATTTGAGTAAGTTCAACGGGACTTGATATCTTCTTACAGGGATAGGGGTCAACCCTCCAAAGTTGCCTTGCTTTGGAAAGCATCATGCCACTTCATTTATTTAAACTTGGCTATGTAGAGAGCTGGGCATGGGAAGGAGGGGTGGAGTTGGAGAAGGGGAAAGGAATGAAAGAACAGCTAGTCCTCATCAAAGTGGGCCAAAGGGCCTTCACACTTTCATCAGTGAGGCCAAAGGGCTAAGAGCACACTTCTTGGTTGAAAGCTGCCCTACTTTTCTGAAAAATGATTCCTTGCAGCTCTATCAAATTATGAATATTTTTTTGCTTTGAGATCCAAAACCCATACAGTTCTTGTTGTATATCTAACAACAGTGGGGCAGGGAAATAATTCAGTTTCCAGCTAATGTATTGGTTGGGTGGAGAGGTGGGACAGGCACAGAACGCGTTGTTTGGAAGCTATAATCTGCTTCCCTTGGGAAAAATCATGCTGACAGAGATCCAGTTGAAAACCTTGGATGGAAAGGATTTTTTAAAAAATAATCATATCTCTCACTGCGGTGGAAATTTATTGTACATACTTGGACAAGTGGTTTCAATTTTTTTAACTGTTGTGGTGGATAAACATAAGAAATTGATTCTATCTCATTTATGATGTTGAACTCCTCTGGACAGAAAAACTCAAATATTCAATTTAGGGCGAAAAAAAAGTTCTTTAATGGTTGAAGGGAAAATAAAATCAACTTGCCCACAGAACTGGAGCCAAACCCAAACTACTGCTATGTCCAAGCCAAAAGGAAATAACATATGGTTTCAAGTTCAGAAGCTTTTGTTGTGAAGTTTACAGCTGTAAAATGTGCCTAAAACAGTATAATCACCTCAAGTCAAAGCCAGGGGCAATGGGAGAAATGAGTCTGGTATGTATTGTAAACTCAACAACATATATCTTCAATTGTGGCTTGAAAATCATGAATTCCTACGTTGGGAGATTTCAACAGCCCCTCCACCTAAGTTTATCAAACCCAAGCATGAAAACTGGGGGGTTCTTGGTGCTCTCTGAGCTTGTTTTCTTGCAGGCATTTCATTATCTAATTAGGTAACATCATTAATGCTAATAGGGAATGAAGTCTCCTTTCTTTTTATATACTCCATTTCCCCAAAATAAGGCTTACCCTGAAAATAGGCCTTAGCTTGATTTTTGAGGTGGGTGGGCCTAATATAAGCCGTACCCCCAAAATAAACTCTAGTTTTGGGGCAAGGCATACACTTAAAAATCAAGCTAGGCACTTACTTTGCAGCCAGGCCTCTATTTGCTGGCCTACTTCTTCTGCGGCGTCTTCTGCAGCCAGGCCTGCATTTCTCAGTCACAGACCTTTCTGGAAGGCCACTGCAGCCGAGAACCAAGCTATGGATTCAACCCATAGCTCGGTTCTTCAAGACCTCTGCAGCTGAAGACCAAGCTATGGATTGAATCTGTAGCTCGGTTCTCGGCTGCATAGGCCTTCCGGAAAAGCCTGATTGCAATCAATCAATCAATTTATTATTACAGCCAAAGACCAACACATAAATTAATAATTCAAATAAAACAAAATTAAACAGAACCAACACAAGAAGAAATAGCAATATATTACAATTAATGATGTAATCAATGGCTGACCAAGGTCTGCCTAGTTTTACAGACAGTATAACAATACTAGCTACCTTCAGAAAAACTGAATCATACTGACCTGACAATAAAAATTCATTGAGTAGAGTCTAATGTTGGATAAAAACACATAATAAAATTAATTATAAAAGATTATTAAAAAGATCTAAAATGTTTATTTATGTTTCTGATGAATCCCCAATGTGCTGCACAGAATCTAGCCACTTGTGCCATGATCACTGGCTGCTCATTCTTAAGCAGCCAATGGAGATAAATACTTTCCGAATGAACAGGATACCTATCAATTATGGGAAGGGTATGGTTTTTCCGAATAGCTCTATAGAAGGAACATTGAAGGAGTATGTGTCCAATGGTCTCCTGAGCCACAGGAGCAGAGTCTTTCAACCAACAGTGTTTTTAAGCCTGACTGCAAAATGCAGACCAGAATGCAGCTGTAGAATGCAGCTGCTTCTTCAGCTGCAGAAGAAGTGGACTGGCTGGGCTGGGCTGTCGGTCTTGGAGATGAGTAAGATATCCCTCGAAAATAAGTCCTGTTGCCTCTTTTGGAGGAAAAAAAATACTCAGTCTTATTTTTGGGGAAACACAGGTACTAGTGCAAGGGTGTCAAACTCGCAATGTCACGTGACGTGTCCCGACATATCGTGACTTTTTCCCCATTGCCAGAGCTGGGGTGGGTTTCAGCATGATGCATCTAGCCTGCAGGCTGGCAGTTTGACACCCCTGCACTAGTGGCTTGCCTTTAATGTCAGTGGGAGTCTTCTTGGTGGTTTCTTGAATAGGCCTGTTTACTGTTAGTTTGTTTGTCTGCATATCTCAGTCAAGGAACTACCAACACAGACAAAAAGAAGAAGAAGCTAACAGCAAACAACAGCTGAATCAAAGAACCACCAAGACCACTTTCACCATCAGTGACAGGGCAAGACAGTAGTATATAAAATGAGAGCAAATTCCACTCCTTCTGCACTGATGATGTTACCTAGTTTGGTAATGAAATATCTGCCAAGAAAACAACCAAGAGACTAAGGACCCCACAGTTGAACCTTGAGCTACAAATATTCTCTCCTACCAAGCACACTTTTAGAAAGATTTTTCATCCTCTTGTAGCTTGATAAGAAAATTTGAAGTTTTGCAGGATAGGGGAGGAATGGGAAGAATTTGTTCAGTGTGAAAACCAGAATACACTCATTCTTCAGCAGCACTTTGCCAAGTATTTAAATTATGTTGGTTTAAGACCACTTTATATGCTCTTGCTACTATGTAAATACTACAAATATTACATTTTTCCTCAATAGTTTGAGAGTCACTTCCCAGGTGTCTACTTTTGAGAAGGAACTACAGCTTTCCTTTGGATTATTTCTAGACATTCTGAATGTTTGTTTTCTGTTGTGAAAGATAGCAGTGGCCTCCTTTTAATCTGATTTAATCCAGTTGGAAAGTATTAATTAGGCAGCATTTAGAATGAAAAGGATGTCTTTTCTAGATACTGAAAGAAGGAACACCTAGTGCTCCTGATCAGGACTACAGATCAGGTCTGTGTAAATTATTCAATGAAGCACTTTGGCCATGAGCAAACCAGCCTCTGAATCTGCTACAAAACAGTCCTAGAAGAGGCAGCACTGCTGATTCTGGACTCTTTCTAGACATATACAGGAAACCACATAGCAATTTCAACATACCTGAAATCCTCAAGTGACTACACAGAGCCCAGAACAGTATACAGTTAGTTCTTCACTTACAACAGTTTATTTAGTGATTGTTCAAAGTTACAGTGGAACTGAAAAAAGTGACTTATGATCGCTAGTCACACTTACGACCAATGCAGCATCCCCATGGTCAAGTGATCAAAAATTCAGAGGGTTGGCAACAGACTCATATTTATGATGGTTGCAGTGTCACAACATCAGGTGTGACCTTCTAGGGAAGCCAGATTCACTTAACAACCATGCTACTAACTTAATAAGTGAGTGATTCACTTAACAACTGTGGCAAGAAAGGTTGTAAAATGGGGCAAAATTCACTTAACAAATGTTCCACTTAGCAACAGAAATTTTGGGCTTAATTGTGGTCGTTAAATCAAGGACTACCTTTATACATCTAGAAAAACTCACTCAAAGGAAGGAAAATAATTGGGAATTACTATCCTGAAACAGAAAAGTATGGATACAATAACAGGAAAAATAGATATAGGTATAGATGAGATAGATAGATAGATAGATAGATAGATAGATAGATAGATAGATAGATAGATAGATAGATAGATAGATAGATAGATAGATAGATAGATGATAGATAGATAGATAGATAGATAGATAGATAGATAGATAGATAGATAGATGATAGATAGATAGATAGATAGATAGATAGATAGATAGATGATAGATAGATAGATAGATAGATAGATAGATAGATAGATAGATAGATGGATGAGAGAGAGAGAGAGAGAGAGAGAGAGAGAGAGAGAGAGAGAGAGAGAGAGAGAGAGAGATGTAGATATCTATCTCCTGGCTTTATTGCTTATATAATAAAACATACCGAATACTCCTTCCTCCTCTTATTTTCCCCACAATAGCCCTGAAAAGTGAGTTGGGCTGAGAGAGTGACTGGCCAAAAGTCCCCCAGTCAGTTTTCATGCCTAAAGCAGGACTAGAACTCACAGTCACCTGCCTTCTAACCTAATGCCTTAATCACTAGACAAAATTGGGTCTCCTGTTCTTCAATGCTAGGATGGGGTAGCTTGCTATATTCAAACTCAGACCAAAGTGTATCAGTTCAAGCATGATTTTTTTTAAGTCAGTTTGGAGTCAAGTCAGAATGAACATGGCATGACACTTCATCAGTGTAAGGGAGAGATTGGTCAACTTGACTGAGTGGTCATGTTTTAATTTCTGCATTTTAAAATTGAGGGGTTTTTTTCTATACCTTTGATAATGTGTACATGCCTTTGTTTTTTTAGTATTTTTAATGTTTTTCCTATTTTGGAATAAAGCAAATTAGATTTATGTTTTTGAAAAAGCAATTATTGGCTTTCTTTATTAACTGTTTATATATTTCAGGGTCATATATTTTGTTTAATGACATACAAATGTTCTGCTCTTGCCCTCTGGATTTTGAAAGTCTCAGTCAAATGGAGGAAGTTGACCTTGAAGGCAGTGGCAAAGTGAAAGTAGATTTTTCTAGTGACCTTGGAAAGTGCATTGTGGGAAATAGCATTTCATTTTTCCCCAAAACAATGATTCAGAAGTCCTGTCTGGAAAAAAAAATGACTGAAGGGCATATTTAAAGCTTTACTACACAGATTCTAGAGGTCTATTCATTCAGTACCTGGTGAGAAACTGGCATTGTTCCCACCACTGAGAAATATTCCACTGCATTCAGGAACCACATGAGCCTCTGAACAATAATGTTGTTTTATTTTTCTCATGCCTTGATTTTGCCATGGTGGTTTCATTTAGGTGTGCAAAAGGAAATTTAGTTTATCACCACTTACTCTTGCTGCCAAGCCACAAAGCAAATCAGCAAGAATCACTTTAGGTTGGGGGTATCCAACTTTGGCAACTTTAAGTCTTGTGGACTTTCCAGAATTTTCCGAAAACCATGCTGGCTGGAGAATTCTGGGAGTTCAGGTCCATGAGTCTTAAGATTGTCAAAATTTGACACCTCTGCTCTAGATAATACAGAGAGAGAGAGAGAGAGAGAGAGAGAGAGAGAGAGAGAGAGAGAGAGAGAGAGAGAGAGAGAGAGAGAGAGAGAGAGAGAGAGAGAGAGAGAGAGAGAGAGAGAGAGAGAGAGAGAGAGAAGTGACTGTCTAGCCTCTTCTTAAAAACCTCCAATAATGATGGAGCCCCCACAATTTCTGAAGGCAAGCTGTTCCACTGGTTAATTGTCCTCACTGTTAGGAAGTTTTCCCCTTAATTCCAGGTTCCTTATCTCTTTGATTAGTTTCCAGCCATTGTTTCTTGTCCTGGCCTTAAATAATTTGACCACTCGTTTTTTGTCGCAGTCCCTCAAATACTGGAATATTGCTATCATATCACAGTATTTCTTCTTTGTTTTAGACTAGCCAAACCCAAATCCTGCAGCCGTTCTTTATCTGTTTTACTCTCCATGCCTTTTATCATCTTAGTTGCTCTTATATGAGAGTTTTCCAAAGTCTCAACATCTTTTTCGTAGTATGGTGACCAAAATTGGTTGCAGTATTCCAGGTGTGGTCTTACCAGGGTTTTATAAAGCGGTAGTAATACTTCACATGATCTTGATTCTATGCCTCTGTTTATACAATCCAGGATTATATTAGCTTTTTTGGCTGCTGCTACACTGCTGGCTCATATTCAAGTGATCATCCACTAGGACTCCAAGGTCCCTGTCACAGTTACTGTTTTTGAGCCAGGTCTCACCTAATTTGTACTGATGCCTTTGATTTTTCCTTCCTAAATGTAAAACTTTGCTTTTCTCCCCATTAAAATTCATTTTGTTGAATAGGGCCCATTGTTCAGGTTTGTCAAGATCTTTCTGGATCCTGAGCTTGTGTTCTGAGGTGTTGGCTATTCCTGCCAATTTAGTGTCATCTGCAAATTTGAGGAGTTTTCCTTCTATTCCATCATCTAAGTCATTTATGAAGATATTGAAGAATTCTGGGACTAAGATGGAGCCTTGTGATACCTCACTGCTTACTTCTCTCCGTGTGGATGTAGTACCATTGAGGATTACTCGTTGCGTATGGCTTGCCAGCCGGCTACAAATCCATCTGGTGATGATGTTGTCTATTCCACATATTTCTAGTTTACCATGAAATAGCTTGTTGTCTACTTTGTCAAATGCCTTACTGAAATCTAAGTATACTATGTCCACAGCATTTCTCTGGTCTACTAGTTTAGTCACTTTATCAAAGAATGAAATGAAATTGGTTTGGCATGATCTGTCTTTAACAAACCCGTGCTGGCTTCTAGTTATAACTTTGTTTGCTTCTAGTTGTTTGCAGATCTGGTTTTTTTATTATCTTTTCAAGGATCTTCCCAGATATTGATGTTAGACTGATTGGTCTGGAGTTTCCTGGGTCTATTTTTTTCCTTTTCTTGAAGATGGGAACTACACCAGCTCTTTTCCAATCCTCAGGTACCTCCCTGGTACTCCAGGATTTTTGAAAGATATGGTGTAATGGTTCTGAGATAACATCTGCCATCTCCTTCAGAACTCTGGGATGTAATCTGTCAGGTCCTGGTGAATCTATCTTATCTAAGCCTGTGTCTTACTACACAGCTTTACATTATCCAAATGAACTTTAAAGTTGCTTTTCTTCCATATTTTGGCAGCTTCAGAAATTTTCTTTACCACCTAAATGTTTGTTTTCAAGTTCTCAAGTACAATTTCATGGGGTGGGGGGTGGGAGGAGAAAAAGCCCTTAAGAAATGGTGGAATAAAAATGGATATGACTTGGTCTATATATAGAAGAAACACTTTAGTTTTCACTGTTTTGTAGCAGAAGCCATTCTTTATTCTTAAGAGGAATCTCTATTGCTTGGCAGGCATATTCATTTCCTTTTTGAGGAAGGGAAATAAAGCAACTATTAGCCAAGAGTGTGAATTTAAAATACAGAAAAGCCATCTCATAGGGTAAAAGGATTGGGTGAAAAAAGAATCCCTGAACAGTATATGTCAAGTGAATTTTTAAATGCAATTCAAAATAATCAAACTCTTTCAAAAATAACAAATTTTCTATTAAAAAAGCCCAGGGATTTTAGTCAAAATTAATAATTTCTGAATTGAGAAGACATATTAATACTTTTTATTAGAGCCAGCAACATTAATAATTTAAAAATATAGCCCCAAGAGTTATCTCAGTGTTTTGAGTTGTGCTCATTGAAGACAACAGAGACAGTATAAAAATACAGTGAAGCAGAATGCAATGAGAAAAAAAATGTATGCAAGGGAACTCAGATATTTTGATTTTGGTAAAATCTGTACTAAAGACTCTTATAACTATCGGTTCTTCTGAGCAAAAAAAACCCAAGGCCATGATTCAGAATGATATCATCACTGACAATATCAAAAGAAACACAGAAAAGAAATGTTAAAGAAGGTTGTGCTCTTTTATTCATCTTCATCAACTACTATTGTGACAACAACAGATCCCAAACCAGGCTTAAGCCTGTATGATAATGGATATGAATGAACAGCATCATTCAGGATTACCTGGAAACGAGAATTCAACCTTCACTTCAGGATGCTAAATGTGAGACATCAAACTATTTTGTAAGCAACTGAGAAACACACCATCCCTCAAGAAGTGTTAATCTATTCAAATTGGTACTCAAATCTATCAGACTTCACAAGCTGGGTTTGGCAGCTGCCCGGATAATGAATTAAGGATTTTGGTTTTCCGATATTGACCCCAAGAAGCACATACTCAAAAGAAACTATATTAATTGATTATTGATTAAAATGTTGCACCATTCTTTTGGTTTGTCACACAATGGACAACCAATCTGACTTGGTCATGAATAGTTTATCTGTATTAAATTTGTAAATTGGTAACAGATTGCAGTATTATACAGTTTACGCTATTATATTCCAGAACTGAGCAAATAAAAAATCAGCAGTAAACTAACATTATTTCACCACCATTAGTTTCAAAGACTATAAATGCTTTATTAGTGTCTTTTATACTCATTTCCATTTGCACTGCAGCCATTGTTACTATCTTCATTGTTACGATCCTATTTTTCTAAAAAAAAAAAAAAGCTGAAAAAATAGCCACCAAAACTCAGCCATTTTGTGCATGCATGTCATTTGTGTGATTGCTAGGGACTAGAATTCACAAAAACAATGACAGGGATTATCTACAAATCACGAGCCACTATATATATATATATATATATATATATATATATATATATATATATATATATATATATATATATATATTCTGTCAGAAAGAGAAATAGCAGAGGAAGTATGAAATCAGGCCAATCATCTAGCAGAAAATTGAGAGTTCTGGAAATCTGCAGGACAGAAGGGCCATCAGAGAGAAAAATGATCAGTATGTTGACAGGGGATCAGCATGCGATCAGAATCCTAATTCTATCAAGATATAAACACAAGGTTGTATACATTAGAAAATGATTGATTCTTAATTTAAGGGAGGGCAAAAGACAATCTGCCCTCCAAACCTGGTGAACTCATTTGAAAGAGGTTAACCAGCATCTCTTCATCCAGTCAGAACTTGATGAGGCAAACAGGATTTCTCTTCCCTGATTAAGTCACAAATAAGACATCCTTCCTTGTGAGCTGATTTTGTAAACTGGATTTGTCTAGAAACCCTTATTGCAACATATTTTACTGACCTTTTTTTTTGTATTTTCTTTATAAGAGTGCCAAGCCAAAATAATCAAATCCTATACCTTAAAAGATTATGAAGCTTTTAATCAGGAAATGTTGCTCAGTATTAATCAAACGGTAAAATGGGAACTAGGAATTGCTCATTGCCAAAAAAACCAACAACCCAATCTCAAAGAAGTATCGCTACTTCCTTAGAAAAATTGTATCCGTCTTTAAAAACAAAGCAAAACCTACAACTACTATGAAACTATAGGTAGGGGGAAAAGTAGACAAATGTGTTGTGACATTGTATACAAAACTCTTAGGAATTTCTGTGTAACATTGCAATGCAAATATGAAAAGGCAGAGTTTACATGACAATATCACAACTTACATTTCCTGATTTTGGCTCCATTTAGCAATGGACAGCTATGTATTCAAGTGAACCTTTGCAAGGAATATTACACAGTAACCTTATTTTCTGCATATTAGGTCATAATGTGGTCTGGAAGGCTACAGCTGCTTACAAAACCTCACATCTGGTAGAGATTTAGGAGGAATTAACTTAGGAATTAACATTTTTTTCAAAAAAAAAAGTTGAAAGAACTAAAGGAAATTGATCTTAAATATTTTCATGATCTTTGGAATAATGAACAGGAACATCCTGTTTGTATATATCAATGGCTTCAAAGAATGTGAAATTATCTCTTTCAACATTTGTTTATACATATGTCAAACACATCAGGAATATTTAATAATAAATCCAATTTCCAAAGTCCTATAAAAAGATAATGACTGGTTTTGTAATAGCCATTACTTCTTTTGTGTGGGAGACACCAAGACAGAGATAGAAGCTCTACAGCTACATAAACTAGTTCAAATAACAGAACATCACTTTATGGTGATGTTCTGGAGCATGGTGATTTTTCCATGATAATTTCAAATCACTTCAGAGGATATCTGCTTTAGCCAGAGATCCCTCCTAGAGTAGCTTTCTCTGCAGAGCATAACCTACAGTACCTGTTTTCTACAAAAGAATACTGCTCTCTAGTGGAATCTGGATAAAAATTCTATGACCTCACTTACCTTGTGTATCTGCAGATGATAACCCTGCTTGAGCTGGTCCAGGAGAGAGTGTCCAACTAATGGCAGAAAATATCTTTGTGGCATTTTTTGTGCTTTCTGTAAGGGCTTCATTGATTGGCAGATAAAAGCAAATGAAACTTTTAAAGATATAACCGTGATCAGCTGTCAATAACTAAGCAACAAAATAATATGGAAGAAGCAGCTAAAGAAAATGCCTCGAATGCATATTTGAAAAATGCATATTTCTTTTGACACAATGTCAGTAATGGAGGTGGTTGCAACTGGAGAGTCACTCTCATCCTAAGTATCTTTTTTTGCCAATCAAAGCATTGCAGGATATTTTCTTCCTTTACTTACACACTTAAAAGGGGGGGGGGAACCCACTATACAGCTGTTTTATAAACCATAACTAGTAGGTCCTTCTTTATTTCCTCCTCTAAACACAAGATCAAGGAGAAAGAGTCTGGAACTAATCACAATTTAATTTGCCTAGGAACTCATAATAATTTAACTTGCATAAGGTTAATTTGAAAGTGATTAATAGCAGCATTTATAGAGCTGGAAATTTTTAATAACATTTCACTCAGGAATTTATGGTGCTAATATTTCATAGCCAGGAACTGTATTGGTGTTGCAGTATTGTTTATTTTGCTGTTGCGCACACATACACGCCGCCAATTGCTTAGTAAATTGCTCACTCCAGCAGCAGATGTGTTGCCAAAACAAGTGTAGCATATTTTATTTTCTACCTTCTGGATTCACTGTAGATATCCTACAGCTTGTGATGGACAGGGTAAGAGAGCCAGGGCCTTGAAAGCTTTATTTGTTACCACAATTTCTATACACTTGTGGAGCAGGCTATCTGGACACATGTTTCAAGTGCATACCTGTAGCAGAAATGAAATAAGTATGTTATGCAACGAGCTGCAGAAGATGCATTCCAAACTGACAGCTTTGAAGTATCAGAGGGGTTAAGCCAGAAAAGTGTTGTGGGAAGATTTATTTTCTAAAAGTCCTTATCCTTAGGCAGTCAGTCAAGAATTTCTCCCTCTCCATGTACATATACATTAAACATACACAGCTTTCATTTTGGGAAGGCAAATAAAGTCATAGTAGATTACTATGATTAAGATTAAGATTAAGATTAAGATTAAGATTAAGATTAAGATTAAGATTAAGATTAAGATTAAGATTGAAGATTAAGATTAAGATTAAGATTAAGATTATGATTAAGATTAAGGGACGCGGTGGCTCAGTGGGTTAGGACGCTGAGCTTGTCGATCAGAAGGTCGGCAGTTTGGCGGGTCGAATCCCGACTGCCGCGTAACAGAGTGAGCGCCTGTTACTCATCCCAGCTTCTGCCAACCTAGCAGTTTGAAAGCACGTAAAAATGCAAGTAGAAAAATAGGGACCACTGCGGTGGGAAGGTAACAGCGTTCCGTGCGCCTTTGGCATCTACTCATGCCGGCCACATGACCACGGAGACGTCCTCAGACAAGCGCTGGCTATTATTATTATTATTATTATTATTATTATTATTATTATTATTATTATTGTTGTTGTTGTTGTTGTTGTTGTTGTTGTTGTTGTTGTTGTTGTATTTTAGTATTTATTGTCCTGTTCACCGCCCTGAGTCCTTCAGGAGAAGGGCGGTATACAAATAAAATTATTATTATTATTATTATTATTATTATTATTATTATTATTATTATTATTATTATTATTATTATTATTATTATTATTATTATTATTAAAATATATGTAATCATATATTATTACATAATAATGTAATAATATTGAATAATAATTCAATAATAATAATAATAATAATAATAATAATAATAATAATAATAATAATAATAATAAAGTTATAAGTGACCTTGCAGTCCATCTCCCTGCTCAAGTCCTAACCCTAATCTTATACCATTTCAGACAAATGGCTGTTCAGTCTCTTCTTAAAAACCTCCAGTGTTGGAACATTCACAGCTTCTAGAGTCAGGTTCTTCCACTGATTAATTGTTCTAACTGTCAGGAAATTTCTCCTTAGTTCTAGGTTATTTTTTATTTTATTTTTATTTTAATTCCATTTATATCCCGCCCTTCTCCGAAGACTCAGGGCGGCTTACAAGCTTAGCAGTAGCCTTCATTCTATGTATATGCCTGCTTATTAGGGCTTTCATACACACCCCAAGCGGCATTATTACAAAGTCAGCTTAATTGCCCCCAACAATCTGGGTCCTCATTTTACCTACCTCGGAAGGATGGAAGGCTGAGTCAACCTTGAGCCTGGTGGGATGCGAACCTGCACTAATTGCAGGCAGCTGGTGTTACTTAAGGAGGCATTAGCCCACTGCTCCACCAAGGTTGCTTGTCTCCTTGATTAGTTTCCATTTGTTGTGTCTTGTCCTGCCTTCAGGTGCTTTGGAGAATAGCTTGACTCCCTTTTCTTTGTGGCAACCCCTGAGATATTGGAACACTGCTATCATATCATCCCAGTCCTTCTCTTATTTAACTCATTAACCACAAGATTAATTATTTCAATTCTAACTGTGACAAATATTTACTTAATCTCTAAAGACTTGCTAATTTATGTTTCTATTGCTCATTTCTATACTTGATTCACTTAGTTTCCAGAAATTTCCAGAATTCTCTAAAATAGTTTTCTCCCTTTTAATTCAGTTTTCCTATGAAAGTGAAAAGGTTTTAAAAAAACAAAAATGAGCAAAAGATCAAGATTTAAAATCACTCCCTTTGCCCAATTTCATAATTGTGCAACTAAGATGTTCCATTCTTCAGCTCTATTTTGGGGCTGCTCAATTGACAACAATTGGTCAAGTGACCGTATTTGAAAACATGACCAAATGGAAAACTCTCTATCTGCAACAAAGTTGGCTTTTTAAGGTGAAGGGAAATGGGGGCCTTGACAGATCTTGCTCAAGGTAAATTCTTGATTCTATTCCTTAAAGAAATTATTTTACTCAATAGAAAAGATGGGGGAAAATCTACTTAGAAGGAAGTGAAGCCTTTACTGAATGCCAGGATCAGGATTCTTTCTAACATTTCTCAACACTATATTTGCATTTCGGCTATATTTCAGTACCTATAGTACATATGTTTCTGCAGATATAAGAGCAAACAGTATATGTAGCAGCCTCATAATCTTTTACCTAAAGAATTATTCCATATCCAGATTAATCCTGGTCTGTGTTAGCACTCTGTGGGTCTTTGGGTTATTGTAAATATATAGGTAATGATATTTGTTAATATTGGTCTTGAAAATATGCCTCCTAATCTAGTTTACATTTCACTTTTTTTGTTGCTTAAAATCTAACATTTTCCAATTGGTCCATTAATGATCTTTAATTATGATTTATGTATGCTAAGTTACCAGATATATATTGGCAAAATTACTCCTACTGTAGGAGCAATGTTTAACTACTTGGATTTGGTTTGGTTTTTAAGGCAAATGGAATGGAAAATTGAAACAGAAAGAGAGAAAAAAGTAATACTTTCAAAAATTTGCCAGATTCATAATTTCTGAAAATGAAAGTCATAAAAATAAAAATAGTTGAGCAAATTCAGGACAAAAATAATGGAATGATCTATACATTGAGTTTCCATATGCTGAGAACAACAATACAGGGCTCTTGAGTCAAGGGATTTCCAGATATATTAGAACTGCAATTCCCAGAATTCTCAACAGCCATGGCTGCTGACATAACATACACCAAGAGCAGATTACAGTGTCCATTATATTCTATGTACAATATACAAGGATTTGATTCTGAGTTCAGTCTATTGTCCAGTTTAGAAATATAGATAAAAATTACTGTGTCTCAAGGGGTAATTGAAGGCGATTGAAAGCTGACACACACTGATCTGTTTTATGTGCTGGAAAAAGCCATGATGTGGTTTACTTGGATTTATTGAAGTATTTATATGAACTGGCTTGTAATCCGATTTATCATGTTGTATGAACCAACCTAGTTAAATTTATTCATTTATTTAATCTAAGGAAGATTTAGATTAGGACATTGTATAAACCGTGTCACCATATGATAAAGAAGATGATTTCCATAGAATTTTGCATTCCCATTGACTGACTATACTAGACCATCTGTCAAAAATTGCATACAAATTGGGCTGGTGGTACTAAATGATTAATTTTATCCCCTTTTGCCAATTCTGAATTTCCTGGAGGAAACACATAGGCCACATTTTAAACTGCACCTGCACCTACACACCATCCTCTCTCTCTCTCTCTCTCTCTCTCTCTCTCTCTCTCTCTCTCTCTCTCTCTCTCTCTCTCTCTCTCTCTCTCTCTCTCTCTCTCTCTCTCTCTCACACACACACACACACACACACACACACACACACACTTACATCACTGAAATTCAATAGCCAAAAGATTTAATTGGAGCACTAAAGATATTTGCATTGTTTAAAAGGTTGGAAATGTGAACAACTTTTGGGAAAAAAAACTGCACCTATTTTCATAGGCATCTTTTGTCTAACCCAGATGATGTGCAAATGACAAACATAAGTTGAGGTGTCATGATACAAGTTCTCTCCTTTCAGATGAATGTTCTATAAAAGTGACAGAGTTTGTATCACAGCAAAATGATGCACATTTAATATCTTGCTCCTCTGTGCATATATGAATCTATTTTTGAACCCTATTCTTCCTGTACCTAACATGGCTTGAAATTATGTCAACATTTGGTGGCAAAACTGAATTTCAGCACTCATTTACTCATTTTGTTGGGACGGAAGGGGAAGCATGAAAAATAAGAGAACATAAGCTGTCACAATATAAACTTCAAGACAGGAAGAATGAAATCCACCCACCCTGTCTCTTTTGGAGATGATATACCCTATCAAAAGGTATCCTGCAACTCTTTTAGCAGCAACACTATGTAGTGATTCCCAGAAATCAAAATATTGCATACTTCTGCATGAAGCCATCCACCAAACTGGCTGAGACTAAACCAATCCCCTTGCTCAACCAATAAAAAAACCTTCCCTTTTTACAACTATGTAATTCCTTAATTTAGGGTAGAGTCATGGTGACTGGATGAATCTGTGTGTTTATTGGATGGATGGATGGAGCTGAGCATTTACTGTCCAGATGCTCTTCCTGATGCCACGCAGAATTCACAGTATGTATATATATATATGTTGTTGTTGTTAGTTGCGAAGTCGTGTCCGACCCATCGGGACCCTATGGACACCATCCTCCGGAGTCCATTCAAGCTCACACCCACTGCTTCAGTGACTCCATCCAGTCACCTCATTCTCTGTCGTCCCCTTCTTCTATTGCCCTCAATCTTTCCCAGCATTAGGCTCTTCTCCAGTGAGTCCTTCCTTCTCATTAGATGGCCAAAGTATTTGAGTTTTAGCTTCAGGATCTGGCCTTCTAAAGAGCAGTCAGGGTTGATCTCCTCTAGGACTGACTGGTTTGATTGCCTTGCAGTCCAAGGGACTGGAGTCTTCTCCAGCACCAGAGTTCAAAGGCTTCAATTCTTTGGCGTTCAGCCTTTCTTATGGTCCAGCTTTCACTGCCATACATTGCAACTGGGAAGACCATAGCCTTGACTATACGCACTTTTGTTGACAGGGTGATGTCTCTGCTTTTTAGTGTGCTGTCTAGATTTGCCATGGCTTTCCTCCCCAGGAGCAAGCGTCTTTTAATTTCTTGGCTACAGTCCCCATCTGCAGTGATCTTGGAGCCCAGGAAAATAAAATCTGTCACTACCTCCATTTCTTCCCCATCTATTTGCCAGGAATTGAGAGGGCCAGATGCCATGATCTTGGTTTTCTTAATGTTTAGTTTCAACCCAAGTTTTGCACTCTCCTTCTTCACTCTCAACAAGAGGCTCTTTAGTTCCTCTTCACTTTCTGCCATTAGAGTGGTATCATCTGCATATCTTAGGTTGTTGATATTT
This sequence comes from Vipera berus, assembly GCF_964194415.1. Classification (NCBI taxonomy): domain Eukaryota; kingdom Metazoa; phylum Chordata; class Lepidosauria; order Squamata; family Viperidae; genus Vipera; species Vipera berus. The sequence continues at coordinate 66,550,175 of NC_138203.1, forward strand.
CTTCCGGCAATCTTAATTCCAACTTTTGATTCATCTAGTGCCCTGAGGGAGAAACATCTGCTGCTACCTAGTATTGAACTCTCAACCTTCCGAGTGGAAGATGAGAATCTTTACTAAGCCTCTCTTCCTGTTTCTCAACCAATACAGGATGGGCGACATAATGGTGGAGCTTATGAGACCTGGGATCCCCTTTAGTCTGCTTTTTAAGAAGGATTGCCTGGAAATACACAAATATCTCTCTCCATGTGTCCCGTACATAAATCAAGGGCCCAGCTCTCTTTGATCTAAAAGGAAATCAGAGCACAACTCAACATATCTAAATAAGGTGAGAGAATAAGCGGGGAGGTCTCCTGAGAGACTTGAGCAGTTTTTGAACAGCAGGTTGTCTGAGCTACCTGATTACACGCAAGATAATAGCAGAGCAAAATGCCGCAGCTGATTGTTGGAACCCAGAGCTGGTCTTGAATATTTAAGCAATAATAATTGTCAGTACGTTCATAGCAGCAAATGGCTCCCATGTTGAGGCTGCACATTGGTATGTTTACTGAGAAGGAGAGTTAATGATAGGCATTATATTGCAAGCAGGAAGGAAATGAAAGAACCTGGAAAATGTTTCTTTTAAATGGAATTGTTAGCGCTGAAAGGAACGCTGCAGTGGGAAGGGGGGAAGATGAGGGTGACTCGACTACCTCTAAAGTTTGTGAGGTAATAAATAATGTCATTATTACCCTCTTTACCTGTTTGAGCTACTTACGCTTTCTTCAGTTGTCACTTATCCATATGTATCAAATGGGGATGGATGAGAATTTCATATTGTTTAAATTTTTTGTACAAATTTACTGCATGATATTCAGGGGTGAGTGGATCCATCAAGCTTATCCCGCTTTCCCCCCTATACCAACGTTTACATTTCTCTCACAGTGTCCATTTACCATATTACATGGAGACCATTAGGAAGCATCTGAGTTGTAGGCCAAAAATGGATATAATATTCTGGCAAAATGGAACAGTTAACCAGCACTTGTACTGCAGACAAAAAAAAACCCTTCATAAATGTCTCCATTTAAGTCAACAACAGCTGAATTTGATTTGTGAACACATGTTTTTCCCCAGACATGTGAAGAGACTACAGAAAATGTAATGTTTACTACTCAGACATGTATTCTGTCATGGCCCTCCTGAGTGATCTGGGATTTAACTTAAACTAAAGAGAATAAACAAAAAAATAAATCCTGGTGGAAATATTTCAAAATGTCCTTTGTCTTATCAGCACTAGTGGGCACCAATTGCCATCAGCACAGTTTTCTCTTTAATAGGTTTTTTTTTCTTCTGTTAGCAGCTGGCATGAGCAGAAGGGTTGAAATCTATGTTAGGCATGCTGGCCAGAATAGGATCCTCAATTATTCCGGCCAAGTCAACTTAATGGCAATAATTAAAGAACTGGCATGATCCATGTAGATTGTGAAGGTCAAGGGACATCATGCTTCATTTCTGAATTGATGTTTATCTCTCGATGTGAAATGATGAAGCTTTGATTTGCATAAATAACTTAGTTCAATCAATGGTCATACTGAAGTTGCTGAGAAAGTCCTTCCAATTGACTAGTAGGCCATTACAAATATTCCTATTCCCCAATAGTTTGGGAGAAGCTCTGAAATTTTGTCACATTTATCAGTGATCCTCAGTGAGGGCAATAATGAAAAGGTGACTAGGCCTGACTATGGCCAATGTTTTTTTGTTTTTTTCCCCATTGTCCTGTTTAAGGGGGAAAGAAGGTTAGTGCTTCTTCTACTGTATAAAATATAGGGACACGGTGGCTCAGTGGGTTAGGACGCTGAACATGTCGATCAGAAGGTTGGCACTTTGGCGGGTCGAATCCCGACTGCCGCGTAACAGAGTGAGTGCCTGTTACTCATCCCAGCTTCTGCCAACCTAGCAGTTTGAAAGCACGTAAAAATGCAAGTAGAAAAATAGGGACCACTACGGTGGGAAGGTAACAGCGTTCCGTGCGCCTTTGGCATCTAGTCATGCCGGCCACATGACCACAGAGACGTCCTCGGACAAGTGCTGGCTCTTTGGCTTTGAAACGGAGATGAGCACCGTTCCCTAGAGTTGGAAACGACTAGCACGCCTGTGCAGGGGAACCTTTACCTTTACTGTATAAAAAATATTTTTAATTGGCACAACACTCTTTGGTAATTCCCAGATCAAAATGGTAGCAAAAATTTGGCAGTGTACTTGGAAAAATTCCTGGGGTGAATTCAGAAAGTGCTTTGGGGGGATTTGCATCCTTGTGGTTGCAGGTTTTTCATCATTGTTCTAAAGTCATTCTCTACTGAGGTGTCTTCCAAATTACAGGCTTTTAAACAATGTACATTTTAGTTGTGAAATTCTGGGAGATAAATCCAGTAGGGAGAAGTATCCATTCCTGACAATAAGGACAACAAAATGACAAGATGTGCACTGCAATATCAAGACATTTTTGTCCTTGTGTTACAAGGTTGCACACATGCTTGTAAGAACTGGAGTTTGTATTGCAACATTATAATTAATTTATTGGAATGATGCCTCAAGAAACAGTATTGGACATTATCCCATTGGACATTAGATTAACTCCATCCTTTTCAATATTCGGGAAGTCCTTCAGAGTCTGGTTACAACAGGGGTCTTCAAATATGGCCCTTTTATGACTTGTGAACTTAACTCCCAGAATTCCTCAGCCAGCGTGCTCTGGTAGTTGAAATCCACAGGTCATAAAAGGGCCAAGTTTAAAGACCCCTGGGTTACACCAACAAGTCAGGGTCTCCCATGGAATAGGAGACTTGTTAAGATGGCTCCATTATTGATGTGGAGTACTCACACTTTCTCTGCTTGGGGTTTATATTAGTTTTTATTTTTTATCATCTTCATTTTAATGACTTTTTTTCTATTTTTAATTGTCTGTTTTACATATGTCTTCTTCTTTTTAATGACTATTGTATGCCACCCAGACTCATTTCTCATGATATGAGTGACTATACAAATTTGTTTAATAAATAAATAAATAGTCACACTCCTGGAATGTCTATAGTTTACACTTTTTCCTGATTGACCACATCCATTTCTCCAATGTTATGAAGGGGTCTCAGAAATAGGATTTTTTCCACCATGCCAACTGCAAACATTTTCAGAGTAATTTGAATTAGCTAGAAAATCAAATTGGGAAAATTGTTCATTTTACGTGGAAAATATAAAAAGCTAAATTCTGGGCCTAAGCAATATAACCTAACCTAGGCTTGATGGCACATTCCATATGTATGAAAGAAATTTCTCCTTTTTATTTACAGTCAAATATTCTCTTCATGCCAATATCTGCATGAGGAAGGTAACCTAAATATTGCTTATTTTGTGTAGCACCCATTTTTTTTCTTTCTGTTATTATTAATGTATGTAAGAGATCAAGTTCTTGGACTAGTAGTTAGCAGTGTGCTCATGGATAATAATAACAGGAAGCATAGAAACCCTCATAGTGATTTCAAGGTTGCAGCACAATAAAATTTTCTCAAGGATATATCTATCAGTCATGCTAATAATTCCTTATGAGAGTTCCTTGTTCATTTCTTTATAAGCACAAGTATGTGAAGCTTGAGAACAGTGAAAAGCCCTCTGTCATATGTTAAAACCTCTATGCAAAGTGTTCAGTTGATACTGTAATGATGATAAATTACATTTTAATTATAATCTATTATGGTTTATTTTAGATGTTGCAAGGACAACTGCTATTATAGTCATTTTTGGTTTCTGTCTTCAGCAGTATTAAGCACACAGGGTTGGATGTAGACTCATTCATACTTATCTGGAACCCATTGAAATAAATTAGGTTGAAAAAATTGATTTAAGTGAGTACCAAGCTCTACCATTGACTTTGCATTGAAGGTAAAACATACTTTGGACCAAACAGCAAAGGAGAACTCATCTTGTAGCCCAGTATTTTGTACAAAAAGAATCGTTCTGTGGCAATACCTGGACATGCAGAGATCTTGTTTGTTAATTCCTCTCCTAGGAGCAAAAGGAAAAGAGGATCACAGGAACTGGGTCTCAGCATGATTAATGATTTACTTGGAAGATTTAATTCACACTGGAGATTAACTGCATGTTGGAGGAAGGTATTTATTTTATCATAGTCTTTGATCACTGCATTGGTGTGTCTTCCCTGCAGGAAATTCATACAAAAGACCCACAACCTCGAATTTAAATATATAAACCACACTGTAAGGCTTTGCAGAAGCCATGGGGTGCTTGAGAAATAATCCACCTTGTTGGGTTTCAACAAGATAATTCTGATTTGTTCCCAGCTCTGGAGCATGATTTTGGAAAAAAATAAGTTTCTTTTCCTGGATAAGATAACAGAGCATTTATAATTTCCTAGAGGAACTCCTGCATTGCCCAGTCACTGCCTGAAAAATGCCATTAACCCCTGACTTATCTAAAAGGATTAGGGTTAGGGTTGCTATTGAAGTAACTACAGCTGGTCCTTGACTTAAGACCACAACTGAGCCTCAAATTTCTGTTGTTAAGCAAGGCAGTTGCTAAGTGAGTTCTGCCCCATTTTATGACCTTCTTTGCCACAGTTGTTAAGTGAATCACTGCAATTATTAAATGAATCACACAATCCTTAAGTGAATCTGGCTTTCTCCATTGACTTTGCTTGTTGAAAGCTGGCTGGAAAGGTTACAAAGAGTGATCACATGGCCCTGGGGTCAGTACAACTGTCATAAATACATCTCACTTGCCTGAATTTGATCACATGACCACAGGGATGTTGCAATGGTTTAAACTGTGAAAACCAGACATAAGCTGCTTTTTTCAGTGCTTGTTCTAACTTCGAACGGTCACTAAACAAATGGCTATAAATTGAAGACTAGTTGTATTGGTGGCCTAATTGCATGGACAGACCTGTTGGTCTTTGGATCTAAGACACCCCCTTCTCTGCCTTATTTACTAAGGCATTTTATGGAGTTTTATACTAACATTTTTATTCTTCTTTTAATTTCCACTATGGCATCTAAGTCAACAAATTGGACCTCCAAAAGGGCATGCAAACCAAATGTTGCATTGCAAGTGGGTGAAAAATTATTCTAAATTACTTCATCTCACCCCAGGTTCAAGCTTTACTGTACGACAAGGGTCTTCAAACTAGGCCCTTTTATGACTTGTGGACTTCAACTCCCAGAATTCCTCAGCCAGCTTGCCTTGCTGAGGAATTCTGGGAGTTGAAGTCCACAAGTCATAAAAGGGCCAGGTTTGAAGATCCCTGCTGTAGGACATTTCACTGTCCTCTTACTTTGCATAAGTTGCAGAATACTTGCATTGCCATGATGATGATTAAAACAGCTTTATACATATCATTCAAAGAAAGTCATTCTTTGATTTTTAAAGAAAGCCATCACTTTTTTCCTCGTGTTTGAGTTCAGAGACTAGAGAAAGATAAGATATTTTGTCAGCAGTTATAGGTAACTAATAATAATAATAAACCTTTATTGTCAAAGTACAACATGTGTACATTGAGATTAGCTGAGCCTCCCCCCCATGCTCTCTCCCCCCAGCACACAGTGACAACAAACCCTCCATCCTACCACACCATGTGAACCAACTACACCACACACCGGCCTCCCAAGTCAATTCTGCATAAATTCACAGAGATTATGTCCCATTTAAAAGCCTAACAGCCCACGGATAAAAGCTATTTTTCAGCCTGTTGGTATGGCTGGCTATATTCCTATATCTCCTACCAGATGGTAGGAGAGTAAAGAGATACCATCCAGGGTGTGAGTAACTGGATATCAAAATGGCTGTATTTCCCTTATAAAGAGATCCAGAAATTCTTCAACATTTTAAATAATGCCGTATTCCTAATCAAAAACTAAACTTAAGTAATAAAAAGCAGGAGCAAAAGAAATTTAATTCAGAAAAAGATGAGCCAATAGCATCTTCATTATCAAAATTAGGAAAATTAGGAAGCCTTCTTAGGAGAAACTGAGGCTTTATAGAAGCTTATGGAGTCAGGCGTTAGCTGATTGAAGTTTCAGTGTGGAGAAAAAAAAACCCTCCCAAATTCATGGTCAGATTCAGTTAGGTAATTACTAATTCTGAAAGAGTGATGTTCTTTTCTTTTTAACCTTTGAAAATAAGCTTCTGCTTATTATATCTTGTGAATTAACTTAGGGGCATTGCCGTGGTATTGACATTTCCCACAATGATTCCTGAGACATAAGATTCAGTACAAAAGCTGCAATGCAAACACTTAATAGAGGCTGCTAAAATGTTTTCATGCTGTTTTCATGTTCACTACGTTGAACCTGCAGTGTTTGATGTAGTTTCTCCTGTGGTAATATGGTTCTGATGTCCCAAGGCAATAGCACAATTGATAGAAGTCCAAACGTCATCTTATGGAACTGAATAACACAAAAGCTTTTTCAGTGACCTCACCCTGGAAGAAGTAATATGACATAGGAATAATCTGGTCCTAGTTCTCTTTTTTGGAATGCAAATCACAGAATCACCCTTCTAATAGGAAGTATTGCCTTACAACATATTATTCAATAGAAGATGCAAAGAAGTAAGGAATCCTGGTTACTTTATGGTTAATTTTTTTTCAGCAGCAAGAGGTTTTACCAGTTCTTACATTTTAGGCTTTGGCCATATATCACCATGTGATATCTTCAGGATGATCCTTACAGTCTGGTTCTATATATACGTGGCAGAGACTGCATATATAAATTGATTTTGTTGCTACTAATAATTAATCCGCACAGTCACTCATGCGCTCGTGACCTCCCGTTTAGACTACTGCAACGCTCTCTACATGGGGCTGCCCTTGAGGACCACTCGGAGGCTTCAGCTGGTGCAGAATGCGGCCGCATGAGTTGTGATGGGGGTTTCCCGATACTCCCATGTAACACCTCTACTCCGCAAGCTGCATTGGCTCCCGGTTGCCCTCCGGGTGAGATTCAAGGTGCTGGTGATGACCTATAAAGCCCTAAATGGCTTGGGTCGGGGTTATCTGAGGGAACACCTGCTGCCGGCATCAAGCTCCCTTCGTCCTGTGCGCTCCCACAGGGAGGGTCTTCTCAGGGTGCCGCCTGTAAGAGATTGCCGGCGGACAACACCCAGGGATAGGGCCTTCTCAGTGGGTGCGCCTGCCCTTTGGAACTAGCTACCAGTGGAGCTTAGGACTGCCCCCGACCTCCGTTCATTCCGCCGGGACCTGAAGACCTGGCTCTTCGAGCTCTCTGGCCCAGGCTGAGAATTTTAATTTTAATTTTAATTTTAACTGGGGTTTTATTTGTTCAGAGATGGATATAATTTTTAAACTGTTTTTAACTTTTGTATTTTTTGTTTTAATCACCCTGTAAACCGCCCTGAGTCCTTCGGGAAAGGGCAGTATATAAATATAATATAATAAAATAAAATAAATAAATAGTAAGGGGGGCACAATGGCCAAGTAATTAAACAGAAGGCTGGCAGTTTGAAACCCAAGTACCATATAACAGGCTTCTGTTCTTGCCCCAGGTCCTGCCAACCTTGCATTTCAAAAGCATGCAAATGCAAGTAAATAAATAGGTACCACATTGGTTGGAAGGTAATGGCATTCTGTGGACCTTTGCCATATAGTCATGCCAGCCACATGATCATGGAAGCTTCTTTGGACAATGCCGGCTGTGAATTTAGATGTTACTGTCCCATAGAGTTAGACACGACTAGCAGGTGAAACTTTTTAAATAACTACTGCCACTTGACACACATTGGAAAAGTATTCCATATACTGCTGCCATAGGTTTTCTTAACATGGCGTGCCTTTGTTTGGTGAAAAACTGATGGGTTAATCATGGATGTCCTTCCTGAAAGATATAAGTATAAGGTCTCACTGGATTCTGTATAAGGTCACTAGATCATATAGACTAGATCTACAGATTTGAGGTTTCCAAGGTTGCATGCTTGCCTACAGCCTCAAAGATCACAATTTGGTTCTCAGTTCTCCCATAAAATCTCAGACTAACAGCAGTTCCTTGAATTTCTCTAGATATAACTTTCAGTATGCAATACATTCTATTAGTCCCTCTACCTTTCTCTTAGGGAAATTGGCAAGACAGACATGTGAGATTAGTTCCATTGTTCATTTATAATGCATCAAAACCATTTCAGATCTATTGACGTTACAGAGCAGTGAATCAAAAGGTACCACACAGCCATAAATAAGCCTGCCAGAACCACTCCATTGAAATGGCCTTTTTTCATTTCCTTTATAACCATGTAAATAATTAGTTGAGGATTAATGTTTTCACACTTAATCTCTGTCCATTTTTTTTTTCTTTAAAAGTTACTAAAGTAATTCCAGATGCCTATTGTTTCACAGTTTGGCGGTGGCTGAATCAAATAGGCAAACATATTGTGGCTTTGGGTCTATCTGCAATTAGAAGCTATCACCCTCACTCATTTGTGGCCTTACTACTGAATTCTTAAGGAATTAACCCCATCTCTGAGGTTTCATCCCTTTTAGCTTTGCTCTGATCTCCTATGAAAATGTAAAGCACTTTGAAATAAAATAAAAGACAACTTGGTTTATTCTCCCATCTTGTATTTTATTTGTTTTTTTTCCATAAGAAAAAAAAATCTCATTACATGAAGAGTATGATTTCTGAAGAAACAGGAAAACAGAGAGGGCTGATTTTTCATATATTTACATTATATGATCTAATCACTCTTAATGGTATATAGAAAGCAAAACTTCCATGAAGGGCACTTTCTGGATTTCCTAATAAAATTGATTCCTTTTGAATCCATATTGCAAGATGAGATTAACAGGCCTTAGTGGAACCAAAATGGGGAGGAGGAGGAGGAGGACCTTTTACCATATCTCAGGGCTAGGTCATTTACTAGCTGAAGAGTGTTGTTTCTCTGAGGATTTTTTTTTAACTTTATAACCAAAGGAAGTGACCAGAAAGGTTCATCACTAAAGTGAAAGGGGTTAAGATTTTCTGGCTTGAAAGAAGAGGGTTAAATTAAAGTGTTCAACTTACTGAAAGTCTTAAACATTAATGTTAAAATTTTGAAAACCAGTAACCTGCAAATTGTGATCTTCCCACTCCTATTGGGATGAGAGCTCAACATTGTACAAAATCTTTTCATATATATAACAGAATCCATAATTCAAATATTCACTGGAGAGAGGGAGAGAGGGAGGGAGGGAGGGAGGGAGGGAGAGAGAGAGAGAGAGAGAGAGAGAGAGAGAGAGAGAGAGAGAGAGAGAGAGAGAGAGAGAGAGAGAGAGAGAGAGAGAGAGAGAGAGAGAGAGAGAGAGAGAGAGAGAGAGAGAGAGAGAGAGAGAGAGAGAGAGAGATTTCATTGAATTTATTTCTGTCTGGCTCCTATCATTTCCTGACAACGGAAAAAGAGTATGTGGGGAATAAACCCATTCTCCTGTCCTCTAAGTAAGTTTATCCAATTTCATTCACATTTTCAGACCTTTAAAAAAATCACCATCCTTGCGATTTTGCATTATAAAAAAATGCGCAAAGTAGCGTACATTAAAAATGAAAGCGACCATATAACAGAATTTTCACAAGAAAAAAAAAGCAAGAAACCATTTACACAATTTATCAACATTAAGAGGAAAGCCGAAAAGTACATGGTAAAGGGGAGAACCAAATATATTGAGGGTATGGATAAGGTTCTAGAAGGCAGTATTTTCAATATTAAGCAAAAATCAAGAAAATGGGGGGCATAAGCTCAAACTGAGAGGAGGGAAGTTCAAAAGTAATGTTAGAAAGTATTACTTCACAGAAAGAGTAGTGGGAGCTTGGAAGCAATTTCCAGAGGAGTTGGTGGTCTTCAGTTATTAGTAACTGAAGACCACCAACATGCTTGGGATGAACACAAGTCTATCCTGTGGTTAGAAAAAAAAACCTTCAAAGGGCAGACTTTATGGACCACAGTTTTCTTCAATGTTTCTACGTTTCTACATTGCATAATCTTGGTGCCAGCACAGAGAAAGCTCTGCTCATGTTCCAGGACTGGCTCTAAATTTGTGAAAGTCTATCCTTGGCAAACTTCTTTAATCCTAAAGATGAGAGATAATAATCAAGTTATCTGTTCATGTTCTGTTACTCCCCTTTTTTATGCAACATCAAGGCCCTGCGTTGTGCACCTCGAGAAGGAAGGGCACCCAAAAAAGGATATCCTCACTTCATTCACTGAGCACTTTTCAGCCAAAAGACAAGCTGAGCAAATGCTGAAAGTTCCTTTTACCGTATTTCCCTCTCCATATATGAAATGTAATAAGGCTGCATTCAGAGCATTAGCAGGAAATTAAAAAGACAAAGAATTCCCATTACTTTACCACTTTGCCTTCATTCAGCCTCTTTTAGTTTGACAGACATGTTGGGCAGCTGTGCTAAGGTGTCTTTTTATTTGCTTCCTAATTATTTCTTTATGGAGCAGTGAGAAACAGGGTGGAGAGACTATGTCAGTTCCAGTTTCTCTGGGCATCTTGTTTTTGTGAATCGGTCAAATTCAGTTTCTCCAAGCCCCTCATTTTTGTGACTGTTCCTTAATAATCAATCTGCAAGTTTGCCCTAAAAATTGTATGCAATTCTGGAAATACAGGGGTGCGGGTTGCTGTTTGCAATATGGTTTCTACAAATAATTCTTCATTATATAATAAATGCTTTCTATGTCGACGGTCAAAAGTTTATTCTGAAATTTCAAAAAGTGATGATTCTAAGGCCCTAGTAAGGTCTGATTAGTGGATCACTGATTAGTGGATCACTTCGAAAATGCAAAATAAGTTCTTATTTGCGTCTGAGTGAAGAAAATGTCTCTTCCATCTTTATTATAAAGGATACTTTAAAAATAACAAGTTCAGTTGTCCAGTGTCAGTTCCTAGCATTTTTACTAGGCAGCATGGCAAGGAAGTTTTTTAAAAAACGTGTACCATAGAGATTCTTTTAAGAAGTTTTTATCCTTGGCACTTCACATTAACAGCCAGCCTGCTGGCTGCCTTAAAAAAATCTCTCTGCCATTAATGGAGAGCATTGCTTCAGAGAATTCTGGCAAAAAAAAGTGTTGGACAGAAATGAAAGCAAGGTCTTTGCTTATTGGCTGAAGCCACCTAGAGCTGTCCATGGTGCCAAATGGCAAAACAATCTGGATCCTGACACTTGCCTTCAGGGAACGGAGGACTAGTGCAAAGCTTATCTGAAAGTTAAAGACTGATGGGATGAGACATGCTGTTGTGCGAGATTGCATTGTATTACTTCGCCATATTTGAAGAAATGAAATATTTGCCTGGCTTATTCACACCTGTCTGGGTAATGTCATAACCAATCTGACCAGCCAGCTACAAAATAGATCAACCAATAGGCTTCCTGTTCCAACATTTCTTTCTGAATGTAACATTGCTAGAGGAAGATCTGCTAAAAGAGATGGAGCCATGGGGTGTTGCTGTAAGGCTGTTCTCTTGGACAGAATCCCTAAAGAATCTCTGTAGGAATTAAAACTAGAAAGTAAAATCAATAGATAAAATCTGCAAAATGGATTGAAGTGGTGACAATGAGGCTTTTAAAACTTTCGGACAGTACTAACCATTAAGTTTTCTTTTAACTTTAATGCACTATAGATCTGTCACTTTTTCAAGTCTAAACCATGCTCAAGATGGTTAAAGTGTCATAATTATGTTGTTAACATATTGAGCTGTATGTATTATTATTTTTTTTAATTCCATTTATATCCCGCCCTTCTCTGAAGACTCAGGGCGGCTTACAAGCTTAGCAGTATGTATGTTACCTAATGTATGTTACCTAATGTATGTTACCTTATGTATGTTACCTAATTGGTTGATTAAGTGCCTTCAATTTGATATCAACAGCTGCATATAGATAGCCTTTCCCCAAGACAATCTTCCTAACCTGGTGCTTCAGGTCTTCTTCAGTACACCCATAGCTGCTCTTATTAAGTCCATTTGTCTTGTTGCTGGTCATTCTTTTCTCTTTTTTATTTCCACCTTTCTTATCATTCTTCAGGTATCTAGATATTGACACAATATGCCCAAAATATACTGGGCTATTTGTGCCACAAGTGAGCTTGGTCATTTTTGTCTTGGATGAGAATATTGGGTTGATTAGTTCAGTTATCAAATTGTTTATTTCATTGACTAGCCTTGGTATTCTCAGGAGTCTTCTTCAACATCAAAGTTCAAAAGCATCAATACTCTTTCTATCCAAGGCTTCTACAAAGTCCAACTTTTGCTTCCACTGGGAAAACTATTTCCTGTACAATTCAGATATATAGAAAAACCCTGGAACTGGGCTTCACTCTTCTAAGTGCTAGCCTGTGGCATATTTCTTGACTGCTGGTTGCTTCATACTTGATTTTCTTTCTTCTGTTCAATCATGTCTGATTCTCGGAGACTGCCTAGATAAGTTCCTGCAGTTTTCTTTGGAAGGTTTTTTCCCAGAAGTTGTTTGCTATTGCCTTCTTCCTAGGGCTGAGAGAAAGTGACTGGCCCAAAGTCACCCATCTGGCTTTGTGCCCAAGATGGAATGAACCCATTGTCTCCCAGTTTTTAGCCTGATGCCTTAACTTCTAGGCCATAACTAGCTTGCAGAAGCTGTCCACCAGTATTTTCACTGTCAGTTCTAAGGCTGATGTTTTACCTGTTGTCTTCTTTATATTTAATTCTATATTACATTTTTACTCCTTGACTTTCATTACTAGACCTTGCTGATCCTTTGCATTTTCAGCTGTGAGAGTAGTGTTATCTTAATATAGTAGTGTTATCTTAATATACTGAGCTTTGGTGGAGCAGTGGGCTAATGCCTCCTTAAGTAACACCAGCTGCCTGCAATTAGTGCAGGTTCGCATCCCACCAGGCTCAAGGTTGACTCAGCCTTCCATCCTTCCGAGGTAGGTAAAATGAGGACCCAGATTGTTGGGGGCAATTAAGCTGACTTTGTAATAATGCCGCTGGGGTGTGTGTGAAAGCCCTAATAAGCAGGCATATACATAGAATGAAGGCTACTGCTAAGCTTGTAAGCCGCCCTGAGTCTTCGGAGAAGGGCGGGATATAAATGGAATTAAAATAAAAAATAAAATAAAATAGGCCATTGAAGTTTATTTCTCTTTTAAGGTGCTATGAGAGGGAAGGGCTATTTTCTGGGTTCCATCAAGTGACACAGCTTCTGCAGCATCTCAACTCTATGATTAGATTAGATTGGGAAGTTAAAAAACTGGGAAAAATGGCAATTGCAAACTACTTTCATATTCTTCCAAGAAAAACAAACAAACATGACTTAACCTCAATGGAATCTTTAACTTTTTATTAATAAAATTTATTAATTGTTTTCAATTATCAACAGTGCTATAGTCATTGTAAAGCTTATAATAGAACAGTATTAATATTTGCACATTACATCTTAGAAACCAAAACTATTAATGTCATGGTTCCAATAGATGAGTCTAAACAAATCAGAACTCTGAAGGTTGGAAGTTTCCTCAAAGAACATGTTTATTGGCTACATAGTATTGGCATGGTCAAAAGTGAAACTTAATCTGAAATTCCCTCCACAGAGTTACAATATTACAAAGTTAAACTCCCTACCCCTGTACTATGCAATTTACTACATTTCCCAATATAATAGTTTGTCGGGCTTTCTGACAGAATGCTCAACCCCCCAATTCAACCAAGAGAAATGACTTTGGTTCCCACAGGACAAAATTGTTTAGACTGCTCCACTTCCCCCTCCCATTCTTGTGGCAACCTAGAATGAGCAAGATGGCTTCAGCCAGGTTTGTTGTACAGTTGACAATTTATCATTCAGTTCCTTAAATTTCACACCTAACTGGGTCTACCCCAGGAGTTCATGGGATAGACATAAATTACATAACCTGTGGCACTTATTGTCAGTTCACACATTTCACTAATATAGAATATAGGTAAGGTTTTTTTTAAACTTACTTGCCATTACATTTGACCAATATGGTTTTAAGATGTGCCTCATGGTTTTGCAAGTTATTTATTTATTTTTATTTTTATTTTAATTCCATTTATATCCCGCCCTTCTCCGAAGACTCAGGGCGGCTTACAAGCTTAGCAGTAGCCTTCATTCTATGTATATGCCTGCTTATTAGGGCTTTCACACACACACCCCAAGCGGCATTATTACAAAGTCAGCTTAATTGCCCCCAACAATCTGGGTCCTCATTTTACCTACCTCGGAAGGATGGAAGGCTGAGTCAACCTTGAGCCTGGTGGGATGCGAACCTGCACTAATTGCAGGCAGCTGGTGTTACTTAAGTAGGCATTAGCCCACTGCTCCACCAAGGCTCTGATTTGAATCCAACCCTTTGCAGCTTTGTAGCTTATTCAGCAAATCAAAATCATGTAAGAACCCAGTTACTGCTTCTTGTCATATTTCACAGCCATATAGCCACAAAAGACCTTCTCTCAAGAATACTTTTTTATCTTTATTGGAACATTAAATGGCCTCTTCGATTCTTCATCCAAAGAATTCTGTATAGATTTAAGCTTGATTGTTAAACATATGCATCTTTTATGCTCCAAAATGAAGTCCATCAGCAAAGCTGTTCATTGAGATTGAAACTATCTTGGCTGGGTGCATGAAATATTTGTCTTGTTATTTTCTCTAAATATGCCTCTTCACGAAGTATTAAAAACACTTTTCTTTAAAAAAAATCCCTATGTCAGTTTTCTGGCATCATTCCTAACATGTTGTAGTGGTCCTTTGCATGGCAGAAAAGTAATCATATTCTCTGTGGGTCAGTAGACATGTTTCATTTGCAGACTTTCAACTGGGGAAAAAAACACTGTCACTTTAATAACTATTTCTCAAACTAAAATATGTGGTGGATTGGGAGGAATTCAGTGTTTGTGAATTCCAAATTTCTGCCTACTGTTCACAAATTAAATACAAATGTGAGCAGCAGGAGGTTGACTTTTAGAACAGAGAAGTGTTGCTACACATTTAAGAGATGGCTTCTCATCAATATTTTCTTGGCTTTCTGTGCTGTATGCCTAAAATATAGACTGGTAAGTCCTGAATTCTTCTGGTCTTTCAAATGCTGGAGCAAAAAGCCAGTTGTGCCAGGCTCAAATCAGTGCATGCTGTCTTAGGAAAGCCTTCCCAGAATGCACTGCTTTCTTTGGCCATGCATCTTATTCCCTGAACAGAGGAAGAACAGGTGCATGCTTTTCTCTGATTAGAAAAGCAAAGATGGTGTTGGACTTTTGTTCCCATACAATTATATAAGGTAAACTCTGATCAGGGATGTCTGCAGTAGGATGAGAGGGAGGGGGAGTTAAGGTGGCATATGACATTGGGCATTGTGGACATTCCTAAGTCCAATCCAATTACAATGGGCCTAACAGGCATATCAAAAGGGGATTAATTGGAGAGTTATTTTTACTAGGTACAATTACAAATGATTGAAATGCATAGTGATTATCCAAATCTAAGCAATTAAATTCTCAGTTACTTCTGTTGGATAGTGGCACAATGTCGTTTGTAATGAATACTGTTGTCAAGTAACATACCTCTTATTCTGGAACTCAAGTTACAGATTGGCTGAATTCCCTTGACCCAGCTTTAGTGGATTACCTCTGACAGTCAGTTATGATCTCAGGGACATTAATGTTGATACACTTCTGCACAGTGATGGGCAAGGGACAAAAATGTGTGTCATGATTTCATTGTGCAAACCCTGCGAAGTAAAAAAGACAGGCTTGTATTGTGAGGTCACTGCAAGTGTGCCATGGAATCCTACAGCATTAATTAGCTGAAATTTGCCCACTGGATAGGGTATTCAGGTTCAACCATGTGAATTTTCACATAACGTTAGTTGTTTTATACCAGATTGGGATAGAAGAAAGAGTGGAAAACAATAATTTAACATTCTGCAAATAATATCACCTATATTTTATAGAATCAGAACATTGTCCAGGATTCAGAAGCATCTGCTTATATGAATATCTCATGAGGAAAAATGAGAAATGATCTATATAACTTAAACTTGTAGACTTGGAAAGGAGAAGCATATAGTATTTTCCTATGACAAATGTGTATAATTCTCCTTCTCCTTCTGCAGATCACATAAAAGAGAAGGAGAGAGAAAATTATAGAATTGTGAATTTGGCAGGGACCAAAGGATAATTTACTCCATCTGTCTTTATTGAGCAGGAAAATCCTTGAGAGATGATTACCAAGCTTCCTCATAAAAATCTTTGAATACTGAGAACCCAAACCCAGCAGAAATGGGCTGCTCTAGTGTTGTAATGGTATGTGGGAATTACCTTAGGAAACAGATTCTTCTTCTTCTTCTTCTTCTTCTTCTTCTTCTTCTTCTTCTTCTTCTTCTTCTTCTTCTTCTTCTTCTTCTTCTTCTTCTTCTTCTTCTTCTTCTTCTTCTTCTTCTTCTTCTTCTTCTTCTTCTTCTTCTTCTTCTTCTTCTTCTTCTTCCTCCCTAGTGTAGAATCACTGAATAAATATTCTTACAAATCTATTGTACATGGTGACAGTTTATACTGGCTGCAGATCTGGAACTTTTCTAAATTCAGTTTCTTTCAGTGTCAGAATTGCCTGCCCTTTGATTTTAGGTGACAGAATTCTTCCCTTAAAGTGAAGGAAGTTAGCTTGCATTCACTTTCTTTCATCACTGTTTGGGAGAGATAGAAATAATCAATTGAAGAAATGTGCATTTTTGCCAGATACCTGGAGTCCTTCAAGCTGCTTTAATAGATTATAAATATATATTAAAACTCAGGCTATTAGGATGGAGTGAGGAGGAGATGGACGGTAGGCAAAATCCTATTATAGCTATTCACACTTTCGACAGTCTGACAGATAAAGTCTGAAGTGCTGGTTCTGGGTCAAATCATTGTTTTTCAAATGGTACCAAATAAAAAGGAGGACATGAGGGATTTTTTCTCATTTTTGTACCTCCTTTTTTACTATTGTCCTCAACATTAAAATAAAGACTGCCTTGAATATTTACCTGCTCCAGTTTTCAAAAATGACAATTTTGAATGGATACTTTCTGTCCACCCCACCCCAATGACAATTAGAATATTGTTGGAATACATTTTGAAAATACTTGGAAAACTACCCTTCAGAAGTTGTGTTGGAAATCTTGAGGATGGACAAGGAAGTGGAGGAAAAGACTCTTCTCCTTTAGAGGACACTCCCAGGGGCTGGCTTCTTCAGTATTGAAATTTCTTGGTTTGAACTAGTGGTCCTTAACCTCAGCAACTTTAAGACATGTAGAGTTTAACTCCCAGAATACCTAGGGAATTCCAGGAGTTGAATTCCACACATCTTAAAGTTGGTACAGTTGAGAAAATGTGTCTAAATCACCAGCCAGACAACTGCCCAGTCTTAGGGAGCATAGAACATACAAGGTGGCAAAGGAAAGAAGAACTCATCAGACAAATATTATTCTTTGCAAGTAATAAGGCCTATTTTGCATTTGAGTATTGGGGAAAAGGGGGCATTAAAATCTGCCATTTTGAGCTGTTGTTTGCTGAAATTGCTTGCCTTGCTTGCTCACACAACCCATTACACATTAATGTGATTCATTATTGGGACATTTAAATTTACTGATTAATTTCATCTGAGTTTGTGTTTAGTTTGCTTTCTCTGTTTTCTATGGGTTTTAATCACAAAGGAGACTTCCACACTGATGGCAAAATTTTTAAAAAGGGTTTACGGTATCATGAGTCAAATTCTGCTTTTTGTACTTCAAGAAGGTAAAGAGGGTATGACATTATGAAATACGTTTTATCACTTGCCCTCCTTTTGAAGATACCCATGAATTCAGACAGTTAGTCCTGGCCAATTAGTAAGAAACGAAACTGATGAAATGTCAAAGTCACTAATTTATTTTTTTTTTCAGATATTGAATCATGGGTATTTGGGATCTGAACTTCCAGTTTCAAACAAATAAAAAAATAAAACATTTTCAAGATGAGCTCAACTAAAGATGGCTTCATGGATATATCCATGCAGTTTTCTTCTTAACAACAAGGAAGTGTTTGATTATTGTCTTATTTCCCATCTAGTCTACAACATTTGTGTTGCCTAGAAGAATCTTATCCAAATACTAATCAGCACTGATCCTTCATAACCTATGTAACTGATCCTACATAACTTCTTTAGCCAGACCAAGACTAACTAGAGTTAACAGTTATAGTAGTTCCTGAGTTCTGGATCTGATCAAATTACTACTGAAAAACCATGTCCAAAGAATATTTTGGAGTTTCTTTGGTCAACTTATTATTATTAATATTATGACTAGCTGCTGGAAATAAAAAGATATTAGAATATACTATAATAACTTGTGAAGCAAGCTGACACATTGCACAATAAAATGACTCTGTTTATTGCCAGCCCCAAATATGTCTGGTATGTCTTAATCATTATTCATAAAAGTTAAACCAGTTTTATTACTATATAGAGATCTCTTTCATCACTAAGAATATATTTTTGAGAAAATTACGAATCAGGAGAAATGCCAACACAAATTCAGTTAAGGCACTCACTGCCATCATATTTCTTGATTAATATTACTTTATTAGCTGGCAGCTTAATTTGCCTACATTTTTCATAAACTGTATGAGACATAGGATATTGGCAATTAATGGAATTTTATGTTCAGCTTAACTCCTAGTTCATATGTATGCATGTATGTGTTTGTATATATGAGACTTATAACTGAGGTATACAAATCCTTTCCTGTTTTGCCAAAGGGCTTTATTGTGTCACCTTTGTGGGTAGTCCATCACAAACGACATGTCAATGTTTTGTCTGGGAATAGAAGCTCATAGTAGCAAAGTGCCAGTGCAAGTTCCAACTGACACCTGTAATTGACATAGATAAAAATGTGTTAACGGCAAGTAGATCATTGCAGAGGACCTCCTTATGTTGTGGCTCCTATTTTAGTTCTTTTTATCTCATGAAACTTCACTTGGGAACTGGCTATGCAGAGCTTTGAAATTTTATTTATTTACATATATCCTGGCTTTTATTATTGTTACAAATAACCAAGGCAGCAAACATATTCCACAAATAACAACAACAACAATAATAATAACAATAGAGTTGGAAGGGACCTTGGAGATCATCTAGTTGAACCCTCTGCTCAGGCAGGAAACCCTATACCATTTCAGACAAATGGTTGTTCAGTCTCTTCTTAAAAACTTCCAGTGTTGGAGCATTCACAACTTCTGGAGGCAGGTTGTTCCACTGATTAATTGTTCTAACTGTCAGGAAATTTCTTCTTAGTTCAAGGTTGCCTCTCCCTTTGGTCCTCCTTCTATTTTCCCCATAACAACAACTCTATAAGGTGGATTTAACTGAGAGAGAGTGACTGGCCCAAGGACACCCAGTTGCCTTTCATGGCTAAGACAGGATTTGAATTCACAGTCTCCCACTTTCTAGCTTGGTGCCTTAACCATTAGACCAAACTGGACCAAAGTAGACCAAGTTGAAATACTGAGTCTATCATAGTTCCACTTTCTGTTATTTTATTTATTAAATTTATATGCCATTAATTTCACTATCCAAAGAGACTCTTAATTATTAGTTATGAAGCAGGAGCAAGGTTTATTTTTGTATTGGTAAAAATTCCTCCCAGAAATACCTTTGTTGGTGTCTGTGTACATTATAAAAACATTGTTCAGTTTTGGTCCAGAGATTCCAGTAGGATTGCTAAAGAATTTCCTAAGGAAAGTTCTTGCTGGATCACAAAAGCTATGTGATTTCAATCACCCTTACCAGCAACCACTCTGTTGGTTTAGCCTTTGGAACTCCAAGCTAAGTTAAAACTGTGTAACTCTAAACTGCTGAGCTCCAGGTGCTTCCTGGAAAACCTCTGATGTGATAAATTGTACAGTGATGGACCCCAGCACCACTGTTTCATCATTCTGTTATTAAAGGATATTTTAACACAGGTGCCAGCTTGTTTTACATCTGGGTATTTGAATATTTCCAATGAATTCTTGGATTCATCTGAAAGTATCTTCTGTGGTGATTTATTTGTATATATCAATTAATTTTGCATACCTTAAACTCCTTGCTGAAAACATGCACATAGAAAGGATCAAAAATTCTAACATAAAGATTCTAACTGGCAGCCAATTGGCTACCAAGTTAAGTTCAGGATTTGGTTTTGATGTGTTAGTCCCTAAGTGGTATAATAATAATAATAATAATAATAATAATAATAATAATAATAATAATAATAATAATAATAATAATAATAATAATAATAATAATAATGATGATGATGATGATGATGATGATGATGTGTTTCCTTCACTACAGACCTGACTGATCACTGAGATGATTAGAGGAAATCAAACTGCCTTCCTGTGTGAGTTATTTGGGGAGAGGAATTTCCTGTGGTGGTACAAGTTCTTGGAAATTGTAATGGGCAGAAGGAATAACTTTGAGGTAGAGGAAGAAGAGCAACAAGTGGGACAACACTCAGATAAAAAAAACCTGGGTCTGAGGCATAAATGTAATTTGAGAAAGCATCTCAGATGTAACTCTGCCTAGTTTTCATGAAAATAAAGGGAGGAAGCACATTCAGGGAAGATTCCATTACTGTAACCCTATAATAAAAGTAATATTAGCTTATGTGTTTTTGCTCTCCAAGTGTGGTTTACCTTAGAGGGTTAGCTTCAATCTTGTACTGCTTTAATTGAATTTTAATAATGGTATTGACAACCAATGTTTCTGATGTATGGATTTCAACACACTAACTGGTTGGAGAATTTGGGGAGTTGAAGACCTTGAGAAGCAAGTATATTGGAACCAGTACAGAAATGTATTAAATAAATAATAATTATGTACAAAATTCAAACATACCGTACCATGGAACTTTCAACGGTCTACTGGAAAATTAGGTTTTTCTTCCAGAATGTGCCAGTTCCAATATATAAAAGGTAGGCCCTATTTTTCTGGAAATAAATCTTCTGCAAAAGAAGTAGTTTGTAGTTTGTGGTGTTCCTCATCTTTGAGAAAGGCACTCTTTCTATCCTGAAGTAGCGGGAGTATATTTAACATGTATGTGAGGAAAAAGCCTTTTCTATGATTTATCTTAAATACTGGAAATCCCTGTAAAGTCTGGAATGACTTTCTCTGTAGATTTACTATGAGTAAGTATATGTATATGTGTGTGACACTGTGTGTCTGGGTATATGTGTGTACATACATACATACTGTATATACAGACACAGACACAGGCACACACCGACACACACAGATACACAGACACAGACACAGACACAGACACACACACACACACAACTTTGGCATGTATAAACGAATTTACCATTACCAATCACTTGCATTGATATCCATGACTTTTAAAATCAGATGTTCTCCCTGCTTTGCTTCTATGGTACAGTATTTCTATTATCATTCTTCTGCAGAACACTGTTTTTTTAAAGGTTTAATACATATAATACAAATGAATTATTTAACTACAGTATTTAAAATGAATGGGTTAGTCCATGGAAAGAATAGATTGAGGTAAAAATTTCTGAGGAATTCTAATTCAGAATCACTGACTACATTGTGCATTTTCTCCAAGTATCTATCCTCAAAATAATTTATTATAGATAGATTGGGGTAAACAAAATCAAATTAGGCATCAATGAATCTGATTTTCATATTTTTACCCTAATTTTAAATTTGCTTTATTCTATCTCCTCAACAGATGTGAGAATTATCTACATTTTTCTAGGCGTTCTGCCTTAATATAATACTTTTATCTTTCATTTTCATTCAGATACTTGTTTTGGGGCACTTTGTCTTACATGTCCTAACACATGTGCTGCATAAGACAGCTCTAGAGATGAATCGGTTAATTAATTAAATAATTATTTTTGTACGGACTTTTCTGTCCCAAATCTGGACATGTATAAATCCTGACAAATAAATAGATTTATGTTCATCTGTTGCTTTGGAAAGTTTGAATACATTTGCATTAAAAGTATAAATGGAACAAACTGGAATAAATGGAACAGGGATGGGCAATTAATTTTCCCAAGAGGCCACATGAGAAACTGGAACTGTTGTAGAGGGCTGAATCAATATAACCTGATTTGATGTCCTCAAACTCCATCACCTTAACTCCTCAGATTGCTTCAGGTGAGGATAGGAGCACTGTGCAGGCGCAGAAATATATTTTCCCTCCTCACCCTCCTATGGCTGCCATCCAACTGAAGCAGTGCAAAGTGACTCAGCTTCTTCTCCTCCTGCCTCCTGTGGCTTACTTATTTACATATGATTTCTATTTTTTGATTGACCTCACATGGGCCGGACAGAGACTGGCAAGGGAATGGACATGCAGCAGGAGATGTAAAATGCCCAGGTCTGTCCTAGCAGATGCAGCTCTCCATTTTGGTTTGTTCCCATAATGTGTAACTTTGATCTAATGATTATGGCTCCACCAGATGAGGTGAGGCGTTACTAAAGTAGTTTCTTTTGGTGGTTTCGTTTGGTGTGCTGTTCCTGGTAGTTGCACTGTGATCCACTAGATGTGAAGAAAAGGCCTGCTTGTTCTCCCACATTTTAGTTACACATTTTAGTATATGTTTAAAATACTAGCTGATTTGAGGATTTCATTTTCTTCTTAAAACAAGATGCTTTTGCTGGGTTGGTGCTGAAACTATTTTCTGATCGGTTTTGATGGCTTTATGTCAATTCTTTTCCAAACCAGTGAATGACCACGAGTCAACATTTTATTTTATGAATGCCTTCCAGTTGCAAACCAGCCAGACAGCTCTATTGATAGGCAGTATAAATGTTATAAATAAGTAAGCAGCCTTACAATCCTGCATCCAGTCCCACTGGATAGTAGAAATATAGTAAAGGTCCATTGCTAAGATTATGGCCACGAGAACTGGGCTGCAAAAATCCAGACAAGCCCTAGATGGCAGATTAACCCAGATTTGGTAGCCCTAGTTATTCCGTCCCCCCTTTTCATTCAATTGTGCCCAATTCTTGGAGCATCCCTGGATAAATCCCTGGAGTTTTTTCACAAGATTTTTCAGAAGTGGTTTGCCATTGCCTCCTTCCTAGTGGGGAAGAGAAAGTGACTGGCACAAGATCATCCAGTTGGCTTCCTGGTCAGGGCAGGACTAGAACTCAGCAGGCTCCCAGTTTTTATTCTGATGCCTTAATTAGTACACCAAAGAGGCTCTCCTGCCTTGGTTGGGGTAGCATAAAGGGTGAAGGTAGCCCCTCTTAAAGCACCCTGAGTTCTTAGTAAGCAACATTTTCCACTTTGCAAAGGTATGGCTATATTTTATAGTACAGTTTCTTCACAAACTATAGTTTCTGTGTGTTTGGCGCGAGACAAGCTTTGATGTAGAGCTCTTAATGTGAGACAATGCGAATGACATTTACTAGCAATCTTTTCTCCCCATTAATGAACAGTACTTCAGGGAGTGTAAAGGCAAGAGGCATATAATTTCTGAACTATTTAAATTGCTAATTAGATCTGTACAGGAGGTGTATTCCTAATGCAGATAATTACAACGGCTCCTAAGTGTTTGCTTTACAGTTGCTAATTACTGCAGAAGCCAATTAATTGCTGTTGACTTTTTGTATTCTTTTGCATATCACCAGTTAATATTTACATTCATAATGAAGACAAAATTGGCAAACACTGTGTCATTTTGTAATGAACAATTCCAGTGTCTAAACAATGAGCACATTATCTCATTTGTGCCTGAAGAGTACAGCTGATTAGCATATGTTCTGTTCACATTAGAACAATGTTGCTCTTTCTTCTGAAGAGAGAAGCTGTCAGTTGGGTACAGTCACTGCAGGTGTGGTATCCCTATGGTGCTAAACAATCTTGTTCACAATACATTATAATAAGTTCCCACTCCCAACCTTTACTCAAGTAGGTAATTATACCAATCCAAAATGGTTATACTTTTTCAGAGGCCTTTCTGGGTCCTGGTTTAAGTCATTGTGAAGCCACCAATATGACCCAAGGTCAAATGAATCTACTTTTCAATATTCTTAATCTTGTTTTGGAGATACAGGGCTCATTTTATCCCCCGCGAAGAGCTCTTTCACATCATTTAAAAGATTCACCTCTGATGGGCAGAGTTAACCATATGTGGCTTCTTGTTTTTTTACTGAGTCAAAAATCCATTGGGTAAAATCCTCCATGGAACATCCATATAATTAGTCTCTGTTCTCATGTTGTTCATGGAACTGCATTCGCTGTGATGCTAAAGGACACTCATTGAAGACACTTGCTTTTGAGAAAACCTACATGAGAGTGGATTGCACCCAACAATCTATCAGCACTCTCTGTTAATTTTTATGGAATGCTGCCAGAAGGGATTTATTTATTGTGTAGGTGCTTCTCATTCTGCATGTGTTTTCTGTTTCAGTTCATACATTAAAAGTTGTCAAAATTGGTTAGAGATAATAAGAACAAAGATGATGTCATGATTCTCTGGAAAATTTCTTCTCCTTGACTAGACCACACATGCATCTTTCCCGTGTCAGTTCAATGATGCAGAAAAACTGTGACAAATCAACTCCCTATGTAATTACAGAAACTAAATGGGCAACATCCACTGACAATTACTGGGTTGTTTATGTGCATTGCTCTTTGATTTCCCTGCCCCTTCTCTTCTTCTCAAGTGCCAGCCAGCCGTGCTTGTTATTTTTTTACATTTAGACTGCACATTTTTCAGACAGGCCCAACTTTACCATATCCCAGATCTGGAGTATCACCATGCTGGTGGATTAGTTTGGTAGAAGGGGTCCCTAGATTCTGTTGTGTAGAAACCCAAGAGTTGCCCTTAATGTAAAAGCTTTAAAAATGCAACTTAGCAACCTTGCCACCCTGATAGTGAGTTATGGGGCAGGCTGTGCATTTTATACCTCTAATGTTTCATGATCTGATTGCCCTTGGCAATGCAACCCAAGGTCATATACAATATCTGAGTATGGCATCCTGAGAATTAAACTGTAATACTGAATGTGATAGTAGACAGAATTTGTTAAACACCGTCAGTTAATTACAATTCAATTGCATTGTATTTCACTGTTTTGACTAAATTCCAGTGCTATTTGATTGAGACTCCAAGTATGCTACTCAAAGTCTAATGACACAAAAGACTGTACATCCTTGATGTACAACATTAAAGACTAAGGGTCTAGCTCCAGTTGTGTCTGAAAGCTGCATGGAGCTTCTGATTGGAGGGAACTGCCTAGAATTTTGTTATGCTTTTTAACCAGTGTAGCATAGATAGCTTTGGAGATAAGTTTATTATATGATATGAATATCTGGAATTTATAGTACTGGCATTTTAGCTTGTGTTTTACGATATTTATAAACTTGTGAAGCTTTTCATCCAGAAATAAAGCACAGGAATTTATACAGCAACATAATAACAATAACTCTATCTAATACAATTAAGGCCAGAACTGAAAACTCATCAAATGATTCAAAATGCAGATTGCGCAGAGATATAGAAGAAACAGTAGTTCATATACTCATTTTGTGACAGATCACTCTAACTGATTATAAGCAACAACAAAACATAGTCACCAAAATGATTCATTGGAATGCCTGTAAAACTTATTAGGTTTCAATAATGAGAAATTGGTGAGAACATATAGTTGAAAAAAATGGTCAAAATGAGCAGGTTAAAATATTGGTGGATTCCCAAATACAAATTGATAAAGTCTTGGCTCATAACACATCAGATTTAATGGTGGTTGAAAAGAAGAAAGTGTGAATAATTGATGTGACAGTACTAAGGGACTGTACAGATAATCCTCAATTTATGACTACAGTGGAGCCTGCCCATTATAATTGTATATTGTGATGGACATGAAGCAGGTCACCCAGTTAATTTTATGATCCTTTTCTTGTGATGATCATTAAGCAAATCTGCGGTCATTAAGTAAATGCATTGTTCGCTATGGGGCTTTTTTGTTCAAACCCAGAAGCAATCATAGGTTTTTGGTAAAAATATCATATATCATGGTCACATGACCAGTGTACACTGCAAACAGCCATAAATGCAGGCCAGTTGCTGGGTGCTCAAAATATGGTTAAATGATTGTGTGTGGGGAGGGCAGCTATTTGTCCTTTGTAAGTATAAGTGCCTTTTGAGGCTATAAGAAGAGCATTACCTGTATAATAGAAGACAAAGCATTGGAAAAGATGACAGAATATCAAGTTTTGAAAACTGAATGTGAAAGATTATGGCACAAACTGGCATGATGGTCCCAATGGTTATCGGCACACACTGGGTGCCATACCCAAAAAAATTGGATGGCATTTAACAGACCTGCACATTGACAAAATCTCCATCTGTCAATTACAAAAAACCCCCACTCTGCTTAGATCTGCAAATATACCAGGCTGATATATTACAACATCCTAGGTTCTTGGGAAGAACTGAATGCATATCAAGGCCAACACAGCTAAGAACAGGCTGCTGTGACTTCACATTGTTGTAATCAGATAATAATGCAATCCCAAAATGTGTGGAGCACCACTTCAGCACTGTCGTCCTTTACACCATCAGTCAATTACAAAAAGCAGCTTTACTTGGAGCAGCTTTTATCCTGCAGCGACACCTTTAACACCATCACATAAAACAACATCTGCCTATCCCAAGCCCTTGTGAAGGATTCAATAAGTGGATAAAAATGCCAATCTAAACATTTTTCTGACTGTGTGGCCAACCTTAATAAGTTTATTTAATAAAAAGCATCATTTTCAAAACTTTGAAGTATGTTTCTGTCCCCATTGTTCTAGCATATATGAACAGAGCATTGTGAAATGTAACCACGTAGGAAATGATGGAAGAAAGAAAGATTGTTGTACTATAAAATGACAATTCAGTACACTGGAGAATGAAGGCCCTATTAAACCATAGGTTCTTGTTCTCCAGAAGTCTCCATTAGCATCTAAAACTGTCCATCTATCTCTATCTACTGTATATTTTTCAAAGCTGGCACTTTATATGCTCAGAATGACCTTATTACAAATGGTGAAATTAGCATTTCTGAGTCAAGCTTAAATGTCCTCATCCTATCAGTTATTACTGATCAGTCCCTAAGCTACATACAATCAAACTATTTATCAAACTAACTTCACTATTGTAATGTGCTGAGAAAAAAAAATGGAAGTCAATAACTGCAGCTTAAAATTTTACAGCTTAATATACAGTTAGTCATTGACATGACCACAACTGAGCCCAAACATTTCTGTTGTTAAGTGAAACATTTGTTAAGTGAGTTTTGCTCCACTTTGCAACATTTTTTGCTACAGTTGTTGAGTGAATCACTGAAGTTGTTAGTAACCCGTTTGTCAAGTGAATGAGACTTGCCATTGACTTTGCTTGTCAGAAGATCGCAAAAGGTGATCACATGACCACAGAACACAGCAACTTTCATAAATATGAACTGGTTGCCAAGCATCTGAATTTTGATCACATGACCATGAGGATGTTGCAAAGTTTGTAAGTATGAAAAATGATCCTAAGTCACTTTATTCCATTCTATTGTAACCTTGAACAGTCACTAAATGAATTGTTGCAAGTCGAGGACTATCTGTATTCACAGTTCCTAGTTTTGCAACAAGCCCTAGATTAAACAAAGCCTTTTAAATGTGTTCTCAATTGCCTATTTAACTAAACCATCAGGTCAATGGTTTTTCAGTCCTTCAGATTATGTAATCTGTGCTTCATAATGTGAAGATATGGCTATGTAATCAAATTAATATATGTGTAAGTGTTGCTGGCTTTATCCCCAGTCTAGTGAGCCATCCGACATTTCATCTGTGATATATTCTCACCCAAAATGTGTTTTTGTTTGGAATTTCAATTGATAGATGAATGGATGTGGCAAAAAACCTCTACAAAATTGCTCAGATTTAGCAGAAGATGATTTGCAATAACCAGCTGGCTAGAATTTTGTTGGCAGAGTTTGTCCATTGCAAGTCAACAGAGCCAAGATTTAGTCTTCTGTTAGGTCATCTGTTTCATCCTAACTGAGCACACGCTAACTATTTATAGGCTTAAGGAAATTATTATTCCTTAGCACATCTGAAAACATGTCACTGCTGGAGTATATATGCCACTCACGAAGGAAAACTCAAATGCCATTTCTTTCTGACATCAGGTGGGGGAAAAATGGCTGGGAAAACATTTTTTGGTTTTACTTTTCCACAAAAAAATAAACTTAAATTGCATGGCTTCCTATTCTGCATTCCTAAAAGCAGACTGTTAAAGAAACATGCCATTCAACATTCATCAATGGAGAATGAAGTCATTTTAAAAAAAATATTTGTGTAGTAATGGATGTATGGCTAAATGGACTGTATGATATTCTTAAAACCGTAATGCCTGTAATTCCAATATTTCAGGATACGTATTGAACTAAACTCACCTACCTGTAAAAAGCTTTAGTAAACAGTCTTCTTGTTTGCATGGCAAACCATAAGAATTACATTCTTCCTGATGTTCTGGAAGATGAGCTATTTTGGCTACTTCAGAATCTCTCATATATCCTTATTGAAATGAAATATCAGTGTCAATCAAACCCAACACATAATAACAAGATGTTATTAAGCAGTGTATAGTCTTTTATTGGACAATGTGTCAATTAATTTGGAAAACAGAACAAAATTACAAGAAGACTGGTGCCAAATTTTAAGTATCTTTAAGAGATACTTTAAGAAAGCAGAGCAAAAATGGAGACATAAATCAAAGACAGGTACATAAGACTATGGGCCAAATGAGATAAGCTGCTACATTAAACCCAATTAGAGGGTTTAATTTTTAACAATTTAAATAATAACTGTTTGAAAAGCAACAGAATTGAAACTATAGCACACAAGAAAGTTATATATCCTTAAAAAACCCTAATTTATAATTATCCTCCTTTACAGGTGCTATTAATTCCTATAAAAAAACATAGTCATAATGAAAGTTTCTAAATGTTCATTTTGAAATGGTGAGAAGAGGCCATTTCAACCTTCTTTATATTTTGCCAGTATTAATCTTGGGGTATCTTTCTTCTCTGGTTCATCTGTATGATGAGCAATCTTATCTAATAGAAGAGAATATTTGTAGCTCAGGTTTGAAATGTGAGGTCCTTTATTACCCAACTAGATAACATCATCAGTGCTGATGAACACTGATGATGCTACCTAGTTGGGTAATGAAATATCTTCAAGAAAACAACCAAGCTCAGAGAACAAAGGTTCCATACAATCTTATCTAGTTTGGCCCAAAAAAGGTAGCTTAAGCAGCAACATGCAAAAATAAGACTGAAGGAGGTCAAGCTACATGTTCAGCCATGTATTGGAATGAGCTCTGAGTGAAGTTATAGAAACAAAAATCATATGGTCATAGCATAAGCAAGTGGTTTTGTACAATCTCTAATAGCCATTAATCTAATCAGTATCTTGCTCAATAATAATAACTGTGAGAGGGATCTCACAGACAATCACTTAAATAAGAGCCAGCAGTGTGCTAAAAGAAGCCAACACAGTGCTAGGCTGCATTAACAGAGGGATAGAATCAAGATCATGTGAAGTGTTCATACCACCTTGCAATGCCTTGGTAAGGCCACACTTGGAATACCGTATCCAGTTTTGATCACCTTGATGTAAAAAAGATGTTAAGACCTTAGAAAGAGTACAGAGAAGAGCAACAAAGATGATTAGGAGACTGGAGGATAAAACATATAAAGAACGGTTGCTGGAATTTGGGTATGTCTAGTTTAATGAAGAGGAGGACTAGGAATGACATGATAGCAGTATTCCAATATTTCAGGGGTTGCCACAAAGAAGAGGGAGTCAGGCTGTTCTCCAAAGCACCTGAAGACAGGACAAGAAGCAATGGATGGAAACTAATCAAGGAGAGAAGCAACCTAGAACTAAGGAGAAATTTCCTGACAGTTAGAACAATTAATCAGTGGAACAACTGCCTCTAGAAGTTGTGAATGCTCCAACACTGGAAGTTTTTAAGAAGAAACTGGACAACCATTTGTCTGAAATGATATAAGGGGGTTGGACTAGAAGGTCTCCAAGGTCCCTTCCAACTCTATTATTGTGCTGCCACCATGTGGTTGATTGGGGAACTACAACATTATGTAAATTTGGGGAACTACAACATTATGCTAATTTGTTCAGCCAACCCCTCCCATTTGTGATGTACTTCCTCCTTCTCCTTAAACTCCGTTCTTTCACTTCCACCATACATGCGGACAGGCAGGATCATTACTGTCTTTTGACCTTGAAATACCGTCCATTTCTTCATCTACCACACCTTGTCTGCTGTAATCTTCTCTACATGCAAATAAAGGTCCTTCTGGATGATTAAAAGGTAATTTCATGAGTTCTGCTATGTGGCAAAGGCTGTTAACAGTGATAGTATCCGCTTATACAGGCCAGGCACAGGGGTCTCAGCAAGGGGATAAATCGTCAACAGACTCTGACAACAGTCAGAGTCAGAATAATTATTCTATATTCTATTCTAACCCAGTTCCCAATGGTCTGCAGATAGGGAGTTAGGGACCCCTGTTCTAGAGGACATTTTGTAGGAAACCTACACATTTCAGCTACCTAAGTGATAAAAATACAGTTCAAAGAATCTAGATCAAAGTATGTAAACATGCAAAATATATTGAGGTCTTCCAGTTTTATGACTAATTATTATTATTATTATTATTATTATTATTATTATTATTATTATTATTATTATTATTATTATTATTTACCAAAATATTTGGAGAACACCAGTTTCCTATGTTTTTCTAAATAAATATCCTAGAACTTATGAAATCAGCCAATAAAATAACCTTGGTTTAATTGTATATGCTATCCAGGATCTTTTGAAAGGCTGGATTGTTTAAAGAGCATAATACTATTGCAATAAATGTATATATTGATATAAACGTGGAAGTCCAATGCAGATACCTGTAACTTTGAAAGAGGAAACTTCTTTTAAATGAATTGATAGGGACAGTCTAGAGAATGAACTTTCTCCAGAATTCCTGGGGTTCTTCATAACTATCGTGTTTGGTAATGTCCGGAAGTGTACTACTAAAATGTAGTTAATAACCAATAACAAGGATGCAGGTAAATTAAATGTAGAACCACTTCTATCAGTGGGTGAACTGAATCCAAAGGGGAAAAAAGGCATTTAAGTTTTTCATTAGGTTGGGAGAGGAGGAATTGAGGGGGGAAAAAGGTCTGCTCTGAATTATTTGCTTTATTCACTTTGCTTTTGACTTCTATATTAGAAAGGTTTGGCATATAGAACTTGGTTATAGCTTTTGTCCCCTTCATGGATTACCGCCTTGTCCTGGCGAAGGGGCTTGCATAATTCAATGAAGCTATGAGCTATGCCGTGCAGGGCCACCCAAGACGGACAGGTCATAGCAGAGAGTTCTGACAAAACGTGATCCACTGGAGAAGGAAATGGCAACCCACTCCAGTATCTTTGCCATGAAAACCCTATGGACAGTACCAAAAGGCAAAACGATATGACGCTGGAAGATGAGTCCCTCAGGTCGGAAGGCGTCCAATATGCTACTGAGGAAGAGCAGAGGGCTAGTACTAGTAGCGCCAGAAAGAATGAAGCGAGTGGGCCAAAGCCGAAAGGACGCTCAGCTGTGGATATGTCTGGTGGTGAAAGGAAAGTCCGATGCTGTAAAGATTTTTTCTCCATAGGAACCTGGAATGTAAGATCCATGAATCAAGGCAACCTGGACGTGGTCAAACAAGAGATGACAAGACTGAACATCAACATCTTAGGTATCAGCGAACTAAAATGGACAGGAATGGGTGAATTTAATTCAGATGACCATCAGGTATACTACTGTGGGCAACAATCCCTCAGAAGAAATGGAGTAGCCTTCATAGTCAATAAAAGAGTAGGAAAAGCAATACTGGGATAAAATCTTCAAAATGACAGAATGATCTCAGTTCAAATCCAAGGCAAACCATTCAATATCACAGTAAAGGTAAAGGTAAAGGTAAAGGTTCCCCCGCACATGTGTGCTAGTCGTTTCTGACTCTAGGGGCTGGTGCTCATCTCCGTTTCAAAGCCGAAGAGCCAGCGCTTGTCCGAGGACATCTCCGTGGTCATGTGGCCGGCATGACTAGACGCCAAAGGCGCACGGAACGCTGTTACCTTCCCACCATAGTGGTCCCTATTTTTCTACTTGCATTTTTATGTGCTTTCAAACTGCTAGGTTGGCAGAAGCTGGGACGAGTAACAGGCACTCACTCTGTTACGCGGCACTCAGGATTCGACCCGCCAAACTGCTGACCTTCTGACAGACAAGTTCAGCGTCCTAACCCACTGAGCTACCACGTCCCTTTTCAATATCACAGTAGTCCAAGTCTATGCCCCAACCACCGGTGCTGAAGAGGATGAAATTGACCAGTTCTATGAAGCCCTACAGCACCTTATAGAACTAACACCAAAAAATGATGTCCTTATCATCATGGGGGATTGGAATGCTAAAGTAGGAAGCCAAAAGATAACCAGAATAACAGGCAAGTTTGGCCTTGGAGTACAAAATGAAGCAGGGCAAAGGCTGATAGAATTTTGTCAAGAGAATACGATGGTCATAGCAAACACTCTTTTCCAACAACCCAAGAGACGGCTCTACACATGGACATCACCAGACGGTCAACACAGAAATCAGATTGACTATATGCTCTGCAGCCAAAGATGAAAAAGCTCTATACAGTCAGTAAAAACAAGACCAGGAGCTGACTGTGGCTCAGACCATGAGCTTCTTGTTGCAAAGTTTAGGCTTAAACTGAAGAAAGTAGGGAAAAGCACTAGGCCAGTCAGGTATGAATTAAATCATATCCCTGTTGAATATACAGTAGAGGTGACAAATAGATTTAAGGAATTAGATCTGATAGACAGAGTGCCTGAAGAACTATGGACAGAGGTTCGCAACATTGTACAACAGGTAGCAACCAAAATCATCCCAAAGAAAAAGAAATGCAAGAAAACAAAATGGCTGTCTGAGGAAGCTTTGCAAATAGCTGAGGAAAGGAGGGAAGCGAAAGGCAAGGGAGAAAAAGAAAGATACACCCAATTGAATGCAGAATTCCAGAGAATAGCTAGAAGAGATAAGAATGCCTTCTTAAATGAACAGTGCAAAGAAATAGAAGAAAACAATAGAATAGGGAGGACCAGAGATCTTTTCAAGAAAATTGGAGAGATGAAAGGAACGTTCAATGCAAAAATGGGCATGATAAAGGACCAAAATGGCAGGGACCTAACAGAGGCAGAAGAGATTAAGAAGAGATGGCAAAATTACACAGAATGAGCTTAACGTCCCTGATAATCACAATGAGGTGGTCACTGACCTCGAGCCAGACATCCTAAAATGTGAAGTGAAGTGGGCCTTAGAAAAACTGAGCAACAACAAAGCTAGTGGAGGTGACAGTATTCCAGCTGAGCTATTCAAAATCTTAAAAGACAATGCAGTAAAAGTGCTACACTCAATTTGCCAGCAAATTTGGAAAACTCAACAGTGGCCACAGGATTGGAAAAGATCAGTTTACATTCCAATTCCAAAGAAAGGCAGTGCCAAAGAATGTTCAAACTATCGCACCATTGCACTCATTTCTCATGCTAGTAAAGTCATGCTTAAAATCCTACAAGCTAGACTTCAGCAGTATGTGGATCGAGAACTACCAGAAATACAGGCAGGATTTCGAAGAGGCAGAGGAACTAGAGATCAAATTGCCAACATACGCTGGATCATGGAGAAAGCTAGGGAGTTCCAGAAAAACATCTACTTCTGCTTCATTGACTATGCTAAAGCCTTTGATTGTGTGGATCATAACAAACTGTGGCAAGTCCTTAAAGAGATGGGAGTACCAGAACATCTTATTTGTCTCTTGAGAAACCTATATGTGGGCCAAGAAGCAACAGTGAGAACTGGACACGGAACCACTGATTGGTTCAAAATTGGGAAAGGAGTCTGGCAAGGCTGTATACTGCCACCCTGCCTATTTAACTTATATGCAGAGCACATCATGAGAAAGGCAGGGCTAGATGAATCAAAAGTTGGAATTAAGATTGCTGGAAGAAATATCAACAACCTAAGATATGCAGATGATACCACTCTAATGGCAGAAAGTGAAGAAGAACTGAAGAGTCTCTTGTTGCGAGTGAAGAAGGAGAGTGCAAATGTTGGGTTGAAACTAAACATTAAGAAAACCAAGATCATGGCATCCGGCCCTCTCAATTAGGTAGTGACAGATTTTATTTTCCTGGGCTCCAAGATCACTGCAGATGGGGACTGTAGTCAAGAAATTAAAAGACGCTTGCTCCTCGGGAGGAAAGCCATGGCAAATCTAGACAGCACACTAAAAAGCAGAGACATCACCCTGTCAACAAAAGTGCGTATAGTCAAGGCTATGGTCTTCCCAGTTGCAATGTATGGCAGTGAAAGCTGGACCATAAGAAAGGCTGAGCACCAAAGAATTGAAGCCTTTGAACTATGGTGCTAGAGAAGACTCCTGCGAGTCCCTTGGACTGCAAGGCGATCAAACCGGTCAGTCCTAGAGGAGATCAACCCTGACTGCTCTTTAGAAGGCCAGATCCTGAAGCTAAAACTCAAATATTTGGCCACCTAATGAGAAGGAAGGATTCACTGGAGAAGAGCCTAATGCTGGGAAAGATTGAGGGCAATAGAAGAAGGGGACGACAGAGAATGAGGTGGCTGGATGGAGTTACTGAAGCAGTAGGCGTGAGCTTAAATGGACTCCAGAAGATGGTAGAGGACAGGAAAGCCTGGAGGAACGTTGTCCATATGGTCGCGATGGGTCGGACACGACTTCGCAACTAACAACAACAACAAATAGCTTTTGTTTTGGATTAAACTTATAAATTTTAAAGATACTGATTAATACCAATTTGGTAAAGGACCTTGTCCTCCTTGCTTAAAGAAAACAATAATTAGAGAGAAATATCGTTGACTCAACAGCCTTGAGATTTTCAAGAAAATCTCATATATATACTCTTTTTCATCAATATGATTGAGAAGGTGGTAGACCTAGAAGGTGGTAGACCTAGTACAACTGAATAATACTTATTAGCTCAATTAATTTATATCAGGCTTACAACTGTTTTTTAAAGATAATTTTATCAAGTTGCTAAATGACCCATATCAAGGTTGGATAATAGCTGCTATACAATAGCTTTCAATATCATCAAGGATTCTTAATTTTCTCACAGATTTGGGCCTCGAGGGCTGCTATATTATAGGAGTGTTATTTTTCCCGTCAGGCTGAGAAAATGAAGATTTCTATACCATAACCCAACTACTGGACAATTGCATCTGGCTGGATTCTGTCCATTCCCACACGTTGTTTTAAGTGAGTGCTAGTGTCACTCAGAAACATTGACACTTTGGAATAGTGGCAGATTGACAACATTCCAGTCTACTGATCTGTACAACTTAATTTTTAAAAAAGTAATAAATATTCTTGGATATTCTTAAATATTACACTGATACTGACAAAGTCAGAAGGAGGAGGTGAACAAACATGGAGTAAATCTAGCAAGGCTTTTGTGATTTGGCACATTAGTATCTGATGATACTATTCTCCAAAATCCCATTCGTAAGCATCTTCACCTGAGCGTTCAGATAGCAGTGATGGTAGAGAATGAGTTTTCAGGGCATGGTGAGGCCCTATGGCAGGGGTAGGCAATGTTGGCTCTTTTATGACTCTTTTATGACTCGTGGACTTCAACTCCCAGAATGGATTGCTCAGGAATTCTGGGAGTTGAAGTCCACAAGTCATAAAAGAGCCAACGTTGCCTACCCCTGCCCTATGGGAAGCTGTAGAGGCTATGTTCAGCAAGTGCTCACTAAAATCAAGACTGTGTAACAATTGGACTTGGCAAGGATACCACCAAGATGAGCAACAAACTGGTCATGAGTTGAAGAAATACTTTCTTGGTGAGCAAGCCCTTGTTTGAGCAGAAAATATGAATGCAGGCAGAAGCAAGGCAAAAGTTATATGAGCCATATTAGAGGACTTAATTTACAGAAGTTTTTTTTATATGGAAGCATCTTATCTGATGTTTCATCCCAAATACATTAGGAAGGTGATGATTTAGAAAAGCTTTATGGAGAAACACAGGCACAAGTCTAATAAAAATAAGGGGTCTTAACCCTTCTCTAACTTTCTTTGCCTGACTTGAGAACCGCCATAGCCACATAGTTCCATGCAGGTACACTATGATGCAAAATGGGATTACGTTTGCAGAAGGAGGAAGTCTTTTCAACACAATTTTCACTTTCTGGAGCCTGATCTGTGTGGGACTGCATGCTGCAAACTGGCTCACAGCAAAGGGCCAAGAGTTTTGTTTTCAAGGCAGGCATTTTCTGCAAGATGCTCCTTTATGAGACTCAAAGAGGGCTCTCTTCTTTCTGATGATTTATTCTGTCTGTGCACAGTCTTTCTGCATCAGTAATGGCCGAAGCTGTACTTCTATTGATTACTGTCCTCTAGGTCTCAAGAGAACCACTTGTCAACTTGTACAGACTATGGTGTTTACTCCAACAATAGGGGGAGGGAGGGAAAAACAGAGACTTAGCTGCAGCAAAACATTTTCCAATGATTTAAGGCCTTAGTATTCTAACAACTCCCTGTTATAATGAGGTATGAGGATTTCCCCTTGGAGTTTTCTGGATTTGCCCTTGAATTATTTATATCCGGAACAGATACCTCATTAAAGCCATTCCTAAGTCTGCTAGGATAGTTAGAGGTGGGGATCGTGTTCACTCCAGTTCACAAAGTACCCTGTGCGGAATGTGTCACCATTTTTGATTGAGGCTCAATTCAGCCGGTAAAATGGGAAGGCTTTGGACATCAACCGGAGACAGACACAGATGGTGCTCATTTACTCCAAAAGATGAGAATAGTTCCACCAAAGGTGAGCCATAATGTTTTCCTCAAAGGCTGGAATTCATAAACATATAGATAGATAGACAGATAAAGAAAGATAAAGATAAAAAGGAAGGAAGCAAAAGAGCCCCAAACAAACAAGGCTCCCCCCTGTTTTCAGAATACATTTCTATGTGCACAAACAAGCAATATTTCTTCCAATTTTTCCTCACTCACCCCCTCCTGTCCCCTACTTTTCATGCTCCTTTTCTCTTCCCCTTTAACAAAAAGAAACATTACATGTTTGAACAGATAACAAGGGGTGCCATTAGGATACAGAAAATTGAAAACCGAGACTGCAATAAAATTGCAGACCCTGGGGAATTAGTAATGGTTTCTTCATGTTTTCGTAGAAGACTTCCTTTTTATTCACCTAGCAAACACTGTTCACAAACAACGGTGAAGAACAAAAGCCATGATTTATATTTCTGGACAGGTATACACGCACCCCTGACCTCCTGCTGCCTTCCTCGCCCTCCGCACCAGAAGCAATTTATGGAGACCAGTCTAAATAAACATTAAGGAGTCAAAGCCACAAACTGACAGCGAGGAAAATCAATGGCTCCAGAAACCAGCTCGTCGGATCAATAAAAGAGATTAGGCATCACAAGTGAGTGTAGGGCACTTACAGGTAAATGTGGCTTACACTTCATCTGACAGGGTTCTCTTAGCACCAGGATAAAAACTGTCATATAAACAAAAGCATCCAGAGTAGCCAGTGGAGATGTTCCTGGGCTGCAAACACCAAGCAATGACCTCTGAATGAAGGGGATTTACGAAGCAGCCGCAGGGAATTTCCAATTGCTTTTGCAGAACTGCCTTGTGTACCTAGGCCTTTCCTCTGAGGCACTGCTTTATATACTAGATTAATAGAGGCCTCTGGTCTTATCACCTTCTCTCTCTCTCTCTCTCTCTCTCTCTCTCTCTCTCTCTCTCTCTCTCTCTCTCTCTCTCTCTCTCTCTCTCTCTCTCTCTCTCTCTCTCTCTCTGTGTGTGTGTGTGTGTGTGTGTGTGTTTGTGTGTGTGTGTGTGTGTGTCTTTATCTCTCTGTGTGTGCTTGTGTTGCTGCCTCCAGATATAAAACTATCTACCTTGTTCTGTGAACTGAGCCCGTAGAAAACTATAGTCACCAAATTTCCCTAAAAAGGTCATGCCAACCAAGAAAGAACAGAATTCAGAGCTGGCCAGAATCAAAGGAAAGATTCCCGGCATAGCATCCTCCCAGATTTATGTGGCTGGAATTCTTTTTTTCTTGCCACACTGATCAGCAGAAGAACTACATGCACATGTTCTTCCCATTGCAGGACTCTTGACACATTCTGCTTTCCTTCCTCACTGACCCTGTAGCTCTTCACCTTTTGATGGAAACTTGGAAAACTAAGAACTTTCACACTGCGCATGGTTGTTGTTATCAGATGGAGGAGGGGTAAGAAGAGGGGAATGAAAGGATTAGAGCTAGAATCCATGGTCTTGGTCCTGTCTGTGACATGAATAAGCTCCCTCATCCAAGAGTGTCTAAACAGAGTGATGAAGAACAGGGTAAGCTTTGTAGATTTAGATTGCTTGTAGTAAGGCTGAGATTTGTCTAAGTGTGTTAAGGGATAAAAATACATGTGTTGAGAACAATTAATCCACTTGAGCAAGGTGTTGGTCTAGAAGGCCTCCAAGGTCTCTTCCAACTCTATTATTGTGTATTCGGGATTTAATTTCTAAATTGAAAGATACAGAAGATACTCCCAGCACCCTAATGTGCTGTATTTATGACTGTGTGTTTGTTCAGAATAATACACTATATCAGACATGTCAAACACAAGGCCCGGGGGCCGGATGCGGCCCGCGAAGTGGTTTTATGTGGCCCGCAAAGCCATCCTGGAGACAGTGAGGGAACGGTCCCCACTGCCTTGGCCCTGGCCCAGAGACCCTCCTTCTGCCAGAGACCCTCAGATCTGTCCCAATCCTGCCCAGGCCCCCATAGGCACCCTTGATGCGAACGATGTAGAGCTGGCCATGCCCACCCAGTAGGCCATACGCACTCTAGCCACGCCCCACCCAGTAGGCCATGCCCACCCAGGCCACACCCACCCGGCCCCCTGAGGGCAACCACAATGCTGATGTGGCCCTCAATGAAATTAAGTTTGACACCCCTGCACTATATGGATTACAAGGCATTTTCAGGAACTGTAGTCTTGATTTGTTTTATTGTCTCAAAGAGAGTAGCATTTATTTGTACTTCCTCAAGAATTTTGGAAACCAAAGAGATTATATTGTATTCATAAATGAGGCACACGCTTGTTTGCTTTGGGTTGTTTTTTTTTTTTTTTAACCACAACTGATTTTTGAGAATGTTGCGGTTTAGGAATCTGGCTGAGAGCCTTGGAGAAACTTCTACAAGTAAACAGCCAGTGAGGTATGAAAATTCCCAAATAATTTATAGTGCCTTGAAATAAGCCCCAAATCTCCAATCAAGGATAAGGCTTCCGCATTTGGAAGCCCTTGAAGCCATATGACCGAGCAAAGCAATACCTAATGAATGTACTGATGAAATACAGACCTGCATTTCATTTTTCATTTCATTTCATTTTCAAGATGGATTACAGAGCATTGGTTTGCACAAGGGCAGTCTAGGGGCTTCCATATCTAAACATGAATGATTACAGAGATGTCTCTGTCTTGGTATTGGTGTGATGAAGAATACCTTTTTTTTCAGGTGTTTTATTTTTTAAAAAAAATGTGTCAGTGCAACTTGACTGCAATGGCAGGGCATGGTGTTTGTGGTTTTATTTAGCCTTTCAATAGAGAACATTTGTAGCACAGGGTTGAACTGAGAGGTCCTTATTGCTCTCTGAACTTGTGTTTTCTTAGAGGTTTCATTACCAAACTAGGTCACATCATCAGTGCACTGATGATGTCACCTAGTATGGTAATGAAATCTCTGCAAGAAAACCACCAAGCTCAGAGAGCACCAAGGACCCCACAGTATTTAGCTTTTCTTTGGTGGCTATATTAAACTGTTTTAATTTTTTAGTAAAGAATAAAATATAGAATAAAAGAGGGCTGATTGCTAGTAGATATTAAGATCAGTGAGGACAGCATATGGTGTATGTTGTATATCCGTTCATTTGTAAGATTGTCCTGTTTCTGCATCAGTATATAATCAGCAAAATGCACAGAATCAAAGCAAAGTGCTCCCTTCAAACTGCATTTTATCTTTCAGAGGAGTTCTATGTATTTTCTTTGGTATGCCGTTTCAGTCAACAATTGATTTACAATGTTTGAGACTTCCAGCAAAGCAATGATGGACTAGAGATGGTTCCACTGAGAGGATCCAATAACCATAGTGGAACAAAAGTTCAAATTCAATGTGTGGAAATCCTTTTAAAATCCTTTTAACCTAAACATCCTTCAACAAATGGTAATTCTGAATTTGTGTGACCTTATACAGTAAGAATTAGTATCTACTACTTTGAGTATTTATTGCTTTGTAGGTCATCGTCTTTGAGGGGAACATAGAGCTTTAGAAGAGAATTAAAATAATAAAATAAAATTACAGGCCAAGAGACAAATATTTACGTTAGGACCATTAATAGCCATTCTTTTTATTCCTTTTATATTAAAAATGATTCCCTTTCCCTTCCCTTCCTGTTCTCAAGAAAACAATTGGAACAAGCCAATGCTATGTATGTTTAATTAGAATTAAGCCTCACTTAGATGAAACAGGGATTTTCTAGTAGGTTTATTTCAGGTTTATTTGTCTTATTTTTAAAAGAAAGGGAAAATACCCACCTGGAAACAAACAATAAGGTTTCTTCTCATTTTTATTTATTTATTTATTTATTTATTTATTTATTTATTTATTTATTTATTTATTTATTTATTTATTTATTTATTTATTATCTATCTATCTATCTATCTATCTATCTATCTATCTATCTATCTATCTATCTATCTATCTTTGAAAGGCCTCCCACACTTCACAGATTTAATAGGCTTGGTGTTTGGGGGAGAGAGGGAAGACCTGTCTTTCCAGATTCCTCACCCCACCATCTTTTCTTTAATTTAAAGAGTTTTATATGGTCAGCAAAGAGACTCCTCTGGCTCTTTCTTCAATTTCTTTACCAACTGAAACTTGGTCACGTCTAGAGTTCTCGGCTTCTTTTGGTGTGCCTACCATAACCCTCCTGCACCTTGTTATAAGCCTCCCTTGTATGAAGCAGTTTTCCATGTCAGCCCCGGAGGGCACCTGATTATAGGTTTGACCTTTTGCAATTCTGTGCATTTCCCACTTAATCAGCGCTGGAATGAGTTGCTGCTAAGTAAAGCTATAGAAGCCCTTTGGGAAAAGGTAAGCCATCTAAAATAATGAGTGTCTTCCCCCTCCCCCTCCTCTTCTCCCCTCACCCCACCCTGCTTTGCCTTTTGAGCTCTATTGGACCATGATAACTCTCTTAATCTCTGAGCTACACAAAAGCATAATGTGGCATGTGATGTTTGCATTATTTGCAGGAGGGGCGGGGTGGGACAGGAAGGTCTTTGGGTAACCCGAATGGAAAGGACGTTTTGTAGCTCGGTGAGAAACCGTTCCTTTCTCCCTCCCTCCTTCTGCCACTCCTGAAGCCCCCTCCCCCCTTGCGCTTTTCTTGTTCTGCCTGATAACATTTGCTTGATCGAGAGGAGGCCTTGTGAAGCTTTTAAGCTTTAGCACCTCAGAGTTTGACAGAGTAATTGGTTCCCTGTTGCCTGGGCAATAAGACAAAAAAAATGGGTTCCTGTCTCCATTTTTGTCTTGTTACAGTAGCCCAGGTGGAGATTTAGCTATAATCTCACAAAGTGCTCCAGTTTGGCCATCAGTTCATTTCTCAAAAGCCGTGGCCTGGGCATCCAATGAGTCAGATTCCCACCCCTGCTGCCTCTACCCCCACCATCGCTGCTTCCCCTCCCCAGTTTTCTGTGAAACCGAACAGTATAATAGATGTAATTAGACCTTCAGCAAAGGGACCAAGTGGAGCAAGCAATGAGATTCCTTCTTGGAAAGCAATCATTAGGTTTCCACAAGATTGAAAATACTTTTAACAAGGTTTGGGGCTCAGGGATTATGAGTCTAAAGTGTCCTTGGCTTCCCTAGGAGAAAGCGCTATCCAAAAAGCAACTCTACCATTATAGTTGTTACAACTGAAGGGCAAAGAATACTGACCATTTTGTTGCACGTATCACGAAGCACACTATTTATTTATTTATTTATGTTTTATTTCTTTATTTCTTTAATTAATTTTTATTCCGCCCATCTTCCCTACAAGATGACAGTGGGTGGCTGAAAAGATTATAAAACAAGTAAAAAAAAATAAAACATTAAAGCTATGCAACTTAAACTATTATTAAAAATGTACTAAAATGTACTAAAATTATAACTGTATTGTACACGCATATGTATATACATACATATGTTCTTCTAAAGCAGTAAGTCACCTGCTGAGAAGTATAAATAGATGTCACATTTATGTTTCTTTCCTGGGTTTTCCTCATTAAATTAGGAAGAGGATAACTTTCTGCAATGCCAAGTTGTTGTTATTATGGTTGGTTGTACAATTGCCCAGATGTTTAGACTGGATTTGACATTTTTGTTCGCTATCAAGTGCTTCTCAAGGACCTGGGATAGGCAGATGTGGATGTTTTTTGGTATTAAAGGCATTGGTACAGGATGTAAGCTGTTCCAAGTAAAGCTGCCTTTTGCAATTGACTGATGGTAAATTTGTCAATGCTGATGGTGTTCAAGTTCAACTGGTGCACCAGTTGTTTTGGTATTGCACCCAAGGTACCTATTACTATTGGCAGTATTATTATTTTAAAAAGTGCTTTATTTTGTTAGGATGACTTAACCATGTTTAAGCATTTGAACTAATTCACCTGACTAAAAGCTCTACTGCTATAATATGACCATTTATTTTTATATCTTTGAGATAAAAAAGGAAGGGTGAGTCATCTTAAAGCACTTGTTAGTTTGGTGCTTTCAGTAAACCACCACCACAACAAGGTTTTATAATAAGGAACTCATCAGAAAAGTTGTAAATCTGATAGCAATAAACATTTTTACTTCCATGTTCCAGGTATTATTGGTTTCTTTTAAAATAAATTGAGCATATTGCATCACCAAGAAATTTAGTAAAACCATAACAGGAAACAGAACATTACCTTGGAGTAAATTTTTATTTAAGCATACAAGTTTATAGAGTATGAACTGTAGTGCTTGCCTCCTTGTGGAACTTTGATCCTTGATCCCTTCACAGATCAAGTTGGCCTCCACTTTGTTAATCTTTCACAAGGCTCTGAAGATGTGATTTGGCCAATGGGATTGGGGTCACCAGAATGGAATGGAGCTCATCAAGTAGCTCATCTAATTGTTGTCACCAGGACAGTGGGG
Source organism: Vipera berus (assembly GCF_964194415.1). NCBI lineage: Eukaryota > Metazoa > Chordata > Lepidosauria > Squamata > Viperidae > Vipera > Vipera berus. Next base: position 66,593,634 of record NC_138203.1, read on the forward strand.
GGGTGTATTGGTTTTTATATTGGGGTTTTATTCCTGAAAGCCATTCAGATCATCAAGAGTGAGTAGGGCATCCACATATTTTTTAATGAATAAAAAAACCCCAAAGTCCTTATGGATATTTCATTTTAACCACCTTAAGTTGAACACTCTGGATTCAAAACCATGGGCATGATGGAAAGGATGTGGGTTCTGGCTCATAACATCTGTCAAACATGAAAACAGTCTTCGTAAAGGAATGGATTCCTTTCAACTCTCCATAGCCTTTTTCACTTTAACATAAAGTCCTTTTGGGTTTGTAAGGGCATCTGAAAACCTGAAAATCTCCTCGGGGCATGGTGACCAAATGACAACCTGGGCAAAGCTTGCCCATTCATAAATTGTCTGCTATAATGGATTGATTCAGTTTCAAAATATTCTTTTCCAGCAGGTAAATCTGATAAGGAGGATCCCCATTTAAGCACTTTCAAGCAATACACTGGTTTCATTATTTTTTTATATTTTGTGAAAGCATTGTGGGGTTCAAGCCATGCCTTGGGGGGTTCTAATCCTGAAAACTAGCACTCTGTCTAAGAGCATGCCAGCTTTACCTTGCTGTTTTTTAATTAAAGAATCTTTACAAAATTAAAAAATCAATTCAGCAGAAAGCTCAGTTGGCCTCAAGGGAGATATTTTCAGATATCACATCAGGGATTTTAACCTAAAGTTTTGGGGGGAACAATCTAGAGCATGCTTGAAAATGCTCACTGAAGTGAAAGAGGGATGGTAGGAAAGACAAATCTTGCTGTATGAATGGAAGTCCACTTGCATAATTTATGGCAGCATAAATATGCCTTGTGTGTGCACATGATCACCACTCCTTTCCAGAAGACAGGTATGGATAACAGCATTTTCTCCTCACCTCCAGCTCACCCCAAATAAGCCTATGCTTACCTGCTCTGCCTTTAAAATAATATTTTCTAGCTTCTGGCACCTCAAACATTGTTGTCCTGCTTACATGCTCCACAATACTTTCTTCTAGGCAAGGGTCTCAAATTTGATCAGTTACTGTAGTAGAGGACAAGGAAGATGACCTTGTCTGACATAGGCAAGATCCTTCACCCAAGCAACAAACATAAAGACTACGAGAAACAGAAAATATGTGGAGAAAGCTCAGAAAGACCCTCCCTAATTCATATGAATAAAAGAAGTGGGGGAAGTACCACACAATCAGACTTGCAATGTTCTGTTAATTTAGCCATTCTCAACAAGCATAGTTTTAGCCTTCGGGTGAAGATGATGCCTGTTCTGATCTACTGGTAGGGCTGGGGCTAGTACCACCTCACCTAATGCTAATGCTATTGCCAAGGCCACTGTTAATGCCCCTAGCACTAATAATGCATTCCTTTCTTGCTTTTTCCCAGATTTGGCTCTATGACCTTTGCTGCAACCATTATTCCAGCGGTGTTCTAATAATGTGGTGGTTATAACTTTTGCATGATAAACAGAACGTCATTGGCTAGAAATCTAGCAGAAATATTTTTCTTAATTACTGTTTGTCTGAAACACACCTACTTTATATTATATTAAAGGAAAATCTGTCTACTAAGTGCATTGTTGACATGTTGGGACCATTTTATTTGTTTTTATTTCACCTTCAGGTAATGTGATAAGATTCCTTTTCCCAGTACTAAACGGGTTATTTGGGAGCTGAAATGAAACATTTCTATCTCAGGTAATAGCAAAGGTGATGAAAAGTTGCCCTGTTTTTTTAAATGAATGGGGTAGCTCAGGGAAAGAGAAATAGGAGAAAAGAAAAAAAATCTTCCTCCAAATTTAAAACCAATGCTCCTTCATATCTCAAGCAAATGTTAGAAGTGGGCACTGATATTAATACTGTAACAGAGATTAAAAAGAAGAGGGGGAAAAAAGGAAATTTCATGAGAAAGATAGATGATAGAGAGAGGGGGGGTATAGAGTGATGATAGACAGATAGATAGATGATAGATTATAGTTATGTTGTGTTGTTTAAGTGTTCCCTTTATTTTTTTGAGCAGTATATATATATATTGAGCCCAGGTTCGAATCTCAGAAGGGTATGGCTGACTGATGAAAACTAACAAGTTTGAATCAGTCTCCCTTAATTCTTTGTTAGCAATTTAAAATTTACACAAATATGAGCTGTCACCGGTGTGACTACTGCCTGTCGATGGCCTTCAGGTTAGGCTGACACAGGAAATAAAGATTTGTCCCATGTTTGGGGCCTAGCAAGGTAATCTAAAAATAGTTAACAAGCATTTGACACATATCTCCCCTTGCTTCTCAGCTAACAAAGCGAGAGAAAGCCTGTGGCCTAGAGGTAAAAACAACTGCCTAATGTGCAATCAGTCCAGGTTCGAATCTCAGAAGGGTATGGCTGACTGATGAAAACTAACAAGTTTGAATCAGTCTCCCTTAATTCTTTGTTAGCAATTTAAAATTTACACACACACACACACACACACACACACACACACATACATACACACACACACACACACACACACACATAAATATATATATATATATATATATATATATATATATATATATATATATATATATGGGGGGACGCGGTGGCTCAGTGGGTTAGGACGCTGAGCTTGTCGATCAGAAGGTCGGCAGTTTGGCGGGTCAAATCCCGAGTGCCGCATAACAGAGTGAGCGCCTGTTACTCGTCCCAGCTTCTGCCAACCTAGCAGTTCGAAAGCACGTAAAAAAAAATGCAAGTAGAAAAATAGGGACCATGACGGTGGGAAGGTAACAGCGTTCCGTGCGCCTTTGGCGTCTAGTCATGCCGGCCACATGACCACGGAGACGTCCTCGGACAAGCGCTGGCTCTTCGGCTTTGAAACGGAGATGAGCACCGGCCCCTAGAGTCGGAAACGACTAGCACACGTGTGCGGGGGAACCTTTACCTTTACTATATATAAGGGACGCGGTGGCTCAGTGGGTTAGGACGCTGAGCTTGTTGATCAGAAGGTCGGCAGTTTGGCGGGTCAAATCCCAAGTGCCACGTAACAGAGTGAGCGCCTGTTATTCATCCCAGCTTCTGCCAACCTAGCAGTTCGAAAGCACGTAAAAATGCAAGTAGAAAAATAGGGACCACTAAGGTGGGAAGGTAACAGCGTTCCGTGCGCCTTTGGCGTCTAGTCATGCCGGCCACATGACCACGGAGATGTCCTTGGACAAGCGCTGGCTCTTCGGCTTTGAAACGGAGATGAGCACCGGCCCCTAGAGTCGGAAACGACTAGCACGCATGTGCGGGGGAACCTTTACCTTTACCTTTATATATATATATATATATATATATATATATATATATATATATATATATATATATATATATATATATATATATATATATATATATATATATACAGAGAGAGAGAGAGAGAGAGAGAGATAATAGACACACATATAACCATATATTCTGATGCTTGTAAACATAATTCCCCCCCCCAGGAAGTATATATGTCCAATAAGACTAACCCCTAGAAAGGAAAGCAACTGTCATTTCTTTACCTGGCATGAACATTTGGGAGAAATCATCCACTAAGAAACCACAGTAGCTTGCAGTCAAGACTGAAAACCTGGCCAGCTGCTATCAAAACATCCCAATCTAGTTCATAGTCCACTTAATAGTGCAGGACAGGAATAGCTCAGTATGCAATGAAGAAATGTTCTCAATATAATCATAATGAAGAAATGCTGATGTTTGTTTAGTTAAAGAAAAAAACATTTGGAGCCCAGAACTTTTTTGGATGTCCAAATAAACAAGAATGAAGATGACAGAGTGTAAGGATTTTTCTGACACCATCGTTTTATATCTGGGGTTTTCCAAGCAGGTACAATGTCATTTTTCTCCCTTGCAGTTTCTCCTAGCTAAAAATTGGGCAGTTGATTTACTTTTTTGCTTTTTGAAGCATTAACCTCACAGTTCCGTAAGAAGTGCCCCAACTGCAAAACTAACTTGCAAGCGAATATCAGGGTTTCAGCTTCTCCATGGTGTCTGGTTACAGAAATTTTAATTGAAAGCAAGGGTCTAACCAATCCATTGGTTTCCACTAGTTAAAATGAGCACAGCTCTGGAATAAAATCCATTAGCAGGCTAACTCCCTCAGGGACTATGAAACTGAATAGCTTTCTTCTTCACAATAAAAAGACTTCTTTCTCATACCTTGAGGCTGCATCAAGTCAAGTGACATTAGCAGTGCAAGATCAGTGTAAACCAAAGCATCCTGCACATCTATCCATCCAGCAGAAGGTGAGAAGCAACCCCATTCCTTACCAACTGCAGATTTTCATCCCGAATAGGGCATTATTTTGTCATTTCCCTAGGTTTAGCTGAGGTGAGGATGAACAGAGAAACTTCAATATCATTAGACAACTGGTCTACCTATACCAGTTTTGTTGATGCTGGGTCTGTGGGGCTTCTTGTGGAAGAGTTTATATCTTGCTAATGTTAGGGTTTAAATCTGCAACCTTTTGCACCTAAGGTAAAGTGCTCACAATAAAGGAGTGGCAAATGAAAAATGAAAATGAAAACATGTCTTTGGTACACATCCAATTTTCTATTTTCAGCATCCAGATATCAAAAAGGAATATTATTCAGGGCTTCTGGTTCCAGATCGCAGTCCTGGCAGAAGTGCAGGACAATCACTGTCCTCTGCTGTCTGGTTTTCTCTTGCCGGTAGACCCTGAAAGGGGTCAAAACTCAAAAGTCACCTTGGATGGGTGATGAGCATGAAGGAGGACCTCCCGACTGATTGCGGAAGGGCGGCAGCCCTTCTGTTTGATCTGGGGCAGCTCTTTGGACTGATGGAGAAAAGATCGGCCAATCACGTGGCCCATCATTAAGCCGCTTCCTGTTGAGGCCAAATTTACAACCAAGCACATTGAAAGCACCATAGAGGAACTGGGTGAGACTTTACCTTCTTGTATCCCAAGTACTTTCCTGTCAAAAGCCTTCTGAAACTTCTTCCACCTGCGAGGAGAGGGAAGGGAACATTTTCCTCCCACCCTCTAAGATGGCGGCACCTGACTATATAGGGAAAATAAAGCCCTGAGAAATACAATTAAGCAACTGGATTTATATTACCTTGATATCTGGGAACACAAAGTTCCTACTCTCTTGAGGACCTGTCACCTTATCTATGAAAAATAATTTTATCTAGATAAAAACCTAGCCTTGGTTTTGAAAAAGACTTTAAATGCTGTCAGGGACATCTTGTGGAGAAGCTTGGTATAGCAAGTAAATACTTTTGTTAAAGAGACCTGCTTACAGCCTAGATTTGTCCTCGGTATTATCAAAAAGACATAAAAAGCTGGGAGAACCTCTACACAGTGAAATTGATCTCTAAGAATAGTGGAGGTGAACATTTACTGACTTTTATCTAAGAAATAGCCTTCATTAAAGGTTTATCTATAATTGTGTTAGAAATGGAGGAAGACCAGTACCAACTTAACTATAAACTCATACTTGAAAAAATTCTTGAAGCTACCGAGATAATTAAATCAAGACTGAAAGACAAAGGTGCCAGCTTAAACTTACAAAATGAAACTTTGATTTCAATGAAAGAACCTATAATCCAAAAGCCAACAGAAGTGGAAGAAATCAATACCAAGACAGAGGACTTTAAAGATCAACAAATACAACTTCCTGAAAACTTTGACAGATAAACCCTGACTGCAACCAAAGAACCTACAACCCAAGAAGCAACAGCAGTGGAACAAAGCAACACTAACATGGAGGCTGTCAAAGACCAACAAATACAGCATACTGAAAACCTGGATAACCAAATAACAACCATAAAACTGGATGTGACTCTCTACCTAAACCAGAAGAAACCTGAGGTAGAAGAAGACCAAACTGAATTGAAGGACCTACCAGGACAACAACCTAACGACTATGAATGGGCCAGCTTTTTTTGAAAACTGATAACTAGATGGTCTCCTTTGGTTCAAGTAATATGTACAAGAATGAAGGGAGACCTATCTGATGATTTAAAGGCATTGGTATGGAAGCCTGTTTGGCATAAAAAGAAAGCCAGAGTTAGATTTTTTTAAAAAATGGGATCTTTTGATTTATGATAGAGGATCCTAAGGTTTCAACTAATGGGCTAAGGGGAGATTTTTAGATGAAGGGAAATATGATTAGTGGATTTAAATATTGTTGTTAAATGATAAAAAATAAGGGACTATCTGGCTTAATATTTAGGATTTAGACTTATAAGGGAAATGAAAACTAACAATTAGGAATTAGCTTTGAACTATTTTTTAGCCCAGATAATATGGACTTGAGACAATAAAGGACACTCTATTAGTATTAGGGTGAGAAATAGAAAATGTTTATGAAATAAGATAAGAATATATTTAAGTAATATGTATATTCTAGATATGATAACTTTTATGTAGTGAAACAAAGGAAATTTGGATTACCCGAAACTCAAACACAATAGATATTAAAGGTTAAATTGGAATACTGTAATAAAAAACTAAAAATTAAGTAAAAGTTAAAACAGGATATGGATATGTATAAGTAAAAAATATATTGATAAATGCTTTAACTAACTTTGTTATAATTAAAACTCTACTAGCTTAAATGTGATACAGCAATTGTTAAGGGAAATAGAGAAGGAATTTCTGATGATGTAACCTGAGATACGTACTAAAGATTTTCTTGTTGAACCATTGATTACCCAGTCACCACTCTGTTTTCCGAATTCTTTTTTTTATTAAAGAGTTTTACAAAAACAAAATTTTACAATATATCCCCAAATCCCCCCACCCCAAACCCGCCCACTTCCCCCCCCACTTCCCAGAGCTAAATACAGGATTATAGTTATAATAATCATATTCTAAATAAAAATTATGCATAATATACAATTAAGCAAATTCATAATGTGCTTTAACTCCCCTTTAACATAACTACATACAAAGTACCAATAACAATATCCCACTAAAATCTACTCATAAGCTAAATGGAACTTTTTAGTCCCATATTTGTTCTGAATATAATCTATCCATCTCCTCCAAACTGCTTTCCGAATTCTTAATGTAAAACTGGAAAACCAATATTTTTTTAAAAAAAAGGAATATTATCCTACAATACCTTAAAATGCTTTCCCCCCCTTCCTTTATCTTAAGGTACTTTAGAATTACTGACAAAGTTCTTTTATTGGTGTTTTGAACTAGCTTCATGGTTATGAACAGGCTGAGAATACTCCTGCTTTCTTTCCGTTTTTGCATCACTCTCTATCTCTGACCTGATTCCAAATCCTTACTCCAGCGAAAACAAAAAGCAAAGCAACAACAATAACTGCACCACAAGAGGATGCCTTCCCTTGGGATTTCATTGAAAATTGGGAAACAAGGCAGGCTGCAGTTGATGAGACAGAACATTCAGACACCTTTCTCAGTAACTTTGTAAATGTAGGAGATGACCAGGCTGAGCCCGAAGCAGGGGTCAAACACATCATAAGTCATGAGTCACTGTACACGCACAAGAGATTTAAGTTCCAGCCCACCTTGAATGCCTTTTTTATCTCCTGCTCATTTCCCTTGACTGTTGGTTGGTCAGATTCTTTCAGAGAACTTAAGCTTGCAATAAATCTTTATACTCATTTGAACTGCCCAACTCTTCTGATTTCCCTGGCTCTCGACATTACTCAGAGGCAGCCTGCAGGATCCAATGTTCAAAATGACAAGAGCAACTGTGTGACCTTGTCATGCAAGTTAGATCCCTTGCATCAAAGATATGTGATTTCACCACACATGCACCGAAGGGGCAGAATTTACGTTAGGGCACCGGTTTGTGTATTTCCTCCCCCTTGACTCCTCTCCATGTAGATATGTCTGGGATCAAGTTAACTGCAATACCATCAAATGTGACCTCTGCAAATATCATAAAAATATTGCCGCTATTTGTGTCAGGGGGAGAGAACATTCCTTTTCTGTCAAATTGGGGGGAAAAAAAAGGTCAGAAAAAATTGTGAAAGATATTTTCAACATGGGATGACCTGAAGACAGCTGAAGAAGTGGAGAAAATGATTTGCAGTCTCCACTGTGATATAGAAGTTGCTTAGGGTTACTTAGGAGAAAGCCCAGCTGAATTCAGTGAATGGATTTTTTTAATTGAGTCCTACCCTTGTTTTTCTACTGGTTCCTTGAAGTTTTTCATTATGTATAGAACAGAGCTTCTGTTTAGCCTTTAGAGAATACATGATAATTATGAATGCCTGAGGCATTTTACAATAGATTTCTAGGAAAATCAAAACTACCTTAATAGCTCTTTTTAAACAAAGGAGAGAAAGGGGGGTTGAGTACTAACCATTGCAGCAGGAAACTATCTGTCCCCATTAGCAAGTCTTTAATATTGCTACTACAATATGTTATATTATTTCATTTACTGGTTTGTTTGGGTTTTTTTTTCCTAAAAAAATGGATATTACTAATGCTATTCATCCTACAAACCATAATCAGGGGAAAAGCCCAAAACATCAATAAATTAATTCCCCTATGTAGAATTATTTTAGCCAATGAGAGTGAAAAGTTAAATTTGTCTATACTGTGTTTCTATGAAACAATGTCACAAAAACAAGCATCAGTCTTGTGTTTTGACTCATAAGCTGAAGCATCAAAACTCATTTATTCAAAAGGATATTCAGCTCTATATGGATACTGAAGTTTTCAATAGGTGTGTGTGCATTGACCACAAAATTCAGTTCTGACCAAGATTTAACAGTGTGAGAAACAGCTTGATTCGGTTGAACTGCTTTTGTTTAAAAACAGTAGTAAGTGTACTTCATTGCATTATATTTAAAGCTAATTTCCCATTCATAGGATGGCTCCTTTGTGGATAAAAAGCAATTATCAGAAAAGGGCAGAGATGCTTCTTGTCCATTGCTTTTCCCCCAGAAATGCCTGAAGTTCTGGAATTAACTGGAATTTCTAGAAAATATTTTTAGGGAAGGTGCGAAGATTTCTAATTTTTATTTGCAGACGGTAGGGATGCCATTGAAACATGCAAATAAACAAAATATGAAATGAATTTTCATGTTCTCAGAAACATTTCAAATTGCTATTTTTGTATTTGCTTTGAAAAATGTCATATTCCTTGCAAGCAATATGGCAGTAGAATGATATAACTTTTTAGCAAGCCAGCAAACCTTGTGATGACTCTTGTGATAGGGAGGTTTCATCAGATCCACAAGCAATTTCCACTGACACATTGACCTACAACCAGCCTATGAACCCCTCAGAATCCAAATCAACTGCACAGTCAACCAGAGACAGCACCGACCCTCAACCAACCCAAGCAAGCCCCCTCCCACCACCAGCAGTTCACCTCCCAATGACCCTGATCTGATGTAACCTTCCTATTGTAAGAACCATCACAAGATTTTCACTGATGACTCACACTGGACCTGTCACAAAACTCTCACTTGACACACCCACACCTGAAATCCTTATAAATGGCAGAATGCTGACATTGACATCCTCTGAACTCTGCTGAAAATATTATCTAGCCTGGTAACAAAACATTTGGAAACCAACCCACAAGCTCAGGGAATGAACCTTCACTCTCATCCTGCACCCAAACTACAGATATTTGCTACTATTGTAGACAATGGAGGTAAATCAGATCAGAATGGGACAACTCATCATGGCCAACTCGCCACAGCCTACTCACCACAGCCAACCCACCATGGGACAACTCACCATGGCCAACTCAACAATGGACGACTTGACATGGGACAATTCAACAATTCAATTTAATTATTTAAAATAATTTTAAAAATATTAATTTTTGTCATTCACATTTCATTTTGTCACTCCTTTTAAAAATCTTCCTTTCCTTAATGATTTTATTCTACTATTTCTTTGCTATTAGTGTAACTTTTGTTCCACAGTGAGTTGTCCTGCAGTGAGTTGGCCATGGTGAGTTGTCCGGCAGCAAGTTGGCTGGAACAAGTTGGCCATTGCGAATTGGCCACAGTGAGTTGACCATGGCAAGTTGGCTGTGGTGAGTTGTCCTAGACCCAAGCAGATTTTCACCACACTGAAACTCGTAAATATTACAGCCAATCTTCAGGTTAAAATAAATTCCAAAATATAGGATTATCAAGCAGAATAGCCTTCTTTGGATAGAGTAACAACTCAAATAATAGGCTTTCTATCAAATTGTTTTGGACAAATTCATTTAGGAGTAGGTAGTACAGGTAGTCCTCAACTTAGAACAGTTTGTTTAGTGACCATTCAAAGTTACAACAGCATTGAAAAAAGTGATATGATCATTTTCACTTTTATGACCATTGCAACATCCAAAAGTTCATGCGAGCAAAATTCAGACCCTTGACTCATATTTATGATGGTTGCAGTGTTCTGGGGTCATGTGATCACTTTTTGTGTCCTTCTGACAACAAAGTCAATGGGGAAGCCACTAACGTAACAACTGCAGTGCCACTAAATTAACAACTGCAGTGATTTACTTAATAACTGTGGCAAGAAATGTTGTAAATGGGGCAAAACACAATAAAGGTTTCACTTAGCAAGAGAAATTTTGGGGTAAATTGTGGTCATAATTTGAGGAGACAATCTATGTTGTTTAAATCTAGATACATTCCTGAAAGAATGTCCCTCAGTGGATGATGAATGAATTGTGTATGACCAAAACAAAATAACAAAGTTAATCAGAGTGACTTTCACAAATGAAGGTGAATATCCATGTTCCAGTATAGTGAGATGGTCAACAGATCAGAAGTTTAGTTTTCCGAGCTTTCAGACTAGTGCTGGAGCCCATTCTCAAGGAATGTCTCTCTAGCATAGTGTGTGCTCCAGCCTATTCTCTGTGTGGTATTTATATTGTGCGTGTTGTATGTGGCTTTTTAGATGTTGATTGTGACTTTGTCAAGAGATCCAGGTTTTCAAAGCTTTCTCTAGTTTTCTTGGAAACAGAACTGTTTCTGAAAAATGAAGATAAATTTTAAAATCTCCAAAATTATTGATGTACGGTCAGTGTTAAAGACCAGAATAGTTTATAAAACTACAACCTTAGTACAAATATGAATATTTTATATTTTATTCTGTTGGCAGTTAGTAGAGATGTGTGTTCTCTGATAAAAGATGCAAGCAATCCCAAAAGAGTTTTTCCTCTTTTTACATGTGATGTTTTTTCTTCAGAATCCACTGAGAAATATTCTCTTGAGACGTTTGTCCTGGTACTTCCCCATTCTGATTCTATTATTTGGTCCCCAGCACATTTATGACTTTAAAGGCTGCAATAAAATGTTGAATGGGGCCAGTTATTAACCAATGTTGGTGAAATAAAATCAGTAGTACATTAAACACCCCAGGAAAGGCCTATGTAAAAAGTTATTTCTTCAAAAGCCACTGAAAACACAGACCAGAGAATGCTTTCCATGTAATCAACCAATCAATTAAAAAAATATTTATGGTTCCAGTCCAAACACAAGAAAAAAAAGATCAGCAATGCAGTAATTATAAAAAAGGAATACAAAACTGCAAGAAAGTTCTGAAATGATTAACAGATAACAATGACGCGAGGGAACAAGATAGTTTCTAACAGCTATAGCTACTTATTAAAAAAAAGGTTTCAGAAGAGTAGTCACCCAAGAGAAGGGTAGCAACCTCCTGGTTGCCAGGGCAATTAGTATTATTATTAATAATTGTAGATATTAAATACATCATTAGGTGTATAATGTATACTCTAATAGCACAGGTGAGATAGATTCTACTCCAGGTGTGTATAAAACAAATTCACTTTTCAAATGGGACACTCATTTATTTACTAATTGTTTTCCCAAAACTGTAAATAATACCCCAGCTCAACCCAAGATTGTGAGGAACATACAAAATGTTAAAGAAATGTCTAGGGACAGTCCATGAGAGGGCTTCCCATGTAATGAATAAGAGCAGAAAGTTAAAATGTTGCTCTGGGTGTTCACATTGTATGGCAACCTGAACATTCTGCACCAGCAGTAGAATCTAGGTGTTTTAACAACTCTGCAGAAGATTTGACCTTTTGATTTCTTTCTCCAGCTGGAGATCAAACAGATTGTTAGTAACATATGACAGCCATGATCTTCACATAATGGTTATACAGTTACATGAAATGATAAAGGTACTGTAAATCTTCCTGCTCTTAGGTTTTATATTTTTCTTCATTTCAAATAGAATAAATTCTACTCCTAATTAGTTGTTATTCCACATCTTGGTTTTCGTAATAGTACAGAACTCAACAAGCTTGATATATTCAAAGGCTGAGCAGTAATTTTACACCATTTTATATTGCGTAAGATTGAGACTTGCGTCATACTATTTTTTCTTATGCACATGTTGTGAAGTTAAGCTACCATTCCACAAATTTTACACTTCCCTTGAAATTGCAATATTTTGTACTTTAAGGTTTTACAGCAGTAAACTAGAAGGTGAAATGTGTATAGGAAGTAGAATAGAATAACAGAGTTGGAAGGGACCTTGGAGGCCTTCTAGTCCAACCCCCTGCTTAGGCACGAAACCCTATACCATTTCAGACAAATGTTGTCCAATCTCTTCTTTAAAACTTTCAGTGTTGGAGCATTTACAACTTCTGGAGCAAGTTGTTCAACTGGTTAATTGTTCTAACTGTCAGGAAATTTCTTCTTAGTTCTAGGTTGTTTCTCTCCTTGATTAGTTTCCATCCATTGCTTCTTGTCCTTCCTTCAGGTGCTTTGGAGAATAGCTTGGCTCCCTCTCCTTTGTGGCAGCCCCTGAGATATTGGAACACTGCTATCATGTCCCCCCTCATCCTTCTCTTCATTAAACTAGACATACCCAATTCCAGCAGCCGTTCCTTATAGGTTTTAGCCTCCAGTCCCCTAATCATCTTTGTTGCTGTTCTCTGTACTCTTTCTAGAGTCTCAACAACTTCTTTATATTATGGTGACCAAAACTGGATGCAGTATTCCATGTGTGGCCTTACCAAGGCATTGTAAAGTGGTATTAACACGTCACGTGATCTTGATTCTATCCCTTTATTACTGTAGCCTAAAACTGTGTTGGCTTTTTTGGAGTCTGCTAGAGTCTGATTTGTATAATGTTGATCTTATGGTTCTTTCAGTCTGACGTGTTGCAGTACATAGTCAGAATAACCTTGAATGCAGTAAATCAGTGAACTATTTTGTCATTTGGCTATTGTCTGTGAGTGAAAGCATTTTATTCTATTATTGTTCCTTGAATTATGGGGTCAATTTCTTGTTTTCCTCTCCTAGTGATCATGGATATAGTCAATATGCTACAAATAATTAATGGACAAGTGACAGAAACCAGGAGCAAACTGCAGACTTATATTCATTTTCTCATTAATTGCTTAAGAAAGTCAAGCTACCACATAAATCAGATTAGACTACAATCCTTTGTCTATCTGTGAAGGTAACTCCATTGAACTGTATGGGGTACATTATTGAATAGATACCTAGAATTCAGAATAAAAAAATGCAGCTGTTTCCATTCTGTGTCGATTTCATACACAATTAGTCACAAATCTTGTGTTTCACCTCTCAGTCTCATTCTATAGATTTAAATGTAATTCTGCCTAAAATACAAATTGACCCAATATGCATTTTGTCAATATTTTATCCTAACATGCTTCTTTATAAAGTTAAAAACAGCAGTACAATATTTGGAGAGGTGCTTAATTCACAAAATTACTGTTTTTCAGTCCTTATATAAATCCTGAAAGTACAGGTTAAGTCTGCACATACAAAAGTGCAGACCAAACAAAATTCTCTTCCATTTCTTTATAGGATTACAACAGTCTGAAGCTTCAAGTAGCAAATTTATTGGGACAATATTTTTATGATACCAATCCAAATATGTATGTGATATTTTGATGAGCAGCTTCCTCACATACTGGAAAAAAAATCTGTATTCAGAAAATCAGCTAGTGTGAACTTATAAATTATTGTTTTTAAAAATGTATTCCATTCTAACTGCAATTACAATGCAACGAAACTGTAATTCCCTTCCTTTTAGATCCCTAAGAATCCCCCCGCCATATATAGGGGGGAAACTAGATATTGTTAGAATGATTAAAACTAAATTAGAGCTTCATGTGGGTCTTTCTGATATACAAAGCAAATCTGAATGAGATAGAGGTAGAGACAGACAGACAGAGATAGAGGCAGATAGTGATAGAGACAGAGGCAGACAAAGAGATGGATAGATATAGATATAGATATAGATGATATAGATATAGTAGATTAGATAGATATATAGAAAAAAAAGATGTGAAAAAAGATAGAAGAGAGAGAGAGAGGGAGAGAGAAAGAGGGAGAGAAAGAGAGAGATTAGACCTGGCCCAAATTAATTCCAATTGTTTCATGAACTTCTCACACAACTGTCCATTCCTATTCCTTTTAACTAAGTGGATTTAACTGGAAGAAAATAACTTTTTTCATAGTGACTCATTGTACAAATTCAGAAGGGGATACATATGTTTTCTGACAGCACTATAAAATCAGAACCTACATTTACCTTTCAGGTAATTATTTTGGAACATATTCTCTTCTCTAATTGCAACCATCCATTATTTTCATTCTTATGTAATAATCCAGTTCTAATAATACCTCTGTAACTCCTATTCTGAAGGTCATGTTGGCATGATATGGAAAAATAAACTGTTCCACATCTTCCATATGCTGGTGAATGTACATCCTTGATCCTTACTTTACACACAATGCTAACAAAAATGAGACACAACCATACTACCACCAGAATATATGGAATCTTTACTTTTACATGTGCATAGTGTCTTCTAATGCAGTGATTTTCATCGGTATGATCTTTATTCTTAATATATACTTCTCAAAATGAGTTGCTACCCCCACTGTGAATGCCAAAATACTTTCTCAGCATCACTGCACATTGAAACAGCTTTTATGATGTTGAATAAGCAGGGCAATCTCTTCTGAGATTAGGTTTTTAGATTAGAATACCTATGTTTGTTTGTTTGTTTTAAATTTCTTTAGGAAAGATTGGGTCACTTGTATTTGGAAATACCTAAAAGAATAGTAAACTGCTGAGATTTTTTTACTGATTCTTTTAAAAGTGCAAAGAAGGGAACTTGGTTTGTTTTGATGAATCTTTCTTGAAATTACAAAAGGTAGCCACTAATTCTTTCCATAAATAGTAAGGATATGTTATTTCTTTGGTAATAGTTTCAACTTTTATTGTTCAGTTTGATGACAGGAATTGTTTATCCTGAAGAAAACATTAGTGATATTCTCATAGATAAAGAATGTCATTCAAGGCTTCTCTCTCTCTCTCTCTCTCTCTCTCTCTCTCTCTCTCTCTCTCTCTCTCTCTCTCTCTCTCTCTCTCTCTCTCTCTCTCTCTCTCTCTCTCTCTCTGTGTGTGTGTGTGTGTGAGAGAGAGAGAGAGAGAGAGAGAGAGACATCCTGACATCCTGATCTTTCTAATGAGAAATAAGAGGGTCAAATGATGAAATGAGCAACACAATATCACAATACAACCTACAGTCCTCTTGCACTTGAATCAAAACACTGCAGATAAGCATGTAAGGGTCAGAGCTTGCCCTGTGACATCTAAAAGCACTTTTTATCAATCTGATAGACTCTAAACATATTGCAGATTCCCATGGTTTCAACTAAATTCCAAGAATAAGGTCCTCTTGCCATGGGATCAAATTATGGATAGGCGTGAAAGCTGCAAAAATGTGCAAAATGTACAGTGAAATAGAAAGCATCTTCTCTCCTTAGAACAATAAAGTAAGCTGAGAAATATTACAGATAGGAACTCCAAGGAATCCTAATCATAAATAAAATCCTAAAATTAAATAAAATTTAAGCCTCTTCTTCGGGTAAGAAAACTTTGGGAAAAAAATGAGGAAAGCTCTCAGCTATTATACTAATTCAAACATTCCTACTATCCAGTAGGCATCTTGATAATAACTTGTTTTAAAGACGAAATATATAATGTGGAAAAAGGCGTAGAGGTATGTGAATGGGTTTTTCTAGATGTATATAAGTAGTCCTTGACTTATGTCTCCAATTGAGCCCCAAATTTCTGTTGCTAAGCGAGACATTTGTTAAGTGAATTTTGCCCCATTTTATGACCTTTGTTGCCTCATTTGTTAAGTGAATCACTGCAGCTGTTAAATTAGTAACATGGTTGTTAACAGAATCTAGCTTTTCCATTGACTTTGCTTGCCAGAAACAAAGGGGATCACTTTTTTCAATGCCATTATAACTTTGAATGGTCACTAAATGACCTGTTGTAAGTTGAAGTCTAGCTGTATTGGTCCTTATTCTAAATATAAACTGACTCCCTCTGCCCTCTGCAGGCATAATATATCCTTTCGCTTTTGTACCTATAGGGTTAACGTGGAAAGTTATTGCTTGACAACCATGTAGCAGTCAAACTTCATCACCTTCAGCAGAAATAATTTATGGTTTAATCTTACATGCAGGCATATTAAATTAGCATTACTCATCAGAACCCACTTATTAATAAAACAAGCTGAATTAGCCACTGGAGAATCATATTTGGAAATTCAATGACAATTTTACATTTTTAATAAAGGTTCTGAAATATTATTGCAGAGCAGGTGGTGTGAAGCAACGTGGTCAAATTTGACATTCATTAATATTTGAAGCCTGGAACGTGACAAAGGTGAAAATAGATATTGATTTTCTCTCCCTCTAATATTTGGATGAGTTCTGAAAAGTAAATAAAATGAGATAACGTGACAGATCAGCTTGCACCAATTTCTTTGATTCCACTCTCTGAACACACACGTATATTGCTGTTTTTTTTCTCAATCATGTTTTGAATAATGCAACACTCATAGTCTTACAAGTTCAATGCATTATAAAACACACTCAAGCTGGGTTTCAATCATATTAGACAGAAAGCTGAATTTTTTATGAAGAATTATTTAAAACAAAATACATCTCAGGCCCCACAGTCATGGAAACCAAACAGTCCTGAGAGTTTACTGAGGAAATGTCAACACTGTGGAGAATTTTTTGATTTGAAAAAAAAAATTAGAGCGATCCTGTTTGATGTATATTAACCATATTGATATTAACAGCTTTCTGTTGAATTTCAGAAGTGATTGAAGACCAGCTTCATTATCAGCCTCGGAGATGAGAAAGGTCTGTACACCTGCTGAACTTGACCTGCTTTTGGGAAACTTCAGGCAGCCTGGCTAATCTGCAAACTTGATTCCGGCAATGGTGCTTCAGATTCTTTGAACTTGGGATACCAAACTAACCAGCAAGATGTGGCTTGCCTTGCCCCCCTGCAGTTCAAACTCCACGATTGTATTTGTGAGTCCTTCTGCGAAGTAATCTCAGCTCTGCTGGCCCAGGAGGGGGGGGAAAGTTGCAAACTTTTAGCAGTTGGATGGATCTTTCTGTCCTTCTATCACAGTTTTGTCACCGAAAGTCATAGATGTTGACAACAAGATCTAAAATAGTGTGGCACTCTACAAGTTGTGGACTACAACTTCTTGATAATTGTTTATACCAGCAGGGCTGATGGGAATTGGTTCAATTCTATTGAAAAAAAAAACTTCAAGTTCTTTCACAGGAAAGAATCTTCCCACAATCCTTGCTCTTCTGCAAAGAATGAAGTTCTAATGAAAGATATCATGTTTATCATAGAATGCAATATCTGAACAAGCTTGATTAGATGAAAAGAGAATCAATATGTTTACCCAATTTCTGGTAGATCATACAAGGAAATATTATAGGTCAGTGTTTGGAGGACTACTTCCTGAGTTCATTCAATATGGGTCTTGGCTGAAACTTTACAAAACCACTGCCAGCAGCCTCTGATGTTAACAACAAGGTCTAAAACAGAGTGATCTCTCAACCCTGTTGTGATTTTGAACATCTGGATCTGCTCACATGTGGTACAGGAGCTCCATCTTCCTTGCATTATCAACAGCTTCCTCTATCTCACCCCAAACGTTAAATACAGCTCTTGCCCACCAAATGTTCTTTCCTGTCACATTATGCGGCTTTTCCCTTTTCAGGGGAAAAAAAACAAAAATGTGAAATGATCTTATTTTAATATGTCCGCTTCCAAATCTAACAGAGCCCACTGTATTTTTTTCATAAGAAGTTTCCTGTTCCACATTCACAAGCATAAATAAGATTTATTGGCTCAGGTCTTGTCAGTTTTCACAGTTTCTTAGTGCTTGCAGGTTGTGGGTTCATCTGACTAAATGTATAGAGTAAAAGGTTGCTACACCATATTTCCTAGGAGGGAATTTCAATCGACAGCAACAACAATGAATGAAAACCAGAGAAATCAACCCAAAGAGTTTCTGCAAGGTATTCTACTTCAGGGGTCCCCAACCCCCAGGCCGCGCCCCATTATTGGGCCATATATAGAGCTGTGCATGCTTGTGCATGTACCTGCCATTCACACAGAACCATCCCTTTGGCCTCCCACCAGGCCACCAAGCTGGAAAGATTGGGGACCACTAATCTACTTTAATTAATGAAAGATATTGTAGAAAGTATGAGTTGTTTAAGATTTTGGAACCTAATTCATATTATCTTTTTTCCTTTTGAAACACACTCAGATGCAAAAAGAATGGAGGTCTCATTCAGATTCATTGAAAGTGATTTTTAGAATTGTCTGTCTTGAAGATGCAGCACTGACAAGTATAATGCCTAGTCTCACTTATACCAGTGTTTCTCAACCTCAGTGACTGTAAGATCCGTAGACTTCAACTCCCAGAATTTCCCAGCCAGCCATGGTGGGAGTTGAAGTCTGCACATCCTAAAGTTGCTGAGGTTGAGTTTTACACTACCTACATTTAAAAAGCCACTATAGTTCATTAGCTTGTTTAATTGTGAAACAACATACCTACCTATTGGTGGGATTCAAATACGTGAACAACCAGTTCTCTGTGTGGATGCCGCTTCTGGAAGTCCATTCTGGGCCTGGGCAACAAAAAATTAGCTACCGGTTCTGCCGAACTGGTGCAAACTGGCTGAATCCCACCACTGTACCCACCCATATTTAAATTATTGTCCAATTAAGGCAGCCAATGTATGCCTAGCTAAATAAATCAGTTGAATTGAATTATTGTTTTTTTACATTGCATGCTTATTTCATTACCTGTGGTATATTGCTCCACTATTTTCTGGGAAGTTTAGGATTGCATGCATGGACCACTTTATCCTCACAAGTGTTATTTAAAATACGTTTTGGCTGAAATTAGTCTAATTATACAGATAGGGTTGGAACCCAAGGCAAAATTTTGTGGCCCCACAGCCAAGAGGGAGCCCAAATGATTATTTGGACCAATGATAGATGATAAGGATAGCAGCAAAAAGTTTCTGATCAATTCTTTGGTTGACATGGGCATTCTTAGACTCAAATGAATCATCATTTTTTCTCCATGATATCTTTTGCTGTATCTTTCCCTTGTCCTTCTTGAAACAAAATGATGCTTAAACTGGCAGATAAAGATAAAGTCTGTAAGACATTGTCTCCATTGTCTAAAGCTACCTACTGTACTTATTTCACTGGATGAGTTCCTTGATTTTAATGTTGGCTTTATCAGCTACGTTGTGATAAAGTAAAGGTAAAGGTTCCCCCGCACGTGCGTGCTAGTCGTTTCCGACTCTAGGGGCCGGTGCTCATCTCCGTTTCAAAGCCGAAGAGCCAGCGCTTGTCCGAGGACGTCTCCGTGGTCATGTGGCCGGCATGACTAGACACCAAAGGCGCACGGAACGCTGTTACCTTCCCACCGTAGCGGTCCCTATTTTTCTACTTGCATTTTTACGTGCTTTCGAACTGCTAGGTTGGCAGAAGCTGGGACGAGTAACAGGCGCTCACTCTGCTACGCGGCACTCGGGATTCGACCCGCCAAACTGCCGACCTTCCGATCGACAAGCTCAGCATCCTAACCCACTGAGCCACCGCGTCCCTTCACGTTGTGATAAGAATCAGGCTATTCCTATATAAATGGGAGTGAGTGTTCGTGAATCTCAGGCTGCCATTATAGTCACATAACTCTTGAAAATACTTTATTGGGTACTCATTGTAATGTGAGTACACAGTCTATCTGTGTTCCTAAATTTGTAATGTGAGTCTATCTGTGTTCCTAAATTTGTACAACTGGGTGTCAGTAAAACATATTTTCCCCCACTACTATAAAATTACTTGGCATCGGAAGGTTGACAAATACAGAACTCATTCTTATGCACATTGCACATGAGAATTAGAGCAAATTTTAATTTCAACCAAGATATAACAGCATAATTTCCTTTGGCTAAGAGGGGCAAGAATTCTTTTTATTAACCTACGCAACCTTCACATCACCAACTGAAAAAAAATACTTAGTATGCTTCAACTTTAATTCCCTAACCCCAACACTTTAATATTAATAAATCCGCATACTGTAGCAATTAATACCCAGATCCAATAGAGAATCCAGCAGCTAAAACCAACACTTATTAATATGCTTCAGAGTCAGAAAATAAAACTTTACAATGAAAAATGTATTGCATTGGTTCTAACTTTGATTCTAACTTTCCCACATAGGAAGCCCTTTCTACAGTATATTATTAACTATGATGTAATCTTTTGGCAGCAAACTGGGTCTTGTACAAAGGTACAAGTCATGTTTCATATTGTGCTGATAAAACATGCTTAAATCTTAAAATACAGTAATTGAGAACCATGGATTTGGTTGTATGGAATATGGTCAGCATTTGTATAAATGACTATAAACTGAGGAAAAAAGAGATACAAACCATATTTTTACAAATCTTCCATCTAATAAACACACCTATTTCTAAAATTATACAGTACATAAAAGACATTATCTTGAGAAGAGGAAAACATATTCCTGGGTTGTAAATGGAAATACAAAGAGCATACTTACTTATAAATCCCCATAGACAATAATAATTCATCAGACGTTGCACTATTCTTGAATTGTATAAATTCTTGTCACTTGTCATGCTTATCCATTATTCCCTCTATGTCTATCCAAAGCACACCCAATAAAGACAACTTACAGAAAGATAACATAAAGATCAAAGAACATCCCAGTTTTGTAGTATTCCTAGCTCTGTTACCTATTCCTGACATTTTCCTCTTATATTAGCCTTGTGCAGAACAATATAAACTCAGAAGTCAGTGAATGTGCTGACTTCTGAGTAAGTGAGCCTAGGACTGTGGCCAAGGCTGCTTTTGTTTTATGTTTCCATTCAGAAACAAAGACACTCAAGGAGTTGCACACTATTTCAATACATGCCAACAGCACAATTGCTGACCTTATCAATTGGGCCATGGTTGTTGTTGTTTTTTAATCCCATGACTTTATGGATTATGCAGGCTACAGATATATTCCTTTCTCTGTCCCAGGTTCCACAGAAAGCTTGAGAACCTCAATTTATTTCTGGATACTTCCAAGTAATTCACTGGGACCTATTTAAACTCTTCTCCATGCCAAACTTCCAATCTTTTGTGCTTCTCACCTGCCCTAGATTTTACCATGTTCTCCTTTTCCCCTTAATTCTCAGCAGAATGAGAATTTCCTGCCACTCTGAAGTCTTGTGGAAGGAATACATGGCTTCACCACAAGTGCCTGTTATTTGATAACAAATGTTGTATGTCTCAAGCATATAGAGCACAACTATATGGGCAATCCCATTCAACACTAATGTGCCCCCTTCTTCAAAGCCAACATTAAAAGCTGATATCCTGCTGGTTGATTCTATGTATTTCTTCCTGTAACTCTACTGAGCACCATAGCTTGAATAGTTTCTAATACTTATGCACTGTTGTCTAAAGCAGCCCCCCACACACCTTTTGGGCACCAAGGACTGGTTTCATGGAGGAGAGTTTTTCTTTGGACTGGGAGGCATGGTTTTACACGCTGCCTGGATCCTGCACATGTGTGGGTGGGGCTTCACTCTTGTGTGGCCTGGTTCTTGCAGCCCGGGAGTTGAGAACCCCTGATGGTTGAAGGATCCAATTCCTAATAGAGGATTTGACCACTATAGGAAACATCTGGCTATGTACATCTGAAGAATGCCAATATAGAACAAAACTGGTTACACACTGCCACCTGATGGTCTGTATAATTTATTTTTATTTTTTGCCATTTCCAATTTTCACTTCTGTATAATAAAGGAGACAGAAAACACATATAAGTTTCTTTCAACAAATATTGATTGCATATTAAATTACATTTCTCCATTTGCCCCAACATTCTATAAACATACACTTTCTGCATTTTCTCTTTGAAACATAACTATCAGGATGTCTGATGAACTAATTTTCAAATGCATAAACTTTGTGTTTCATCTTATAATGCACCTAATCTCCACTGCAAATCATTTCTCAGATAACAATGTACCATTATCTGCATATAAATATAAAATGCATGTTCATGTTATTAACCAACACCTCTCTAATTTTACAAGCATTCTTTATACACATATCCAAAAATAATTTTAAAAAACTAATAAGATAACACACATATATTTGATATTCTCTGATTCATGTCAAACCCTGTCCATTTATTCCCCTGCATTCTTGTCTTCTATCATGTACAATGCCATATTCATGCAAAACATTCCATAATTCAATATATCAACTTCATATAGCAATAAATATCTAAAACAGCAAACACATAATGAGCTTTCTTATTCCATTTTTACTCAAGTGTTCAAATACCAGTGGAAATTAAGCACAGACTGGACATCCTCAGGACTGTAAATTAATAATATATTCACACACAAATACTGCAATCTTCTCTTCCCTATAAGTACACGGTAGTGAATAAGAAACAAACATGTTTTTTCCCCCATCAAGCTGTCTTTGTGTTTCAAAACAAGGAGTTCTGGCAAAAAGCTATTAAGTCTAACAATACTCAACTGAAACCAACACCAGCTGTTCTTCCTGAGTCCCAGAGATTCCTCCGATTAGGTCTGGTTCAGTCTGAGGCAGCATCACCCCATCTAGTTACTAGAGCTGGATAAATATTGGTACCAGAAGGCCCAAGTGCCCAAAGTCACTTGGCCTTGCTTAGGTTAAGTCAAAGGCCATTGTGTCCCATCCAGGCCCCTTCTACAGCATCCAGACACTGAGACAATACACCTACAGCAGACATGTCAAACACAAGGTCCGCAAAGTGGTTTCATGTGGCCCGCAAAGCCATCCTGGAAACAGTGAGGGGACGGCCCCCACTGCCTTGGCCCTGGCCCAGAGACCCTCCTTCTGCCAGAGATCCTCAGATCTGTCCCACTCCTGCCCAGGCCCCCATAGGCACCCTTGATGCAAACGATGTAGAGCTGGCCACGCCTACCCAGCAGGCCATACGCACTCTAGCCATGCCCACCCAGTAGGCCATGCCCACCCAGGCCATACCCACCCGGCCCCCTGAGGGCAACCGCAATGCTGATGCGGCCCTCAATGAAATTGAGTTTGACACCCCTGACCTACA
The DNA here is from genome assembly GCF_964194415.1 of Vipera berus. Lineage (NCBI taxonomy): Eukaryota > Metazoa > Chordata > Lepidosauria > Squamata > Viperidae > Vipera > Vipera berus. The sequence continues at coordinate 66,617,155 of NC_138203.1, forward strand.
GCATCATTCAGGCAGACTGGGATGAAGATCTTCAGCCTGTCAATAATACTTCACGTCAAACTGTTGCATCATCCAATAGCCTCATGTAGAAGTTAAATAAGAGGGGAAAGAGAATGAAGCCCTGGGCATTCAAAAAAGAAGGGGCTGAGAGCTGGATTTTCCTCCTTCCAACTACTGGAACTGAACCTGGAGGAAGGAGGGGAATTAACACAACACCGTGTTGCCCTTCCCCAACTATGAAGCTGGTCAAGAAGAATGCTATGATCGATGGTATTCAAAGCCACTGAGAGGGCAAGAAAAGTAAGGATGATGGAGTACCAACATCCTGCTCCTCCACAGGTCATCCGAGAAAATGATCGATGCTGTCTACGTCCTATACTTTGGCATTAATCCTGACTGAAATCATTCCCTTCATCCAGAGCACTTTGAAGCTACTACAAGACCTTTTTCTCTATAGACTTCCCTAAAAAGAGAAGCTGTCCAGATTAGTTGTGTCCAGTGATAGTACCTGGTGGAGAGGGCACACTGTCAAACTCCTTGAAAACCAGTGGGACCATCCTCTGCCTAAAAAAAGAACTGACCACTTCCTAGACCCAATCACACAGCCTGTCCTGGGCAGCCTTGACCAGCCAGGAGGAGCATGGATTTATCACAGAAATGGTTGAACTAACAGACCCAAGAACCATGTCTACAACCTTAGGTTCATTAGTCTTGAACTCTTCTCAAACAACCAAGTCAGACTCAAACCCACTGGCCCTGCATCAAGGCTGGAATTTAACACAGAGTGGATCTGAGTAATTTTTATCTGCCAGATGCCACAGTAACCAATCTGCCAGCAAATTCCTTACAGTAGCTCTCAAGATAGGCCCCAGAATTGCTCTCCTTAGGAGTGTCACCCAAAACAGGCCTGGTGGACACTATTTGAGGATACAATAAGGGTAGGCAACTAATTATGCTGCAGTGCCCTCACTGCCCTCACTACTACAACCAGGTGGTATTCATGGTTCTAGCTTGGGTTTGTTGAGCTTCACTCTTTGTCATTCACTAGCAGCACTCTGGGTATCTCTAAGCCCTCTTGAGGTTTCTTAGCCTCTCCATATACCATGGAGTTTTTCAGAACATGAGCATTGGCAGGTCATTCATGAACCATCCAGAGGCTCTCCCACTCCAGGTGGTCTACCAAGACTTAGAGTAGAAGGTAATAAACCTTCTGAAAGAGCCCCAAACTCTCTCTAAACCCAACTGGGTCCATCATAGGTCTGAGCCAAGCTAATCTAATAGGTCCAGCCTCCCTGTATAGAAGAGTGGTACAGAGAATTGGATTTCTTTATTTTAGAACACTCTGCCACTGCTGCAACAGAAGAAACAGGTTGGATGTATGATCACTACTATGTGTCAGGCTCTGGATGACTTGGGATAGGCCCATACCTGCCATGAACTCCAAAGCTACCTCTAACCCTGCTCTCTGGGAAGAAAAATTGATGTTCCTCAATGCCATAACTTTAGGAAACTCTAAGACAATCTGGTTACTGAGTCAAGAAGCTCAGGCAGGAAGGTTGCTATGTAGCACCAAGACTGGTACAATCCCAACAATCCCAACTGATCTCTCTCTTAGAGTCCAATTAACAAATGAGGTCACACACCCAGCAATCTGAGAAGCAGCATTGTCAGATCCAAAACCAAGAAAGGCATGTGTGATTAATCCAATTTGAGATCTTCATTGTTTCAGACCTAAGACAAAATCTTGCTAGATTGACCACCATCTGTCCATGGATAATCCATGGATTTGCAAGTCCCTCCATTTGACTCTCCAGCCCAGGTAAAAGGCAATATAGCTACATGGGTAAATGAGGGGAGGGGAGCCACAGTCATGGCTTTTTTTTTAATGATATACATATATACATGGAAATGGACAGCTAGTCAACCGAGATGGATTCTCCCTATTCTTTTTCTGATAATCTATAATATAGAAAAGACATATTTATGGCCTAGATCAGAGGTCCCCAACCTTTTAGGCACCAGGGACCGGTTCTGTGGAGAGAGGTTTTTCCACGGACCAGAGGGTGTGTGGTTTTATGTGCTGCCTGCATCTCGTGGATGGGGCTTTTCTTGTTTGTGCAGCCCAGTTACTGGAGTGCTGTGGCCCGGTACCAGTCCATGAACCAGGGGTTGGGGACCCTTGGCCTAGATACCTGTTTGAAGAGCTGATGTTACATACACCTATGAATGAGTTGCCTGTAGACATGGATTGTGCATGGATAATTATAATGAAAATAATAATCTATTTGTGCGTGCGTGTGGGTATAAAGACTGATTGTATGAGAAGCCCTTATGCATACAATTTATCTTTTCTTGATTTTACTGTTTTAGTGATTCCCCCCCCCTATATTCTCTCTTTTATTAAATAAACAGAAAGAGAAAAGAATCTTACCACTGTCAGAAGATAGGCAAGGAGGCTTGACCCTTTCACCATTTACTGATAGAAAGGCAAGGACCCTTAATGTAAACCCTTAATGGAAAATGGCCTCTTTTTAAAGATTTATTTTAAACTGTAATGTGGACTTCTGGGTCAGAGAATGTGGAGGAAGTGTCCCTGGTTGATGCTCCTGCCTTAGCATTTGAGATCCCTTCCTAATAGGATGAGCAGTTACCATAGTAGACCAGCCCCAAAGCAGCAGCACATCTGGTGACATCACTTAGATAGAACCCAAGAACAGAATATCTCGTTGAGACACCCCATCCTCTAATTCCAATTTCATGGCTCCTGTTTCTGACTCGTGTGTGTGTGTGTGTGTGTGTGTGTGTGTGTGTACACAGGATTAACAAGAGAAAGAGGAGGAGGAAGAAGAGAGAGGGGGAGGTCTTCATTTCTCAAATCCAACATAAACAAGGCCTGTGTTTATCCCGGGGGGGGGGGGTTAATTTGGTTGGACTTTGATCCATCACATTGTGCTGGGTGTTAATATTTTACTCCAAATGCCATATCATCTTTTATCTTTTATTTATAGTCATCTTCATATTCATTTCTCAACTGAGGCTGGCACTGCAGGGGAAGAAAGCATTGATCTTTAATGTCTTTTTTTTCCCCTCTGCCTTTTTGTAGTGTGTTCTCTTTGACCCTTAAGAAACAGCAAAGGGAGAATGGGAGAGAAAGGAGTGGGCAGGGAGGGAATCACTGCACAGTTTGGGAATTCTTCAGAGGCAGCTGAAGACCAAAAGCAGTCTTTGTCCTCCCAGCAGGTGGCTTAGCTACAAATAAGAATATATCTATATGTATACGAAGAGTTTGTGCCTTTGTTTCCAGTGAAGAAATGGCCCGTGTATCTGCACAGCAACTGAACTTTGAATACCAAATGGTGAAGAAATCAGTGCAATGAACACCAGTCTACATTTACTCTTTCTTGCTACAATTTTGCAAAGTGTAAATACATTCACACCTATAATTCATGGACTGAGCTATCAGAGATACAGGCGTTTTGGAAAAGCCATTAACTCAACTTGATTTTCCTTTTGATTGAAACAATGGCTACAACTTTACGTCATGTCATATATTTCTTCTTAGTAACTTGGGCATCATAGAAGACATAACAGTGGCAAAATACTTGACCATGTGATCCTTTTTGACAGACATGTCCACCATGACATCCCAGCTTTCTTATGGACTTGCAGGTTTAACTGCAGATGGCACATATTAGATGACACAGTTGCTCTGCTCCATTCCTTGAGCCACAGAGCCAATAAAATACTCCATAAATTAAGAAGCTGTTCTCAGATGCAGAAGGACCCTACTTCATTCTGGTTTGCTTTTTAAATGGAATGGAGAAAGATTAGTTTGTCTTTTCCTTCAAGAAGTGAAATATTTTGGGATCACCTATAGATTTGCCTATACACCAGCTCACATATTTACATATACGTTATCTCATCCTTTTATTTTCTTTTATTTCACTTCTGTCCCTATGTTCCCATTGTATGGATCCCTACTTTCATCAAATCAAGGGTGATCTACTTATGAAACAAAGCTCCCAGCAGTCCATGCCAGTCCAGCTAATAGTGAGGAATTGCTATGTTGATGACATAACCTCCATATCTGAAAATGCAGAGGAACTCTAAACACTGATAATAAAAGTTAAGGAGTAAAGTGAAAAAAAGATGAGAATTAAATATAAATACCAAACTAACAATAGTAGATAGAACAACTAGCTTTAGAATTGGTGATAAACACATCAAACTGGTGGATAGCTTCTACCTTTTAGGGTCAGCCATCAACAATAAAGGCACCAGCAGTCAAGAAATAGACCGCAGCCTAGCACTTGGTAAAACAGCCACAAAATCCTTCAAAAGATATTCAGACACTACACTTACAAAGATAAGAACTGTTCAGAATAGACATTTTAAAACTTTGATGTTGAAGGAGACTCCTGACAATACCATGGACAACCAAGCAAACAAATCAATAGGTCATTAAACAAATCAACACAGTGTTTTCACTCCAGACACAAATAACCAGCTCATGTTGTCCTACTTTGGACACATTATGTGAAGACCCAGCTGTCTGGAAAAAGCTATAGTGTTGGGAAAGATGGAAGGGAGGAGAGGAACAGGGCATCAATAGCATTCAGTTACAATGGTGATGCACTGTTGGGAAACTTGAAAGAACAGCTTTGTAGATCACCTTGGAGAAAATCAATCTTTGTGGTTGCTAGGAGTCAAAAACAACTTGATAGCATATGATCAATCAATCAGTTTGCATTTTACTTCTGAGGGACAACATTCCTGAAAACCTTCTTTCTGGTTAATGCTAAACAAATGCTACTAACAATTGGAGGTCTTAGTTCCTAGGAATTTAAAACTCCCTTATGGCAACCTTTGAAAGTTTAAGAGTTATCCTGAGGAAAGAACAAGGAAAAGTGAGTGTTTCCCACAGATTAAAGGAGGCTATTGATGACAATCCACATAATTCCATTGTACTATAGGTATAAAGTAATATTCAGAAATAGTACAAATCCAAGCATCTCTTCTTCTGCACAGATCAAGTTAAAAAGGACATGGTGGGATGTACCTAACATAGCTTATAATCAGGGAATTAAATATTTGTATAGAAGAATGGAAGAATCCCTCCATAGAATGGAGAATTTTCTTCTAACTTCTGTCTGGAAGCTAAGCTAAAAATGAATGTCCCGTTTTGTAAAGGGAGATTGATATTGATTTTTATTAAGCAAACACTTGGTTAAAAAGTTGAGAATGTAACACAAACAAAAGATCACACACTTAGACTCCAAGACAACAATGAGTAGAGAGTCTGGCTCTGGATTTTAAATCAGCTTTCCTCAACCTGGTACAAAGCTGTTTTGTGATATCTTCCATAAAGCTGATACATCTGAGAACACCACATTGTTATAATAAGATAAACTTTCTCTTTATCTCTAGTCTGTCATTACAATACCCATTTTCTTTGACACAAGGACTTTTAGAAACATAAATATCTATCTAGCCTAGCTTTATTCATGGAACACAAAAACACAGTTTTTTTCTGTATGATGGGACATCAGCTGATATGTCAGGTTTATATAAAATAGAGTTAGGAATTTAAGTACAGGTAGCCCTTGACTTATTGCAACTGAGCCCAAAATTTCTGTTGCTAAGCAAGACAGTTATTAAGAGAGTTTTGCCCCACTTTACAACCTTCTTTGCCAGAGTTGTTAAGTGAATCATTGCAGTTGCTAAATTAGCAACATGGTTGTCAAGTGAATCTGGTTTCCCCATTGACTTTGCTTGTCAGAAGGTCACAAAAGGTGATCAGATGACCTCGGGACATTGCAAACATCATCAATACATGCAACCATCATAAATATTTGCCAGTATCTGAATTTTGATCACGTGATCACGGAGATGCTGCAACAGCTGTAAGTGTGAAAAATGGTCATAAGTCACTTTTTTCAATGGTGTTGTAACCTTGAACAGACACTAAATGAATGTTTGTAAGTCTAGGACTCCTTGTATCAGTTTACCTTTCATGAGAAAGAAGATTTTAATTAAATTATATATATTATAATTTTAATTATAAAATTATATTTTAATTATATGTATAAGATTTTAGTTATACATATTAATTATATTATTTTAGAGATAGATAGATAGATAGATAGATAGATAGATAGATAGATAGATAGATAGATAGATAGATAGATAGATAGATAGATAGATAGATAGATAGATAGATAGATAGATAGATAGATATTATATCGGAGCAGGATCTCAAGTCACAATGAATTTTCAGATATTTTAGTAGAAGGCATTTTAAAAGCCAAGTTATCTTTGGAAGGTAAATGTGAAAGCTAAGTCCAGTCCCAAAATAAAGTGCCTGAAAATGGACTGCTTAGTTACAATACACAAACAAGAAATAAGTAGCATCTATTCTGTTTACTCCAAAGTACATGACTTCGAGCCCATTGTACTACACAGGCAGAAGAAAAGGGCATAAGAATTTAACATTGATCTTAGTATAAACTGGGCTTGTGTTTTATATCTGGCAGTCACTGGATTCTTTCTTAACAACCTTCCTACTTCTTGCAGTAAACACACTTTATCTGGCCTTGTGTCCTTGATTTACTACCTGCATGTCTTCTGTCAAGAGAATCCTATCACTGAAAGAGAAATGATGATATGAACACTGTTTACCTGGAAATGTGCTTGCAGCACTTTCAACAGCCTCTGAGTTAAAATAAGAACCAAGTAAAAATGGTAACATTGTCAGGAAAATGTAGATGGCACTTCTGAAAACAAAATGCTGTTTCTATAGGCAGGAGGTGGTAGTAGAATTATAATTTCTCCTTCATAGGATGGCTGAAGGTGCAAAGAGATTAGCAATTCTTCATTTGATTCTAACTAATAGTAAAGTATAATAAAGCCCCAAATTTGATCAACCTATCTCCCCTTAAGCTTGTTCTGAAAGAATCTCACTGTTGAAATTGTAATATTTCACTATTCTACACTGACTGCAGAAGAAAAGTAGATAATTGGAATAGACCCGGGGCTACAATAGAAAAATGCTTATCAGGATTCTTCCTTCTTCTTCCTATCTTGCAAATGTCATTTGCCTCTGAATTCTTCCCTTATGAGCAGATGGACCAAGCATGTAGCACCCCATGGAACAGATGATTGGATTATTAATGCATAGTTGACCATTCCTAAGTATGAAGACACCATAACAATGAAATATGAGTCATATTTTCACAGTGCAAACTCTACTCTTTCATACTGGCAGGATGATGTTATCTGAAACTATATGAGGAATGGATTTTGTATTGCACATCATGCCTCAGATTTCATTACTTGCCTCCCTCTCCTCCATGCTATTGTTGACCTCACCATATGCAAGGGGAAGGAGACAATTTGTTAAGAAAATCAGAACTAGGATGTTTCTATGAAGTTGTCTCTAAGTGAAGAGGTGGCTTAGAAGCTCCACAAAACAACTCACATTGGGCAAAGTGACATTTTTTGACCAAAGAAAAACACACTCACTTTCAATATTTCTTTTCATATCTAGCTGAAGTCATTCAGTGGGAAACTATAAAGCTGGATAACCAGTTCTGAGTTTTCAGTTTCCCCAAAAGCCTTTTATTATCTAAAGAACATTTGAAGCCTAGTCTCCTTGAATCCAGCCATGAGACCATGAACTGGCAGAGATCTGTTGGAGTCCTCCACCCTAGCTGGCTTCCAGATACACTAAGGAGATTGCTGAGCCTTCCAGTAGCTGAACATGTGACCTTCAATATGATGCCTCCTTAGCCCCAAAACAAATCTGTTGTTAGTTGCAAAGTCATCTCCAACCCATCGCGACCCCATGGACAACATTCCTCCAGGCCTTCCTGTCCTCTACCATCTTCTGGAGTCCATTTAAGCTCATGCCTACTGCTTCAGTGACTCCATCCAGCCACCTCATTCTCTGTTGTCCCCTTCTTCTATTGCCCTCAATCTTCCCCAGCATTAGGCTCTTCTCCAGTGAGTCCTTCCTTCTCATTAGGTGGCCAAATTATTTGAGTTTCAAAACAAATATACTGAATTACAATTCACAGACTAGAAGAGCTAACAACTTTCCCTGATCAGCAAAGTTCAAACAAAGATGCAATATTCTACTCTCTAAACTGATATGAGGTCTTAGTTCCAGGAGAACAGTGGCTTCCAGATGCCAAGAATGATGCTTAGCTGACTCAGTGAAACAAGACCAATAGCAAGGACCTATTGATGGGACTATTTTCCTTCTCCTCATTCCATGAACGTCTGTGCACTACTAGTTCCTAACAACCAGGACCATGCAATGGAAAGAGAGAGCTCCCCTCTGTCCTCTCACCTCTATCTGTTACCTGTCTTGTGTACAGATTTGCCCTGGAGGTGCAGTGGTTAGAATGCAGTATTTCAGTCTCTCTCTCTCTCTCTCTCTGTCTCCTCTCAAAAAAAAAACAAGTATATATACCTAAAGTTATATAGATACAAATATAAAGATAGATATAGATTTCTTTCTTCCCTAAAATCCCACTGCAATTACTGTTCCATTACTACTCCTCAGGGACTGTTCATTGTGGTTCTCTTAATACTGCTTAAATGGTATTTCTCCAGTAAATACTATTTCCTCAATGACTACTTCTTTTCCTTTCAGTGTTATTTCCTATTAACTGTTACTTGAACATTCAGTGCTTTGTGATCTTCCTGTTTTCACTACCATTCCCTCAATGCTATTGATTGTTTTCAGGGCCATTTCCCCATGGAAGGCTATTTGTCCTGTGCTACTGTGGATGTTATGAAGAGTAGGCCTTCCTTTCTTACTGTTTGCACTTTTAGACTAGAGAGCTGCAGGTGTTAATTTGTCTGGGTCTTGTCTTGGTTGGGTTTTTTTTACCACTTTCACCATCCAAATGTTTGTATACTGTGACCTTTGTATACAGTGACCTTGTAAATTGACTACTGTTCCTCATCCCTCATTTGACAAACTAAATCTATGTCTGATTCTAGCAACTGGCTTTAATCCAGCCCCTTTCCAGTCTATGATCATTGTAATCCATGGATCATTGCAGTCAGTGGATCATGTGACTTATCATATGTTTCTCTGGTTTCTCTGGATACAGTAATTTTATACACATGTAAGCCGAAGGATACTTTTGGCAGTTATTCACTGTAATTTTTATTGAGGATGCCCAAAAAAGTGATATGGTTATTGTGTCCTCCTTTCTTCCCCAACTGACCTTCTCTCTAATTATCCACATCTGCTTTGCCTGTTCAGATCTAGAAATCTGTTCATATAAGAATTTTCAAGATCTGTAATAGTGTCTCTTAATGGTCAGTAGTGAGTATAACATCTGTTATTTATCCTTCATTTCCATTTCACAGATGAAGTGTGTGAGGTCATCATTTCTGAGGTCCAGACCCACTCCAGGATGCATATTTTTTAAATACTCTTTTAATGTTTCTTCATGTGGCAGAGATCATGTAAGATTGGAGCTCTTGGTTTTGATGGATACTAAAAGGGGAGAAATAATTCATCTTGGACTTAAGGAAAGTACATTTTTAATAAACCCAAAGCAATGTTAAATGGAATTCTCATGGCAGGAGAAACACATGGGAACAGGAGCTAAAGAGAGAAGGAAGTTCTTTAAAAAGAGGAACAGTTGCTAATTATTCCAACATGGGGGGAAAAACTAAGACAATAGAAGGCAGTACAGTTGTACCAAAGGGTTAGTGAAGATCTGAAAATCAGGAAATATACAAATGGAAAATAGAAAGAAGGACAATTCACTAAGGAACAGTATAAACAGGGAGATCTGATCTCTGAAGATCACGTCAGTCTGAGCTAGAGTTAGGAAAAGATGTTAACAAAATACGTTCAAAATAAAGGGAAAGTATCAGTATACCAGCTACTCAGCAAAGGTGCCAAAAGCTAAGAGATAACAACAGAACTGCTCAGTTCTTAATGTCATATAAAGGTAAGATAAAGGTTCCCCTGCACATACTGTACGTGCTAGTCGTTTCCGACTCTAGGGGCCGGTGCTCATCTCCATTTCAAAGCCGAAGAGCCAGCGCTTGTCCGAGGACGTCTCCATGATCATGTGGCCGGCATGACTAGACGCCAAAGGCGCATGGAACACTATTACCTTCCCTATTTTTCTACTTGCATTTTTACGTGCTTTCAAACTGCTCGGTTGGAAGAAGCTGGGACGAGTAACAGGCACTCACTCTGTTACGCAGCACTCGGGATTCGACCCGCCAAACTGCCGATCTTCTGATCGACAAGCTCAGCTTCCTAACCCACTGAGCCACCGCGTCCCTTACTTAATGTCATATAGTCTCCTCCAATTTCAACCAGCAAGTTGAAGGAACATGATTGCAGATTGACCTTGAAAGAAAGGAATAGCTTTAAAGTCTCCAAAATCAGAAGAATTGCATCCTGGGACATGGAATTAATGTCTTGATAATCTGGTTGAATTGGACAATAATCTATTATTTCCGAGAAATCTTGGAGATTGAGTGAAGTACCAAATAACAGGAGCAGGTCAACTATTGTCCTTATCTTCAAAAAGGGAGGAAATAAAAAATCAGGGAATAACAGCTCAGTCAGTGCATCAGGGATAGTGGGACATTTTCAGAGTATATCAACAAGAGATTTCAATGTTTTTAAGTAAAATAGCGATGAATACATGAATTCGTCAAGATTCAGCCTTATCAGTAATTTTATTTCATGTTATAAATCACATTAATTTGGACGAAACACATTTTTATTTCTGAAAATCACTTGATGATACATAATAGTATTTCCAATACGCAGATTGATTAAATATTGTTTAGATATGGTACTGAATAAGAACACCCACAGACAAGTTCTTTTCAAATTTTCATAGGGATATATATTGTGAACTCTCCAATTATTTAATTAAGAGTACAACAAATGGATTCTTTTATTAGATATAGGTAAAGGTAAAGGTTCCCCCGCACATGCGTGCTAGTCGTTTCCAACTCTAGGGGCCAGTGCTCATCTCCGTTTCAAAGCCGAAGAGCCAGCGCTTGTCCAAGGACGTCTCTGTGGTCATGTGGCTGGCATGACTAGACACCAAAGGCGCACGGAGCGCTGTTACCTTCCCACCATAGTGGTCCCTATTTTTCTACTTGCATTTTTACTTGCTTTCGAACTGCTAGGTTGGCAGAAGCTGGGACGAGTAACAGGCACTCACTCTGTTACGCGGCACTCAGGATTTGATCCGCCAAACTGCCAACCTTCTGATCAACAAGCTCAGTGTCCTAACCCACTGAACCATCGCGTCCCTTTTTATTATTTATTTATTTATTTATTTATTTATTTATTTGTTTTTATATACCGCCCTTCTCCCGAGGGACTCGGGGCGGTGTACAGAGTAAGGTAGGTATACAGTTGAACAATAGTCAGAAACAATAGTAATAATAATAACTGAGACCCCAAGAGCTATCAGGCCAGGCCGGACTGCTGGAACAGGTAAGTTTTTAATTCGCGCCGGAAGGTGCGGAGGTCGGGGGCCATCCGGATTTCGGTAGGCAAGCAGTTCCAGAGGGTTGGCGCACCCACTGAGAATGCCCTCCCCCTGGGGACCACCAGCCAACATTCTTTGAGCGGTGGCACCCTGAGGAGGCCCTCTCTGTGGGAGCGCACAGGACGGAGGGGTGTTGACGTTGGCAGAAGGTGCTCCCGTAGGTAGTCCGGACCCATGCCATGTAGGGCTTTGTATGTCAGTGTTAGCACCTTGAATTTCACTCGGAAGGCAACCGGAAGCCAGTGCAGCTCACGGAGGAGAGGTGTGATATGGGAGTATCGGGAGGCCCCCAAAAGTGTCCGTGCAGCTGCACTCTGCACCAGTTGAAGCTTCCGAGTGGCTCTCAAGGGCAGCCCCATGTAGAGAGCGTTACAGTAGTCAAGGCGAGAGGTCACAAGAGCATGGGTGACTGTACGTAAGGCATCCAGGTCCAGATAAGGCCGTAGTTGGCGCACCAGTCGAACCCGGGAGAAGGCCCCCTTGGTCACAGCTCCTATGTGATCTTCCAGGGATAGCTGTGAGTCTAGGAGGACACCCAGGTTGCGGGCCCTATCAACAGGGGGTAATAACTCATCCCCGATGTTAAGGGATGGAATGTTCTGAGTATCCTGGCTTGCCGGTATGTACAGCCATTCAGTCTTGTCTGGGTTGAGTTGAAGCCTGTTCCTCCCCATCCATTCCTGGACCGCTTCCAGGCAACGGGACATCACGTCGAGGGCATCACTGATGCTGTTTGGAGTTGAGATGAAAAGCTGGGTGTCATCAGCATACTGATGGTACCCTACTCCAAAACCACGAATGATCTCACCCAGCGGTTTCATGTAGATGTTGAACAGGAGAGGCGAGAGAACCGACCCCTGAGGGACTCTGCAAACGAGAGGCCTCGGAGTCGACCTCTGTCCTCCTGCCAGCACCGACTGCGAGCGACCCAGGAGAAAGGAGGAGAACCACCGCAGAACCGTGCCTCCCACTCCCAGTCCCCTGAGGCGCCGCAGCAAGATACCATGGTCGATGGTATCGAAAGCCGCCGAAAGGTCTAATAAGACTAGGACAGAGGAATGGCCCCTGTCCCGGGCCCTCCAGAGATCATTCATCAGAGCGACCAATGCCGTCTCCGTGCTGTAGCCCGGCCTGAAGCCCGATTGGCACGCGGCAAGATAAACCGCTTCATCCAGGACCTGAGGAAGTTGATGCGCCACCACACTCTCAACAACCTTCGCAAGGAAGCGAAGGTTGGAGACTGGACGAAAGCTATTCAATGAGGTTGGGTCCAAGGTGGGCTTCTTGAGTAGAGGTCTCACCACCGCCTCCTTCAAGGAGGCGGGGAAGTGACCCTCACTCAGAGAAGCAGAGATGACCGCCTGAAACCAGCCTCGTGTCCCCTCTCGAGCTGCATAGGCCAGCCAGGAAGGGCACGGGTCCAGTAAGCATGTGGAGGAGCTCAACCTCCTCATAATCCTGTCCACTTCCTTTGGAGTCACAGGATCAAATTCCTCCCAGGTGACGTCGACAAGACTGTCCATGTCCTGTTCCTCCAACTCTGCCCAGTTGGATTCCAGGCCGGTTCGAATCCGAGCGATTTTATCCAACAGATATTGACCAAATTCCTCGGCTCGACCCTGTAAGGGTTCCTCCCTCACCTCTTGGTTCAGTAGGGAGCGAGTCACTCTGAACAAGGCAGCTGGGCGATTATCTGCGGACGCGATGAGGGTGGAAAAGTAGTTGGATTTCGCCACCCTTATCGCTGCAAGATAAGACCTGGTGAGGATTCTTAGTCGCAATCGGTCGGATTCGGATCGACTGGATCTCCAACGGCTCTCTAGGCCCCGTCTCCGATGTTTCATCTCCCGGAGCTCCGCGGTGAACCATGGGGCTCGCTGGGATCTGCGCCGGGTCAGGGGCCGCAGGGGTACAACTCGGTCCAGTGCCTCCATGGCTGCCCTTTCCCAGGCTTCCACTAAGGCGTCCACCGAGCTGTGAGCAGGGAGTGCAGGTGGGTTCCCAAGCGCTGCCTGGAACCTGTCAGGGTCCATTAGGCGCCTGGGGCGGTACCATCTGGTTGGCACCGTGCACCCACGGCGGGGGGTGGCAAAGGGGAAGTCTAGCCGTAGGAGGTGATGATCGGTCCATGACAGGGGCGTAACGGTCGTGGAGCCCCCACCGATATCATCACACCACCGTCCAGATAAGAACACCAAGTCGGGGGTGTGGCCTCCCTCATGAGTCAGTCCAGAAATTATTTGTGACAGGTCCATGGCCGCCATGGAAGCCATGAACTCCCGAGCTAGTTCGGACGATCCTCCCAGGGACGGTAGGTTAAAGTCGCCCAAGACCATGAGTTTGGGAAATTCAACCACCAACCCTGAGAGGACATCGAGTAGCTTAGGCAGGGCTGCCGCTGCACGATTAGGTGGAAGGTATGCCAGCAGCAGGCCCAACTGCGCCCCCGGACCGTATCTCAGGAAGAGAGACTCACACCCGACTATCTGAGGGACGGTGGTCTCCCGCGGGCTAAGGATCTCCCTGATGATTACTGCCACTCCTCCGCCCCTACCATGGGCCCGAGGCTGGTGCAGCACCTGGAAACCAGGCGGGCAGAGGTCAACCAGAGGGACACCACCCTCTGGGCCTAGCCAGGTTTCCGTGATGCAAGCCAGGTCCGCGTGCTCACTCTCCACTAGGTCACGAACAAGGTGAGCCTTGTTAGCAATGGACCTGGCATTTAGGTAGACCAGCCTGAGCTTAGGAGGCTGCACATCTTCGCTCCCGGGTCCTCGGGGGAAGTACAGAGGGTCGGAGCGTCTCACCGCTTGTACAGAGCGGAGATGACCCTCCCGGTGTCGATACGGCCCTCTGCTTGTGCACCTTCTGCCGTTCCCCACCATCCTGGGAATTGGTTGTTCGTCAGCTCGCCACTGGGCTTTGTCGGCGACTGGCCCACGTTCCTCACCTTCGTGAACGGTCGTAGGCCCGGCCTGCGCTATGGTAGTTGGAAGGCCCCCCTTCACCGAACAACCATAGTCTTTTCCCGCCCCCCTCCCTAACCCGACAAAGAATTTAACTAGGAACTTAACCAGGGGCCTCTTGTTGGACTTATGCTGGAGGCCCCTGACCCTGCCTGGCCATCTCTCAGAGGCCCAATGGTCTGGCCCGTCATCGAGATTGGATGTAGTATAGGCGGGTCGCACCCAGGAGAGGGGGGAACCCCTAAGGGCGTGTAGGTCTGTGCTGGAATATTGGAGTAGCATAGAGTTATGGGAAGGCAGCCCCCTGGATGGAGAATTGGCAGGAGGGTCGAGTCGGGTAGGTGGGTATCTGACCGTCACCCAGCCACTGCCACTTGGCTGGGTGAACCCCAGAAGCAGGCCACTCCCCATCCTCTCACGATGGGTTGTGACTCTGTTTCCGGGGGTGGTCCAGAACCCACTCTGGGTGAAGCATACCCCAAAGAGCTCTCACCTCTATGGGGCTGCAGGTGTAAGGTCAAGCCACTCTGCCACCGTGGCTTGCACCCAGGCCCATCATGTCCTGTGGGGAGAGGGTGGGCAGGGAGGTTGAGAGTTGGTAGAGGCAAGGTGATGATGGCTTCGGTGGTCCAGTCGCCGCTGTCTCCACTGATCAGCTGGATCGTGGCGTCTTTTTGGTTGAGGATCGGCACGGAGACACCGTCGGCTCCCAGGGTGCGGGCCGGAGAGGCCACGCCGCGTCTATTAATGCTGCCGTCGAAGGTTCGTGGTAAAAAGTGTTGGTTGGGGACCGTCCAGAGCTCGGCCTCCCAGAGGTACGGGAGTCCCATGTCGCTGCCTCCGTTCCACGCGCCTCGAAGAAGGCGGACCATGCCGCGTCCCAGGAGCTCGGGGATGCTGTTGTCGATGTTGCCGCCGTCGCCGTCATCGTATATTAGCTATATATAGCTATATAGCTATATTAGCTATACTCAGTTAGAAATAAATGTTGGTTGACCTTGTTTGGGAATAGTTTTATTTGAATTTTCACCCTGACTAGGAAATTGGCTTTGATGCTCCAAATGGTCTTGCCCAATTCTACAATGCTATGAACCAAATACAAGCCCAAGAAACAGAGGTGATAGATATGCACATATTATG
Source organism: Vipera berus (assembly GCF_964194415.1). NCBI lineage: Eukaryota > Metazoa > Chordata > Lepidosauria > Squamata > Viperidae > Vipera > Vipera berus. The sequence continues at coordinate 66,632,813 of NC_138203.1, forward strand.
TAATGTAATGTAATACCCTGTTTTATCCATCTGGCAATAAATGAAAGGACTGGTAATAGCCAAGATTTTTCTTCAGGAATAAAACAGTAAACTCGTGATGTCACATGATGTCATGTGACGTATTGGAACTTTTTCCCCATTGTTGGCAATGGGGAGGGTGCAGTTTCATTGTGACGTGTCTAGCCCATGGGCTGGCAGTTTGACACCCCTGCAGTAACAGGTTTCCTTAACAACATTATGCTTTTGTCTCAAGAAAAATATAGATCTGGGCTGTCCCAACTTGCTACTTTAAGATTTGTGAACTTCAATTCCCAGAAATCCCCAGCCAGCAAGAGGAATTGGGCAACATGGGGAATTCTGGGAGTTGAACTCCATAAGTCTTAAAGTTGCCAAGTTTGAACTCCTCTGTATAGATTATCCTTCCACATATCTATCTAATGCCATTTGTCTTTCCCTTCAAAATCCATCCTAGGCAATAATAAGGTAAAGGTAAAGGTTCCCCTGCACATGCGTGCTAGTCGTTTGCAACTCTAGGGGCCAGTGCTCATCTCCGTTTCAAAGCCGAAGAGCCAGCCCTTGTCCGAGGACATCTCCGTGGTCATGTGGCCAGCATGACTAGATGCCAAAGGCGCACGGAACGCTGTTACCTTCCCACCGTAGTGGTCCCTATTTTTCTACTTGCATTTTTATGTGCTTTCAAACTGCTAGGTTGGCAGAAGCTGGGACAAGTAACAGGTGCTCACTCTGTTACGCAGCACTCGGGATTCGACCCACCAAACTGCCGACCTTCTGATTGACAAGCTCAGCATCCTAACACACTGAGCCACAGCGTCCCTTAAAGCAATAATACCATCCTGTAAAGTAAAACCACTGATATGACAGTTAGCATACCAGACACCTCACCATCTTTAGCTTCAATATCTGATCAGCATTTTTATTCTGTTGCATCTTTGTGCTCCCACACGGCCTACTTTAGCTTTTAAAGATAGATCCTTTTATTGATAGGCAGATTTTTTTTTTGGCCCTCTAACCCACACAGCAGTGTGTACTCTTAAAGGGTTAACAGGCTTGGCTTTTTGGTTGAGATTCATAGAGCATATTGTGTCCAGCCTTAATATTTTACACAGTAAGCCATATCATCTTTTATCTTTTATTTATAGTGATTCTCATATTAATTTCTCAATAGCAGCTGGCACAGCAGGAGGGACAAGGCATCGATCTTCCAATTTTTCTGTTGCTCTTACATATCCTGAGGTCGAAGCTAGCTGGAGAGATTGACTGAGCTCTGGCACCAATCCAGCAGCCGTGTGTTTCTCATGCATGAAAATCAACAACAGGAAGCTGAAATTTGACAATTGGCAGTAATATCAGCCAGCTAGGTAATAAATATAACAGGATACTCATTAATAATTGAGTGGGGTATCTGGTATTCAGTAATGAAAAATCAGCCATGTGAGCGACAGAGGGGACAGTTTAATGTGACACTGAATATGTGCATATGCATACACGTTTGTGTCTGCATATATGCAAATAGCTAGCCTGACTATAATATTTGTCTTTAATTTACAGACCAAGAAGGAATAAAGCAAAACTGGACTGAATCAAGCATCGTGTAGTGCGTGCCCTGTCTTATTGGACTGAATCCTTGAAAGTTATTTGCTCTTGTGGCATCTTTATGCAATACACTGTCACTCTGATTGTGGCACAAGGGACTCTGAGGGATGCCAGCTGGAAAATCCCAAGGGGGTGGTGGTGGAGGAGAGATGTATGGGCAGGTCCCATGCACACTCCTGTTTGAATTCAAATAGGAAGTATAGCTCAGCTACAGCTTCAAATGCAGGAGCAGAATTCCAAAGATAATTGGGGTTACCTTCAAAACAGATGTGTGGGATAAATAGGAGGAAGGCCTCTGCACACAGAATTGCACACAGGATTGCAATAGCAATCCAGATTATTTTTTTTAAGAAAAAAGACAGTTTGGTACAGTGGTTAAAGAACCAACAGAACAATTAATCAGCAGAATGACTTGCCTCCAGAATTTTTCTCCAACACTGGAAATTTTTAGGAAGAGATTGGGCAACGATTTATCTAAAATGGTATAAGGTTTCCTGCTCAAGCAGGGGGTTGGTCTACTAGAAGACCTCCCAGTTCCTTTCCAATTCTGTTATTCTTCATGACCCCATGGATCATAGCATGACATCCCCCACCCCGTCCTTCACGCTCTCCCAGAGTTTGCCAAGATTCATTTTCATTGACTCAATGATACTATCTAACCATCTCATTCTTTGTGTTCACTTCTCTTTTTGCCTTCAGTCTTTCCCAACATCTGGGTCTTTTCCAATGAGCTCTCTCTTCTCATTTGCTGGCCAAAATATTTGTTCTTCCTCAATATCTGTTCTTCCAAAGAACAGTCAGGGTTGATTTCCCTACAAAAGGTTATGCCTTTTAATCAACGTCTTAGTCAAAAAAGGTGCTACTGTCTCTTGATTTTTTTTTTGTCACCTGGACTAATACAGCTCTCCTCCTACAACACCAAAAGACTATGATTGCGGTATATGTGACTGATTGATAGAACCTCCGAGAATAATTAGGGATCCAACAGCTATGTAAAATTACTGCAATTTGGCATGTCTTTAACATAATCCTCTACTAATCTTGGTACTTTGGCTACATTCTTATGTGGGCTTATACATTTGCTTCATTAAACATTCATTTTTATATACAGAATCAGATATTTACTTGTTAAAAGATTCTTTAAGTTATTTTTTTTCTACTAGATAGAAATGAATGGAATGGAATGGAATGGAATGCTTTATTTGGCCAAATGTAATTAGACACAAGGAATTATACATCTTTTGTGGTTATCTATATACACAATTGGGAAGTGAAGAAGTCTTTTATTATAGAGTTGGTAGATAGTGCTTTGGTTATTGACTCCTACAGAATAAAGGAATAATAAATAAAGTAGAAATAATGGAATTAAACTAAGCATATATGTTTATATATTTCAGATAAACCAATCTAAAAAAAGCAATTAATAAAAATTACATATATGTACAGTCTATAGAGCCAAACTGTCAAGCAAATCTACAAGACTGAAAATGCTCATTTTGTTCATAGGATATGTCATTTCTAAATATATGGCATGTACAACCATTTCTGGACTCAATCTCAACCGAGCTGGAACTTCTCCTTCTCTCTCCTATGTGTATGTGGATACAGGTAGTCCTCACTTAATGACTGATTGCTTTGTGACTATTCGAAGATATGATGGAGCCCCCCAAAAGCTATTTACAATCCAGTTTCAGAGTGCCCTTGCAGTCAAATGATTACATTTTGGATGTGTGGCAACCAGCTACCAGCTCACTTTTACAGCCAGTTACAGCATTCTGCTGTAACCCATGACACTTTTACCAGTTTTTGGCCTTTTTGGCTTTTCCTGGCAAAAAAAAAAATCCCCTAGAAATGAATGGAGTCACTTTATGACTGTGATGTTGACTTAATGAACACCACAAAAAAGTCATAAGATAGATCATTCGTGAGGATTCTTCGACTTATGACCATCATGATTTATTACAGAATTTCTAGGTTTAATTATGGTCATAAGTCGAAAAACTACCTGTAGTCTTTAGAAATGAGTGATCTTCATTTTAAATTACTTTAGAAAACTTTCATTTGAAATAGGGGACAGATGATAGGAATGTATATAATACCAGGTCCAATTTTCTGTTGAAACTCATAAGAATTCATCACATTCCTAGATTCATTAAACATTGTACTAGGAGAGATGATAATGACACTACAAAATGTATGTTTACTTTTCCTTGGCTAACACAAGGATTGGACCATGAATGCAACAGAAGTAAACAAATGCAAGGCAGAACATTCATTACAGGATTCATTGTAGACCTGCCAAGTGGCAGAGAAGTAGATTGTTATTTTTGTATATTCTGGAATGACATTTCTGATATAATATACAGTCCTAGCAAAAATTACTGTTGGGAAATGGACTATATTTAATAGTGAAATCTATTTGTGGGTCTATTGAAATGCATGGCACGTGCTTTTCTTACTGCATGCCTGCATGTCCATTCTTATACAGACTCGTAAAACATCAGCCAATAATTCAGGTGCCCAGTTATAAATACGGGCAGCATAAGATACAGGCAGTAGTTTGCTGGAGCCAGCTCATATTGGTTGGGAGGGCCAATTTTCTGGCATTTCATGAGCCAGTGGAGAGCCAGTAGAGAGCAGAGTTAAGTGACACCTAGAGTTTCGATCAGCTGTTTGATAGCTAGCAATGTCACACAGCAACGGGAATGGATTTGGCAAATGCTATACCAGCACATCATGGGACATAGAAATATTTCTATGCATTAGATTAAGCTTCCCAAATTGGTTTCCTTTAAATGCACTATTTCTCAAATTTGGCCACTTTAAAATATATGGACTTTGACACCCTGACTGGGGAATTCTGGGAGTTAAAGTCCACACACCTTAAAGTGGTCAAGTCTGTGGTGGACCATCAACAGAGGCCTTCCTTGAAGCCTATAAGTTTCAGAAAACAATGCTTAGGATCTCTCCTAGGCATTATGTACGATGATATTTAATCCCAGGTAATGCTTTAATCTTGTGGCCACTGAATTCAAGTAGAACTGCATAGGAGTCCCGAGTGCTGCATAACAGAGTGAGCGCCTGTTACTCGTCCCAGCTTCTGCCAACCTAGCAGTTCGAAAGCAGGTAAAAATGCAAGTAGAAAAATAGGGACCACTACGGTGGGAAGGTAACAGCGTTCCGTGCACCTTTGGCATCTAGTCATGCCGGCCACATGACCATGGAGACATCCTCAGACAAGCGCTGGCTCTTTGGCTTTGAAACGGAGATGAGCACCGGCCCCTAGAGTTGGAAACGACTAGCACACATGTGTGGGGGAACCTTTACCTTTACCTTTTACTAATGCTTTAATCTTGTGGCCACTGAATTCAAGTAGAACTGCATAGGAGGCTCTTTAAAAGGTTCTCCAGATCATCTGCTTTATGCATTTTTATAAGCCCACATACCAAATATAGCTGTGGAAATGGTGGTTCAGGACCTTATCAAATCTGGGTCATAAAATTAAAGCTGGCTTTGATAGAAAGCAATAAGTTGAGGGTAACAGTGAAAGCAAAAGTGAAATACAGAGGATCTTATATATTGCTTTTCAAGTGCCTCTTTGACAGTAATTATGAATTGCCTTAGAGCTCACCAACATGATCAGTTCATGATAATATAGTACTTTAGCCTGAAGATTGGGAATCCCTTCTCCTAAATCTTCCCACAGAGAAAAAGTCAGATATATATCAAGTCAGAGAAAAGGCTGCCACTCGAGCTGTTTCCATAGTCTGTACAATTCACATCTTGTGAAATTTTCCTGCAGGAGGAAAAAAACCAAAGGCAGACATGTAGTCTCCATAAACTGTAGCCTGAAATTACACTCTCTAGCAAGATCGGTGGCACATTTACTCAATTGTAGATGATTATCATCATTACTTTTTATGAGCGTAGAATTTTGTCTCATATGCAACCTTTGAAGGGCAAAACCTACATATGAAAGTGTGGCTTTCCCAGAGTTCAGATGTCTTTTTCTCTCTTGCTCTCTTCAAAGTTGACACACAACAGGGAATATATGTAGTCTCTGATTTGCAGAGCAATTAACTTCACAGGGAAACCTCTACACACTTTTCACATGAAAATTGCATCTTTTCAGAATTTACATGTCATGATCATATTATGATCATGCTCCCAAAAATTTTTCTTTCTTTCTTTCTTTCTTTCTTTCTTTCTTTCTTTCTTTCTTTCTTTCTTTCTTTCTTTCTTTCTTTCTTTCTTTCTTTCTTTCTTTCCTTCTTTCCTTCTTTCCTTCTTTCCTTCTTTCCTTCTTTCTTATCATGGAGTTCAATTTTTTTAGTCTAAAAGCAGCTTGTTGATCTGTAAAAATGTCTACATGATATGGGTGGCAAGTTAAAGCATGCAATTTATAATTTGTGTCCATCTACATTTGTCCCTGCTCCAATATCAATTTTACCCTGAATGTATTTTTCCATCCTCTTTTTCTCCTTTCCTTTCATCTCAGATAAATGTTATCATGTGACTTGCTGTCTTAACCTATTGCATTTCTCATTCTACTTCAAAGCACCACTTTCTGTCATAACACTAGGAAAAGGCCTAATAAGTCCTAATCTCGTGCCATTCAACTATGTTATCATTCCTGCCATTGCTTGCCAACTCTTAAGGCACTTTGTTGATATTTTCATATGACTCCATCTATCACAATTCAGCATTTTTGCTGTGCTGTTGCTACTTAACAGAGTTATCCAGCTTCTCTTTCTGTGTCCCTTATTTACACATCAGTCTCCTGTAAATGAGAAGTTCAGGCAATTCCTACTGCAGGAAGCAGAAGGACTATTGGATTATATATATGTTCATCTACTTTGAGTAGCAGAGGTGCCCATGGAAAAGAGGTTAAAAGGTCAAGATGGCAGTCACAATCATGCAATTGAAATGACATTCCTTGTTTTACATTTGTTAACTATATAGGGCATGTAAAAGGGGGGGGGCACCACTTTGATTGTATGTTCATTGTCACTGTTGTATCTTGGCTAAAATGAAGTAGGTGATTCTGAGATTGCTTCTAAAGAAGCCTATTTAAAGTTATGTAATCCAGTTATTGTTATGCCTGACATGGAAGCTGCTTGAATAGGTGGTAAATGAACAGTGTAATATTATCTAAATCAGGGAAGACAACTTGATGGACTCCAGATTTTTTGGATGCCCATGATTTTCTGACTATGCTGGCTTGCTAAAACATATGAAAAATGGCTGCAGGACTTGGGTTTGTCTAGTCTAAAGAAAAGAATAAATAGGGGGGGACATGATAGCAGTATTCCAGTATTTGAGGGGTTGCCACCAAGAAGAAGGGGGTCACATTATTCAGCAAAGGTCCAGAGGACAGGATAAGAAACAATTGTTGGAAACTGATCAAAGAGAGAAGCAACCTGGAATTAAGGAGAAACTTCCTGACAGTGAGGACAATTAACCAGTGGAACAGCTTGCCTCCAGAAATCGTGGACACTCCATCAGTGGAGATTTTTAAGAAGAGGCTAGATAGTCACTTGTCTCAGATGGTATAGGTCCTCCTCCTTGCACAGGGGGCTGGACTAGAAGACCTCCAAGGTCCCTTCCAGCTCTATTCTATTCTAAAAACGTTGAAGTCCAAGACATGTATACAGATAGAAATCTGCCTGTCTGTAATCTGTTCTTCTTCAGTCCAGCTTCAGGTCTACATTTGTATTGTGGTTGTCTTAATATGTCTGACGGAAGACCTGTATGTCAAGAGAAGTATGATGGAGAAAGCACAACTTTGATTGCTCTTCTAGATGTGGTTTAGCTACTTTTAACAGTTAGCTGGTTGGGGCAGGAATTTCTGTTAGGTTTTGGTATTACTATAAGTTGCTCTTACATGCAATTTGGTCCAAGAATATGGCCCTGAGTCTGTACATTGTTTTATCTATCTTGGGTGACCCCCCAATGTCCCTCAGAATTCTCAAGCTGTCAAAAATTAGCAGCAGGATATCAATTTTATGCAACACCCATTTTGCCTTTTGGGATGGTGGGGGGATGAAAATAAATAGGTGAGAGAATGTGTGTTAGATTTAATGCACATGGGAACGCCCAGATTACCGAATACCATCAAAGCAGGACCAGATATTTTATGATGACCTTCTCTGGTGATATCATTACTTCATTGCTATTTGGGTCCGGATTACCTACGGCAACACCTGTGGCCAGCGTCAACTTCCCTCCGTCCAGTGCGCTCCCACAGAGAGGGCCTCCTCAGGGTGCCGCTGATCAAAGAATGCCGATTGGTGACCCCCAGGGGGAGAGCGTTCTCTGTGGGTGCGCCAGACCTTTGGAACCGCTTACCGGTTGAGCTCCGGATGGCCCCCGACCTTCGCTCCTTCCGGCGCGATCTCAAAACATTCTTTTTTGAACAAGCTGGCCTGGTCTGACGGGATGGGGTTGGGTTTTTAAAACTAGTTTTAACTTTAATATGTATTGATTTTATGGGCATGATGTTTAATGGCTTTTTAATTTTTGTATTCGATTTTTATTGTGTATTGCCCTGTTCACCGCCCTGAGTCCTTCGGGAGAAGGGCGGTATAGAAATCAAATTATTAAATTAAATTAAATTAAATTATTTGCCCAATGGCTCTTAGAGGGCAAATTATTTTAAAAAAATTGGAAGCATGGCTCAGCCAGCTCCCTTCAAATTTGTTCTGATCTACATGACTTTCTGTTGCAGGATTTCAGTGGTACTGGGTCTCCGTTTTATTAGATACAATATATTTTCCCTGGATAGTTTTATGTGACAAGAACATTCTAAAATGTCTTTTGATCTCTTTTCTATTCTTAATCTATAGTCTTCATTATTTTTCTTAATAATACTATCTTACCTTCAGAGACATTGTTCATATAATTATCAGTGGTGGGATAGACAACAGCATGTAGTATTGTCAGTTGCAGAGTGTGGCACTACATAAACCTTTGTCTGATCTGATGAGGTTGTTTGTTTTGGTAGAAAGGAAAAAAAAGATAACGACTGACTGAATCTCTGTCCTTGAATTTTAAATCTTCCTTCTTTCCTTAGATCATAGATTTTTAATTGGCTATAATAGCTACCTAAGGAAAACAATAAGATAAAGAAGTCAGCCATTGCAACACTTCTACCTGACGGGTTTTTGAGATGTTCCACACGATGCAATACATTTTATGTATGATAGGTTTAAACAAGCCTGCCTTTCATCCACAACCTTACATTTCAAGATACCAGCTGAGGATGTTTGAGAAATACAATAATTCTTTGTGGTTAACCGTGAAGACATTTTATTCAAAATATTGAAGAGAGGTTTGGCAAAGAGTCTCACAAACTAAGAAAAGAACATAATGAGCTCTTAACCCTGTTGAATTAAGGTACGAGATGTGGAATTAGGCAATAAAACAACTAGTTAGATGTGATTTGTTTCCTTTTTGTAATGTTGCTCTACAAAATGCCTAACAAGCTAAGTCATGTGTTTATACGTGCTTCCTCTTGTTCTTCTGCTGTGAGTTTGCTATCCGAGGTAAAGTATGCATAAAACTGCAACATGAAATGTATAATACTGTCTTACAAGTGAATGAACTAATAGATAAATAAGACAAACTTGGCTCAGTTTGTGTTACTTAACACACAGCTCTGCTCATTGTTTTTATATGTCCCCCATCAGTTAAAAAATGCCCCAGCCAGCAAAAGAGTTTCTTTGCCTGTAACAGTGCAATTTTATGAACAGGTTTCTGTTTCCAACCAACTGTATTCTGTAAAGCAAATGCCGCTTTAAAATTAAAAAGTTAATTTTAAGCAAACAAAGGTTCGTCTGTTGCCTTCAGCCTTCTTTCATTAGTGATTAATGTGTTTTTATGCTGATTAAGCATGTCTTTCTTCAGTCTAGGTTTGAGGAAGCAGAAAACCTTTTCATAATATCCTAATCCAGCCCCTTCTTGTTGTGTGTTCCTAATTTCTTCAGTTTAATGTAATGATTATAAGAATTAGACAAATAAATATGTCATAAGGAAGTCTTTGCTGAAGAATCTTGACCTACAAAAGTGTTACATTATAGGAGAACTATAAATTCAGTCCTCAAAAATTCCAAAAATGCCTTTCTTCTGAATATGTAACTTTAAAGTCAATATTAAAATAAAAGTCCTGGATGTTTTTTTTTTAAAAAAAGGCCAGATGTCAAGCCTTCAAATCCATTTCAGCTGTATCACAGAGAATTTAAAGTCAGAACTAATCTAAGCTGTAGTGCAGGGATGTCCAATCTTGCAAATTTAAGATTCATGGATTTCAACTCTCAGAATTCCTCATCCAGCATGGCTAGCTGGAAAATTCTGGGAATTGAAGTCTGCAGGTCTTAAAGTTGCCAAAGTTGGACACTCCTGTTCCAGTGGGTGATCATTTCAGAGGACTTATGTTCCTCTGAGATTCACCACTTTGACTCAATATTTTCAGAGGACCACCAGCAACTTTTCCCAGCAAGACTAAATGGATCAGCTATTTCTAGGGATCAACAGGGTCCTGAAGATAACCCAGAACCAAATGATGAAGGGCTTTACAGGTTAAAACCAGCAATTTAAATTTCACTGGGAGGTCTATAGGAAATCAGTGCAGGACCTTTAACAGAGTTGTAACAAACTCTCATTGACAAGGATTTGATTGTACCTGGGCTAGTGCATGTTGGAGTAAATAAATCTTCCAAGCCCTCTTTAAAAAACAGCTCCAGATAGAATGCATTGTGGTAATCTTAGAGTGTTTTTAACAGAAAGCTCAAAGTATGTTGTAACTTTAAAGTCCATATTGCCTTAGATGTAGTGCTCTCACAATGAGATGTTTCTTCTTCTTTTCCACTGTTCTTCCTCTTGCTAAAATGGCATAAGGCCTGGTATCTTGAGGAACCATACAGTACATCTTTCATATGTATCTTCTCAGCTGATTTGATGTAGCAGTGTTGGCACTCACTGGGTTCTTTAGAATAAGCCATGTCATTTGTCAGGAACCCAGAAGCATATTTGTCTATCAATATATTTGAGAATAAAGTTCACCAGAAGATCCAGATGACCCTGTGAAGGACTGATCCTATACAGTACGTGCATTTTCTTTTATCATTTTCTTCTTTTCTCTTTTTTCAGGCTAAATCATCAGAAGGGTGATCTTATTGCTCATTAACATCATTAATTAAATATTTGCCTCATTGGCTTTGACTTGCTGCACTATCTTTCCAAATATATATGCTTTCACAGTGAATAAATATTTGTTGGGCACTTCCCAGTTCCATAGAGACTGGTATTGTTGTGTTTGTTTCTTTTCATGATTTTCCGATATTGAACTCTCAGACCATTTTAAAAATGATCCATCATAAAAGCAATTGTAAGCCATCAGAAGTGTTGCCCCATACAAACCACTGTTATCTGCAAAACTTGTAATTTTCTGAAGATAGCTTGATCAAATTTCAAAGTGGGTGAAATTGACAGGGATGAATAGTTATCACCCATCTCAGAAATTGAGCAAGTAAAGTTTCTCCAGCTGATAAACTTGAAGTCTGTTCTACTTTATTCTAAATTATACCAGAAAGTTCATTCTGATATACACCAAACACAAAGAGTAACACAACAGAAGTATCAAATTTTTGTCAGGCAATTAAATTTTATTCCAAGCTAATTCAGCTTTATTACTATAGTATTAAGTCCTCTAGGAAAAAAAATCCTTCACCTAACAGTAAATCCATTACTTAAAATACATCATGATTTTTCCCCAAACTATTTTCTAAAATGATCTCCTTGTTCTTCTTTTTTGATATATGAAATATCCAGTAAAGAATGTCCAGAATCATAAATCTACAGTGATAAAATTAATCCTATTGCTGAAGAGAAATAAATATGTTATTGCAGTTTTATGAGTTTTTGTTTCCCTTTCACTTGCAAGTAGGTGTTTTTTAATGGTACAAAGACATTATGTTGCTGAAAAATATGCTAAAAACAATATGCAGTATTAGAATTCAAAGCTACACACCTGCACTTCAGTTGCTGAGAAAAACAATCAGAGATATCTCAAGCAAAAGCCAAAGGACATTATCCATAGCATCAGTGGAATTATTCTGGATTTCCCATTTTGATCAAATTAATTTGTCCCCATTTACACACAAAAAATATGAAATTATTGATGATTCTAAGGAAGGATGATCTTCTAAGTTTAGTATCTTCATAATGTATTCACATACATATGAACATATAGTGTACATACTTGCATTAAAGTTTTATTATTGAAATCAGAGTGGTAGATTATGCTAGTATTATGTAGACTTTATATTTATGGGGAGATGTCACTGAATGTGTTCTGAGGCATTGGCAGGATTCTTACCATCTCTGTGTAATTCTTTCCCTGGTAGAAAATAGAGTAGGACTTGAATACATCAAAAATCACTTTTATGAGTCTTGATTGGATCATCATTGATTGGATGATTTTGGATCATCAAGTCAGTGGTAACTCTTAGTAGCCACATAAACAGACTTTCTCCATGACAATCTGTCTCCAGTCTGGCCCTTTAGTTCTTCCAATACTGTACCATCACCACCATAATTGGGTCCATCCACCTAGCTGCTAAACATCTTCTTCTCTTTTCTTCCACTTTTCCCAGTAGAAAAGAGACAATTATTGGTATGATTATGATTTTGAGCTAAGTACTTGAAGGTCTATTTTTCTACCAAAAAGACTTAACTTTTTTTCTCTTGAAGCAGATTAGGGCAATCTCCGCATCTCAATCCAAATTTAATCTGTTCAGTAAATTCACAGGGACCATAACTTATTTTAATGAAGTATACCACAATATAATACAAAATTCATTCGGTCAGACATGTCTTTGAACAGAATCCACTTACAGCTGAAAATGGTATAAAGATTTAAGCACAGTTTGCTTATGTTAATAATCACAACTCTATTGAAGAAACATAAATAAGTTATGCTTCAAAGTGAATTTCAATCACTTTTATTGTTTTATTTTCTAGAAAAATGGTTTGATTATCTAAATCAAGAGTGTCCACCCTTGGCAATTTTAAGACCTGTGGTGGGTTCAACTCTCAGAATGCCTCAGCCAGAGATGCTGAAGTTGAAGTCCACAAATCTGCAAGTCTTAAAGTTGCCAAGTCTTCTATGTAATCTAAATAAAAGTCCACTTTGTTTAAATCATTTCAACTCACCCATAAGCTGCATCCAATTATACATTTCCCTTGATTGGAAATGTGTCAGGTTGCAATCCCTGCTGGATGTATCATTAACTGCATTCCTGTTTCTCTAAGAAGTTTGTTGTCACTTCCCATGCTAGCCAAAAAGGCCATTCAAGCATTAACTAGTTCTCTCTAGACTGTTTTTAATACCAGTCTAGGTGTTGTGCATTGAAGATAAGGTTCACACACATGAAAGTCCAATGAAACTGATTTATTGCTAATCATACCTATGCACAGGAATCTTCTTAGCCAACTATCACCTGGAAGGAGTTAGATAAGGCTCAACAGAATTCAAGGGACATTGGACTTAGTTTGCTTATGGCTATGTAAGGATTCTAGGCTGATCCCTCTTTTAACTCCACCCCCAGGTTCCACTACTCCTTCTCCTACACCAGGTCTGCCTAACACTAATTCACTGAAAGTTCAAAACCAATAAAAAGTAATGAAGTGACAGGCAAAGTAATCAAGTGATGGCTGGGAAGGTTTCAAATGGTGAGCAAATGACTCTGAGGCACTGCAACATTATAAATAAATTCTGGTTGCCAAATACCCAAATTGCTGCAGGAATGCTACAACAGTCTTAAGTGAGTAGAGCAGTTACAAGTCACTTTTTTCCACTGTCATATCTTCAGATAGTTGCTAAATAAGTGTATGATGGTACATGTCTTCAGAAAAACTGTCTACAATGAATAGAGTTATTTCAAATTTCTGGTGTACATCAAGAGGGGACATTTCATCATGCTTGGTAGATGTGCAAAAACACCAGAAAATTTTGGACCCAAATAAATATACTAATTAAGAAGATTTTAAACACTAATATACAATTGAAGCCAGAGGCTTTTCTTTGGGGACTGATTGATAAACATTTGGAAAAATTTCATGGATACATGGTAAATAGAGAAAAATATTGCACAAGTGGAAAACTTTGAAGTTACTCACAATGAAGGAATGGATGGTGACAGTGGTGGAACTTGCTGGGATGACCAAATGAACATCTTTGATCAGAGGAAAAAAAATTATCTAAGTTTATTATTTATTTATTTTATTTATTTATTTAATTGGTTTTATATACCGCCCTATTCCCGAAGGACTCAGGGCGGTTTACAGGGCAAAGTTAAAAAACAATATAAGTTAAAATGGAGTTAAAATAAAATTAAATAACAATTAATAACCCCAAAAGTTAAAAATTTCAAAATTTAAAACCCCTCAGTCCAGGACAGATAAATCAAATAACCAGGATTTTAGGTCCCGGCAAAACGAACGAAGGTCAGGGGCAGTCCTGAGATCTACAGGCAGATCATTCCATAGGGCAGGCGCACCCACAGAGAACACCCGTCCCCTGGGGATCACCCGCCAGCACTCCCTGAGGAGGCCCTCCCTGTGGGAGCACACAGGACGATGGGAAGTTGATGCTGGCAGCAGGTGCTCCCTAAGATAATCTGCCCCATGCCATTTAGGGCTTTATAGGTCATCACCAGCACCTTGAATCTCAACCGGAGGGCAACCGGAAGCCAATGCAGCTCGTGGAGGAAAGGTGTTACACGGGAGTATCGGGAGACTCCCATCACAACTTGTGTGGCTGCATTCTGCACCAGCTGAAGCCTCCGAGTGGTCCTCAAGGGCAGCCCCATGTAGAGAGCATTGCAGTAGTCTAACCAGGAGGTCACGAGTGCATGGGTGACTGTGCGTAGGGCATCTCAGTCCAGATAGGGCCGCAACTGGTGCACCAGATGGACCTGGGCAAAAGCCCCTCTGGTCATGGCTCCTATATGATCTTCCAAACTGAGCCGTGAGTCCAGGAGGACGCCCAGGTTGCGAGCCCTATCTACGGGGGGATAACACCTCACCCCCCATAATTAACGATGGACAAAACTGGTTCATCCAAGATGCCGGTATGCACAGCCACTCAGTCTTGGCGGGCTTGAGTCGAAGCCTGTTTTTCCCCATCCAAACCCGGACCGCCTCTAGGCAACAGGACATCACATTCAGGGCATCACTGGGTTGGTTCAGGGTGGAAAAGAAAAAGCTGGGTATCATCAGCATACTGATGATACCCCACCCTGAAACCACGAATGAGCTCGCCCAGCGGCTTCATATAGATGTTGAACAAGAGGGGAGAGAGGACCGACCCCTTAGGGACTCCACAAACGAGAGGCCTCAGGGCGGACCTCTGCCCTCCCATCAACACTGACTGCAAGCAGCCCAGGAGGTAGGAGGAGAACACCTGTAAAACAGTGCCCCCCACTCCCAACCCCCTGAGACACCGCAGTAGGATACCATGGTCGATGGTATCAATAGCCGCTGAGAGATCTAACAGGACTAGGACAGAGGAACAACCCCTGCCCCGAGCCCGCCAGAGATCATTCACCAAGCATGACCAATGCCGTCTCTGTGCTGTACCCGGGCCTAAGGCCCGATTGGTACGGGTCTAGATAATCAGTTTCCTCCAGGAACAAAGGAAGCTGATGCGCCACCATGCTCTCAACAACCTTCCCTAAAAAGCGAAGGTTGGAGACCAGATGATAGTTGTTTCAAATAGCCGGGTTCAGGGCAGGCTTCTTGAGAAGGGGCCTGACCACCATTATTGGTTAGAACCTCCTTATAGCCCATTTGTATAAAACAGAAAAAAATATTCTAATGATATATGGTTTGATGATTTAAAAAAATCGGTTATAGAAAAATGAAAATCCTGCTGTAATCCTAAGTACCCCTTCATGGATTACTGCCTTGTCGTGGCGAAGGGGCTTGCGTAATTCAATGAAGCTATGAGCTATGCCGTGCAGGGCCACCCAAGACGGACAGGTCATAGCCGAGAGTTCTGACAAAACGTGATCCACTGGAGAAGGAAATGGCAAACCACTCCAGTATCTTTGCCATGAAAACCCTATGGACAGTACCAAAAGGCAAAACGATATGACGCTGGAAGATGAGTCCCTCAGGTCGGAAGGCGTCCAATATGCTACTGGGGAAGAGCAGAGGGCTAGTACTAGTAGCGCCAGAAAGAATGAAGCGACTGGGCCAAAGCCGAAAGGACGCTCAGCTGTGGATATGTCTGGTGGTGAAAGGAAAGTCCGATGCTGTAAAGATTTTTTCTCCATAGGAACCTGGAATGTAAGATCCATGAATCAAGGAAAGCTGGACGTGGTCAAACAAGAGATGACAAGACTGAACATCGACATCTTAGGTATCAGCGAACTAAAATGGACAGGAATGGGTGAATTTAATTCAGATGACCATCAGGTATACTACTGCGGGCAAGAATCCCTCAGAAGAAATGGAGTAGCCTTCATAGTCAATAAAAGAGTAGGAAAAGCAATACTGGGATACAATCCTCAAAATGACAGAATGATCTCAGTTCGAATCCAAGGCAAACCATTCAATATCACAGTAGTCCAAGTCTATGCCCCAACCACCGGTGCTGAAGAGGATGAAATTGACCGGTTCTATGAAGCCCTACAGGACCTTATAGAACTAACACCAAAAAATGATGTCCTTATCATCATGGGGGATTGGAATGCTAAAGTAGGAAGCCAAAAGATAACTGGAATAACAGGCAAGTTTGGCCTTGGAGTACAAAATGAAGCAGGGCACAGGCTGATAGAATTTTGTCAAGAGAATACGATGGTCATAGCAAACACTCTTTTCCAACAACCCAAGAGACGGCTCTACACATGGACATCACCAGACGATCAACACAGAAATCAGATTGACTATATGCTCTGCAGCCAAAGATGGAGAAGCTCTATACAGTCAGTAAAAACAAGACCAGGAGCTGACTGTGGCTCAGACCATGAGCTTCTCCTTGCAAAGTTTAGGCTTAAACTGAAGAAAGTAGGGAAAAGCACTAGGCCAGTCAGGTATGAATTAAATCATATCCCTGTTGAATATACAGTAGAGGTGACAAATAGATTTAAGGAATTAGATCTGATAGACAGAGTGCCTGAAGAACTATGGACAGAGGTTCGCGACATTGTACAACAGGTAGCAACCAAAACCATCCCAAAGAAAAAGAAATGCAAGAAAGCAAAATGGCTGTCTGAGGAAGCTTTGCAAATAGCTGAGGAAAGGAGGGAAGCGAAAGGCAAGGGAGAAAAACATAGATATGCCCAATTGAATGCAGAATTCCAGAGAATAGCTAGAAGAGATAAGAATGCCTTCTTAAATGAACAGTGCAAAGAAATAGAAGAAAACAATAGAATAGGGAGGACCAGAGATCTTTTCAAGAAAATTGGAGAGATGAAGGGAACGTTTAATGCAAAAATGGGCATGATAAAGGACCAAAATGGCAGGGACCTAACAGAGGCAGAAGAGATTAAGAAGAGGTGGCAAAATTACACAGAAGAACTATACAAGAATGAGCTTAACGTCCCAGATAATCACAATGAGGTGGTCACTGACCTCGAGCCAGACATCCTAGAATGTGAAGTGAAGTGGGCCTTAGAAAAGCTGAGCAACAACAAAGCTAGTGGAGGTGACAGTATTCCAGCTGAGCTATTCAAAATCTTAAAAGACAGTGCAGTAAAAGTGCTACACTCAATTTGCCAGCAAATTTGGAAAACTCAACAGTGGCCACAGGATTGGAAGAGATCAGTTTACATCCCAATTCCAAAGAAAGGCAGTGCCAAAGAATGTTCAAACTATCGCACCATTGCACTCATTTCTCATGCTAGTAAAGTCATGCTTAAAATCCTACAAGCTAGACTTCAGCAGTATGTGGATCGAGAACTACCAGAAGTACAGGCAGGATTTCGAAGAGGCAGAGGAACTAGAGATCAAATTGCCAACATACGCTGGATCATGGAGAAAGCTAGGGAGTTCCAGAAAAACATCTACTTCTGCTTCATTGACTATGCTAAAGCCTTTGATTGTGTGGATCATAACAAACTGTGGCAAGTTCTTAAAGAGATGGGAGTACCAGACCATCTTATTTGTCTCTTGAGAAACCTATATGCGGGTCAAGAAGCAACAGTGAGAACTGGACATGGAACCACTGATTGGTTCAAAATTGGGAAAGGAGTCCGGCAAGGCTGTATACTGTCGCCCTGCCTATTTAACTTATATGCAGAGCACATCATGAGAAAGGCAGGGCTAGATGAATCAAAAGTTGGAATTAAGATTGCCGGAAGAAATATCAACAACCTAAGATACGCAGATGATACCACTCTAATGGCAGAAAGTGAAGAAGAACTAAAGAGCCTCTTGTTGCGGGTGAAGAAGGAGAGTGCAAAACTTGGGTTGAAACTTAACATTAAGAAAACCAAGATCATGGCATCTGGCCCTCTCAATTCCTGGCAAATAGATGGGGAAGAAATGGAGGTAGTGACAGATTTTTTTTTCCTGGGCTCCAAGATCACTGCAGATGGGGACTGTAGCCAAGAAATTAAAAGAGACTTGCTCCTGGGGAGGAAAGCCATGGCAAATCTAGACAGCACACTAAAAAGCAGAGACATCACCCTGTCAACAAAAGTGCGTATAGTCAAGGCTATGGTCTTTCCAGTTGCAATGTATGGCAGTGAAAGTTGGACCATAAAAAAGGCTGAGCGCCAAAGAATTGAGGCCTTTGAACTATGGTGCTGGAGAAGACTCCTGCGAGTCCCTTGGACTGCAAGGCGATCAAACCGGTCAGTCCTAGAGGAGATCAATCCTGACTGCTCTTTAGAAGGCCAGATCCTGAAGCTAAAACTCAAATACTTTGGCCACCTAATGAGAAGGAAGGACTCACTGGAGAAGAGCCTAATGCTGGGAAAGATCGAGGGCAATAGAAGAAGGGGACGACAGAGAATGAGGTGGCTGGATGGAATCACTGAAGCAGTAGGCATGAGCTTAAATGGACTCCAGAAGATGGTAGAGGACAGGAAGGCCTGGAGGAACGTTGTCCATAGGGTCGCGATGGGTCGGACACGACTTCGCAGCTAACAAATCCTAAGTAAGAGATAATTTTCTACTTATGTTTATGAAAGCTCTAATAACTATGGGAAACAATTTCTTTATATTTTCTTTCTTACACTTTTGGCTTTTTTTCTTTTCTTCTCTCTCTTTTTTATTCTAAATATTGGTTTCTGTAGTTTTTATCTTTTTTATATTAAAAGCTTAATAAAGCTATATTTTAAAAGCACATTACATTAAGAACCTGATATTTTCCCGAACATGTGATCAGGTGGCTGGTACATGAGTGTGGTCCTGCTGTTTACCTTGGGGTCATTCTTGGCATCCATTGTAGCTTTTCATATTTTTCTTATTGATATTCTTCTTTTAAATTGTTTTAAATATGTGGTGAGCTGCCCAGGGCTGCCTTTAAAAAAATGGGTAACCATGTAAATCAAATCAATCCATTTCAATTGATGGTTTTGCGCAGCTTAGAAAGACAAGGATGAATCTAAGAACTTCATATTGTTCCTGAATCCATTTCTATCTTCTGCAAAGGATGGGCAAGTTATGATAATTGGTATGGAAATTGATCAGCAATTTAAACACTTAATATCATAAAAGAATAGAAACACAGGAAGCCATGACATAGAGAAAAAAAGTTTAAACATTATCTAGAAGGAACGTTAAAAATACAATACTTGAATTTTACCTACTGAGTATTCTATTATTAAGTGAACACATAGGGGCATGACTTTGTCTTTGTGTAAGTGACTATAATATTGCTCAGGGACAAACAAAATATGATAGGGTATAAGACCTACATGCAATGAAAGAAACATGGAATAACAAAATAAAATTGCATATTAATGTAAACAGAAAATTAATAGATTCCTGCATAGGGTAGTAAGATCAGTGAGAAATTTTGTGACTCTCCTGGTGACATTAGGGTTCTAGTCTGCTGACAAGTAACAAATAAGATTGTCTTCAAGATGGAAGGGACTTTTTTTGGAAAATTAAAATGCAAGACTTTGTTCCTTCGAGGCAGTCTTTTCTCTTAGCAATTGCCTGGACAAAGTCTGTGGTTTTCTTGGCAAGATCTCAGAATGGTTTGTTATTGCCTCCTTTCTCGGTTTGTGAAAGAGTGATTGACTCAAGGCTTTGGGGCTAAGGCAGGACTAGAACTCACGTTCTCCCAATTTCTAGCCTGGTGCCTTAACCTTTATGACAAGCTAGAGAAAGTATATATAATTATTTCATTTTTGTTTTCTCTGAATGTCTCATATCTTCTTACTAATCACACTTTCTACTCAGCTTATTGTTTAAGAATGCAGCTAAAAACTGATTCTATAAATCTTAATATGTTATTCTCTGCATACTTCTTCTAGTTTATACCTCTTTTTCTAGTATGTATATATATATTTTTATGTTACGCCCATCTGTACCTTTACATTTTATGTCAGTCTTTTAAATATGAATTACATTTCAAAAATATGTGGAATCAGCTCCCCCGGGAGCTCCGGATGGCCCCAGACCTTCAGTCCTTTCGTCGTGACCTTAAGACATATCTTTTCCAACAGGCTGACCTGGACTGATGATAATGGGGTTTTAATTATGATTTTAAATGTTTTTATTGGTTTTAGTGGGACTTTGACATAATTTAATTCTTTTTTAATATTTGTATTTATTGTATTTTATTGTTGTTAGCCGCCCTGAGTCCTTCGGGATATAGGGCGGCATACAAGTCTCATTATAAATAAATAAATAAAATAAATAAAAATACCAAGATGTCAGAATGTGTACAAGCATTCTGGATTATTCTGTATATAAAAATAAAGATAAAAGAGTTTGTCTCCTCTCCTCTCCTCTCCTCTCCTCTCCTCTCCTCTCCTCTCCTCTCCTCTCCTCTCCTCTCCTCTCCCCTTCCCTTCCCTTCCCTTCCCTTCCTTCCCTACCCTTGGTGACCATTCTCTGTAGGGCAGGGGTCCCCAACCCCTGGTCTGTGGAACAGTACCGGGCCATGGCATGCCAGCAACTGGTCTGCACAAACAAGCAAAGCCTCCATCCATGCGATGCAGGCAGCACACAAAAGCACACCCTCTGGGCCTTGGAAAAACCTCTCTCCACGGAACTGGTCCATGGTGCCTAAAAGATTGGGGACTCTGCTACAGAGGCTGCATTCCTGTGAAAGTTGGAGATTCCACCCTTCACCCCAAGGTAAAAATGGTTCTCTCACTCACAGCCTTCCAGAAAGATGTATAAGGTAACTTCTGGGGAAGGCCTTTTAGGACAAACTGGGGAGCCTCAACACCAAATGTGTTGTTTTCTTATACAGTATTGCATTACTATATTGTTTTATATGCTTATTGCTGCAAATAAGGCATGTTGTTACATACTGTAAAGTGCCCAGAATCCAGCTAAGACAGTGTATAAATTTCATATTTGCATAAAATGCTAAAAATTATTCCCACCCATTTAACTCCAGAGGAAAGGACCTCTTTCTATCCAGATGTTACCAAAGCAATGCATTTCGAGCCTCAAATCCAGCTTCCTGATAACAAAGTAAACTTTTGATTTTGACATTCTGTAGAAAAGTAAATGTGTACTCTGTTAACAGATTATATTTCTTTTTGTCGTAAGAAAACATTGCCCAAATGTTTAAGGTAGGGGTTTTGCTACTAAAAGCTTTTCCTCCATTGAGACAATATTTCCCCCATCCACAGGGACTTATCTTTACTGAATTGCTGCATTTTCTATAAAGTGATTTCATTACACTGCCAGAATGTTGGCATATATTAACAGTAGCTCTATAAGACTAACTAACAGATGGAACAATTAACAGTTTTCCCAATATATTACTATTAAACTATGTAAAGTTTCTAATCTTAAAATATGTCTTCAAGCAAATACTCTCTTTTAAAATTGCAGTTTCCCCTTCCTTTTCAATATTTCCTCACTTTCATGTTTTGTTAAAATATATTCATGTGTTTCAAAACAAAATAAAACAAGATGATTCATGAACTCCCATTCAACAAAGAGAGAAGCAAATGTTGATTCTGGAGAACATCAGGCATCCATGAAGGAGTGAGACAATGATTTGCTAATGAAACAGCTTAGTGGTTCATAAACATTAATTTAGTCTTAAGGAATAAGACCTTTTTTTCTAAGAAAATACATTCAAAATTGAAATGTGAAATTTGTTAAGTGCAAGTGCATTAAAAAAAAGATGACCCTTGATTTAACCAACAATGGCCACAATCACGTGCAAATATTGGCACACAAAAAATTTAAATGAATATTCATCTATTTTAGGTATTTCTTTAAGACCTTTTATGTGTGGGAAATGACTTATATTTTTAACTTCAAGGTCTAGGAATAGGTTTTAGTCCATATATGAAAATGAGAGTCTTATGAACAAATATTCAGTAGTGTTTCTTCCTTGAAATGGATCAAATACGAACAGTCAGTAACATCATAAGTAGTTAACCAGAAGGTCTAGTTTAATGAAAAGGAAATGTAGGGCTGAAGTGATAGCAGCGGTCCAATATCTAAAGGGTTGCCACAAAGAAGAGAAAGTTAAGTTTTTTTATTTTTATTTTTTTATTTTAATTCCATTTATATCCCTCCCTTCTCCGAAGACTCAGGGCGGCTTACAAGCTTAGCAGTAGCCTTCATTCTATGTATATGCCTGCTTATTAGGGCTTTCACACACACCCCAAGCGGCATTATTACAAAGTCAGCTTATTGCCCCCCCAACAATCTGGGTCCTCATTATTCTCCAAAACGCCTGAAGGCAAGGACAAGAAGCAATGGATGGAAACTAATCAAGGAGAGAACCAACCTACAACTAAGAAGAAATTTCCTGACAGTTAGAACAATTAATCAGTGGAACAACCTGCCTCCAGAAGTTGTGAATGCTCCAACACTGGAAATTTTTAGGAAGAGACTGGACAGCCATTTGTCTGAAATGGTATAGGGTTTCCTGCCTGAGCAGGGGGTTGGACTAGATGCCTCCAAGGTCCCATTATTATTATTATTATTATTATTATTATTATTATTATTATTATTATTATCATCATCATCATCATCATCATCATCATCATCATCATCATTTTAGTCTTTGTCTATTCACTGCAGAGTGAAGGCCTCTTCTGCATGTTTCCAACCAATAAGGTCCTGAGCTTTCTTTTGCCAATTGGGCCTGCAATACTTGCTGATGTACATAGATTTTACATAAGGATAATGAAATGTTTTGGAGTTCCCATTTTCTGAAAGCCGTTCCACAGCTTGACATGGTCAACACAGTTGAAGGACTTTCTATAATCAGTGAAGCACATATTGACTTATTTTTGGTATTCTTCAACTTTGTCAACTTCAAAGCATTTCCTGCTATTCTCTTTGAGAATGGTGGGTACATATACTATATGTTTAAGATCATATCAAGGAAATTGATTGAGTTCTTGGGCTTTAGCTTGATTTGGGACAGGAACATGGACAGTTCCACATGGGATCTGTTCCACAGCTAGCCTTTTTCAGCTTCTTTGCTATTATAATTGGCATGTTCCATGTCCTTGTAAAGATAAGATAACCTTTACTGTCATTTTTTTTACTGTGGGCACAATGGCACACATCAAAAATGAAATTTAGTTGCCCGCTCTGAAAGTGGAACACGTACATGACACACACCTAACCATACTATATACACATATATATAGATCCACATCCTACATATACATAACAAATAAATATTAAATACTGTCCATCTTGAATATATAACGGCAGGAGGAAGCTTGAGAGTTGACAAAGTTAATGCTGTATGGAATGAATACAGTTGGTTTGATTTCTATGTATTCCATTTGGTACTGTCCATTTATGTAATGTTTTCTTTGTTTGAAACTGTGAAAGCAATTCAGTAATCAAAAACAGATAACTCATCCTCCTGCTTAATTACTGTTTCATCCAAACCAACTTCTGTTTTCCTCTTTATTGTTTTCACTGTTGACGTTCCAGGCTCCAAACACAAGCCACACATCTTGCTTGCATGTTCGGTGGATTTCACATTGAACTGGACTATAAAATGTTGTCAATCTCCTTTCCATCAGTGATTGGAGCATTAACTTGAATAGCCATCATATTAAAATATTGTCTGCAAAGTCTAATTGATACTGTTTTGTCATTGACTGCATTGCACCCAAGTATTACCTCTGTTACATCCTGCCTGATTATGAAAGCAACACCATTTTTTTCCGTCTTTCATATCCTGTGTAGTAAAAAGACTGATCTTCTGTTTGTGTGTCCAATTCCTGTCCATTTCAGTTTACTGATTCTTGAGATACCAAGGTGTCATTGATTTGTTTTATCTTTCACTGTGTTGAGCGCTTCCATATCGATACTTCTTAAGTTGCTTCATGTTCCCGCACAGTCCTGTCTTTTTATCTTTTGATTTCCTTTTCCTGCATGGCAACATCAGCAATGAGATGTCAATCCATTAGTATTCTCAAAGATCTTTCGCTCTTCCTCAGCAGCACATTAAGTGCCATCCTATCTGAGAGCCCGTCATCTGGCACGATAAAGTCAATTGTTTCATTTTTATTTTTTTTTCTGTTCATTTGGTTTTCTAAGTGCAGGGGTAGGCAACCTTGGCTCTTTTATGACTCGTGGACTTCAACTCCCAGAATTCAGAAGTGGTTTACCTTTTTTTTTCTCCTGTACAATATGAAATGATGCCTTTGCCATTGTCTCAAAAGTGATTATCTGATCAATTGATAAGTGCCTGCTTGATTTATCTGGGCAGCTAGGATGACCTTCACCCCTTGGATGACCTTACTGGGAATAATAATAATAATAATAATAATAATAATAATAATAATAATAATAATAATAATAATAATAATAATTTTATTTATATACCGCCCTTCTCCCGAAGGACTCAGGGCGGTGAACAGGGCAAATATATAAAAAATACAAAAATACAAAAGTTAAAAGAAAATTAAACATATTCCCGAATAAAAACAGTAAATACAAATATTAAAAATGACCATAAAACCCAACCCATCCCCCATCAGGCCAGGCCAGCTTGTTCAAATAAGAGTGTCTTCAGATCGCGACGGAAGGAGCGAAGGTCGGGCGCCATCCGGAGCTCAACCGGCAGCCGATTCCATAGCTCCGGGGCGCCCACAGAGAAGGACCTCCCCCTGGAGGTATATAGGTAATCCTATATATTCCCAGAAATACACACATACACACAAACAGAGAGAGAGGGGGGCGGATCTCGGAGTCCTAGTGGACAATCACTTAAATATGAGCCAGCAGTGTGCTGCAGCTGCCAAAAAAAGCCAACACAGTGCTAGGCTGCATTAACAGAGGGATAGAATCAAGATCATGTGAAGTATTAATACCACTTTACAATGCTTTGGTAAGGCCACACTTGGAATACAGCATCCAGTATGGTCACTGCATCCAATTTTGGTCATCACGATGTAAAAAGGATGTTGAGACTTGTACAGAGAAGAGCATCAAAGATGATCAGGGGACTGGAGGCTAAAGCATATAAGGAACGGTTGCTGGAATTGGGTATGTCTAGTTTAATGAAGAGAAGGATGAGGAATGACATGATAGCAGCGTTCCACACAAGCACTATTTAGAAAATACAGGAAGAATCACACTGGATCTATTCACAAGCCAGTACTGTATAGCAGTAGTGAAATATGTTTACTTTGTCTATAAACTGGTTTAGAAGGAACAACATTCTCTGAGTCCTGATACCCAGTGATTCACATTCAGAAGCCTACTGTCCAGAGAGAAACTTATAAATCTGTTATTGCTAGGAAATTATCCATCCCAATGGGAACTAAATCTAGTTTA
The DNA here is from genome assembly GCF_964194415.1 of Vipera berus. Lineage (NCBI taxonomy): Eukaryota > Metazoa > Chordata > Lepidosauria > Squamata > Viperidae > Vipera > Vipera berus. Next base: position 66,658,394 of record NC_138203.1, read on the forward strand.
ACTTTGGGAAATAAAGGGATCTATTACAGTTCCCTGGATTAAGAACAAGATCCATTCCTAAATCTGTCTTTAAGTCAAATTAAGTTGCATGTAAATTGGAACTCATACTTGTGAACAAGCTGCCTATTACTAAAAATGGCAGACAGCAACAAAATGAAATGTAGAGAATGTAGAGGGAAAAAAAGGTAAAAAACCCCAAATGTACAGGTACAGATTAGGTAAAACCTGGCTCCGTGGCAGTAATTGCAAGAGAGATCTTGGAGTCCTAGTGGACAATCACTTACTGTAAATATGAGTCAGCAGGGTGCGGAGGCAGCCAAAAAAGCCAATGCAATCCTCGGATGCATTAACAGAGGGATAACATCAAGATCACGTGAAGTACTAATACTTCACCCTACAATAATGCATCCAGTTTTGGTCACCACATTATAAAAATTTGGTCACCAGTTTTGGTCACCACATTATAAAAAAGATGTTGAGGCTTTGGAAAGAATGCCGCAAAGAGCAACAAAGGTGATTAGAGGCCTGGAGGCTAAAGCATATGAAAACAGTTTCAGGAATTGAATATGGCTAGTCTAGTGAAAAGAAGCACTAGGGGGTGACATAATAGCAATATTCTAATATCTCAGGGGCTGCCACAAAGAAGAGGGGGACAACCTATTTTCCATAGCACTAGAAGGCAAGACAAGAAACAATGGATGGAAACTAATCAAGGAAAGAAGCAACCTAGAACTAAGGAGAATCATTAATCAGTGAAACAGTTTGCCTTTAGAAGTTTTGAGTGCTCTATCACTGGAGGCTTTTAAGAAGAGACTGGACAGCCACTTGTCTGAAATGGTATAGGGTCTCATGCTTGAGCAGGGGGTTGGACTAGAAGACCTTCAGAGGTCCCTTCCAACACAGTTATTCTGTTGTGTTCTGTTCAGTTCTGAATTTCAGACTTGGGCATTTTATGGCCACTGAGCCACATCCAGCCCTTTGGATGTGCCTGTCCAGACTGTGTGAGATCAATCAGAAATTAGAAATCAAATTAAATAAATGTATGCCTTGCACGCAAAACAATTACACTGCTTTTATTTTGCATTGATGCTATTTTTTCCCCCAATTTACATATGTGCATGCATGCATGCCTATGTATCTCTGGAGGCCCTATGGATCGGCCCTCCACAATAATCCCAGTTTCTCATGTGGCCTCTTGGGAAAATTAATTGGCCACTCCTGCTGTATATTAAAAATGTGTGACTTCAACTGTTCATGAAAACATTGTGTGGCTTCAGTAGTTCATTGGCTCAAGGAAGCGGAATGCCATTTAGTAATGGACAGCCATTTGTAAGAATGAGTTGCCCTCAAGTCAGACGTTCTTAACTGAAGGATTGAATGTATTTTCGAGATTGTGGGTCTCAGGCTGATTTCTATTGTTACCTATTGATAACTAATTGGAACTCAGTGGTTTTAATTACTTAACCTTCTGAAGTTTTGAACAAAGATTGCACTATGTAGCTCTCAAATCACTACATGCAAATTATTATTTAGCTTATTGTGCATGAAAAAATTGTGCAAGTGATACAGTTCACAGAACATATAAATAAGGGAGGCTACCTGCAGAATGGCTTCCATGAGGGAAGGAAGGACATTTTAGAGGGCATTTTCTGTAGCATATAGCTCACATAGATGATGATACATGCATAACAGTAAAATAGCTTATAAAAATGCTACTTTTATTTATTTCAGCTTATAAATGGAAACTTGTCTTGGAAGGTCCCATCAGACAGACTGAAATTTTATAACAGTCTTAAACTTCCCCAAAGTCAACAGAAGTAATAAAATAGGCAAAATCTACAAGAGAGTTATGGAAATTTGTAGGAGCAGAAATAATATCAGGATGACATTTGATTAAATATTTAATTAAGTTAAATACACACCAGTGTCTTAATTCAGAATGTTTTTTTAATGAATGCGCTCTACCAAAATGAAACTAAGACATATCAATGATGCTTTTTTAAAAAAAAATGATTACATTTAATAGCTCATATACGATCTCTTGTATAGTTACTGTCAGATATTACACATCGTTGCAAGTCACATGTTCTGCTTTTTTCCTTGTAGACCTCTGTTCGGGAAGGAGGAAAAAAGAAGGGTAGATAGAAGAATATGTTACAGAGACTAAGATCTAATCCACTGGGAATTTGGTACAAAATGAAAACAAGCAAAAATTGATATCTACGTTGTAAAAGGTCAAAGAAGGCCTTTTTTGCTCAAAATCTGAAGAAGCACAGAATAACACTGGAGATGAAGGTTGGGCTCAGACTGGTCAGATTTACTTTTTAAAGGAATATGCTCCATAAAAACTTCAGAAAATTTATACTTTCCTCAAATACACGGTGATTAGAGAAACAATGGAGGAGTAGCACTATTGTGATTGTATTTTACAATGTTTTCAGAAAAGACCCTGGGACTCACTGTATACAAAGTGCTTGACCCATCCTTGAATTAGGTTCTTTCCCAATCCTTTTATTTTAATTTAAAAGTAGCCAAGGGCCCAGGAATATATTATGAAAAGGGTTTTCCCACTACTGTTTCTGGAACTGCTTCAACCTAAATAAAATATGATGTCTTAAATGTAGGTCTGTTTGAATCAACCCTGACAGGATTTGATATCAATACTTGAAAAATTCAAATTTGGACATTTTTGAAATGTTGTTGTTTTTTAAATTGTCCATATTTTCTTTTGGAGAAACTGTTAGGAGTGTCCTGACTTGGGTTCTTAGGAAAGAAAAACCCTCAGTTCCATTGGTGAAGTGAAAGGTTCATTTTTACTAAATTCAAGTGATTACAGCATAAGCAAAGCTGGATCTGAGTGTTTCTGCACAAAGCCTGCAGTTTTCCCTCTTGCCAGGTCCTCCCCCACTTGACCAGTCTGTCAATGTCCAATGATATTCAGATTACATGTTTTGAGAACAGCTCTGAGGTTTAACACTTCTTTGGTGGTTTCCAGTGCTTTTTTTGTAAAAGAAAAAGGTGCCGGAACTCACACATGTCATACAACCCACCTTGCCTACCCTACAAGGTTCCATCCAAAAAAAGTGCCGGAACTCCGTTCTGAGCATTCTATGAGGAAAAAAGCCCTGGTGGTTTCACATTCTGTTCTCATGGCCCCATTCTTGATCAGCCAGTCTGTTCCAGATTGACACCTTTGATTCCTGTTACCCTGTCATCCCCCCACCTTTACTTCCCTAATTTCTTCATCCTTTTATGGCAGGATGCCAACGAAGTGGAGTAAGCTGAAGATGTCCTGACAGAAACTTCCAAATATACAAACCACTTCTTTTTTTGACAGAAAGGGATGAAAATAGAAGAGACAGTAGATCATTTAGATGACATTAATCCTTCCAAGTTTCAGGTGCAAATCTGCTAGAGGATACATTTTGGAAATACTTCCTCTTCCCCGCCCTATAATTCTTTCAAGGCAGAGGTAGCAATAATAAATAAAGGAGAACACAACAGTTCCAAATGATCTGAAAAAGCACCTATAGAAACACTTGATGAACCAGTGCAACTGGAAGGAGAAAAAAGGAAGAGGAGAGGGAAGAATATTTTCCAAGGACTAAGATCTAATCCACCAGGAATTTGGTACAAAATGAAAACAAGCAAAAATCGATATCTATATCATACAAGGTGAAAGAAGGACTTTTTTAACTCAAAATGTGAAGAACCACAAAGTAACACTTGGGGATGTCTTTCAAGAACATATTCTTTAAAAAAGTGAATCTGACTGTTGTAAGTGAACTTCCATATATATATTTCAAAAAATGTTTTTTTTTAAAAAAAATCAGCCATTTTACTTTTCCACTCACTTTGCTGAGCATTAGGTTTGATGTGATATTGAAGAAAGAGCTTTGTCTTCTTCTTTCAGATATGTGTTATGATTTGATGCCTAGTTTGATTACTTGTTTTTTGGGACACCAGGAGAATTGTCAATAACTAATTGGCAAGTTTGGCCCCTTCTGGAAATAACCCCATATCCCTGGCACAACTTGGAGTGTTCAGGAATATAGGTTGGAGACCAAATCTGTGTGAGTCTGCAGAGGGTACTGAAGCAGACCTGGAGAACCACAATGCCATAGAGACAGACAGGTAAAAGTGCTGGCACATAAGAACTTACCTTGTTAGTCTTACCAACCTGCCCTTATGTTTACAGCAGTAAACAGTTGAGTCATGGCTTGTGAGCATTATTCTGGCATTCATTCATTCATTCATTCATTCATTCATTCATTCATTCATTCATTCATTCATTGTCAAGAGACTTCACTTTTGCCCCAGTTGTGCAGAATTTAAAAACAAAGGTCCCCTTGACCCCATTTAGATTTCTGAGAGCCACAATGAATTCCAGGTTGAGTTGACAGGATCAGTGTGCAAGTGCTCTGTTTGCACAAGTTAAAGCAAAGTTAACCCTTGCCTTTAAGGAACAAGAAAAGAAGTAGAGAGCTGAGCAATTGAAACTCACAAGTCTCTTCACAACCATCTGATACAATTTGTAGTCTGACACCATTTCCTTCATTGATTTGTTAATGTGCTTCAGTAGTTGACTCAGTTGAAGAACTGTTGAATTGACGCAACAATTCTAGATGGCTTCAAAAATAGCTTCAAAACTACACTAAAGAGACAAATAGGTCCCTTCTTACCAAACACATACAAAGTCAGATCCTCTCCTACATTGGGATGTACAAAACCACTATCCTAAAATCCCCAAATCTGGGAAACTTCATTGTTTGAATTCCTAAACTCCAACTCCAGAACAAAAAAGACAACACAGTGGAGAATTAGCTAGTAGCTAATTTTATACATTACCTTTTGATTATAAACTCATTGAATACCCTTATTTTCCATTTTATGGAATGATGAAGATATGTGAAATCCAATCCTGTTGTTTACCCAGTTATGAACAAACCTCTGTGCCTATTAGGTCCTGAGTCTAGCTAACCATTCAGAAATTAATTACCCATCTTCTTAATGATCCTTGATGAAATTATATGTATTTTATCAGTTCATGCATGGGTGAATTTGTCAAATGCTCTAGGGAACACTGTGATCTATATGAGTTTTTCACAATTTCCTTTTGGTTTATTGCAAAAGTAACCAAGTCTGATAAATCTGAGTTTCCAGTTCTTGGAGAAATGTGATATCTCTTTATTGCTATTAACTTTCTGCCTAATGTATGTCCCTACATTTGGCTATGTTCACATAAAACACCAATATGGTGAAATGGAAACAAAACAAAATAAAACAAAATACCTGGAGTTTGTACTTGCTTTAGGTGTGCCATTATCAGGAATCATTAACATTTGGACCAAAATGAGCTTCAAAAGACTGTGACACCTGTGGCTACTGCGGGCTCATTGATTCAAGGAGGCTTTAAGCTATTTTAAATTGAGACCATTGCAAGTTCAATAAATAAATTAAATGAACAGTGTCCTGTGTCAGGACTTAAAATATAATCTTGCCAGGAAGTTTCTTTTTCTTAGGAAAAAAACAAAACAAAACACTCCATCAATAATGTGTAGGAAACTCTGTGAATACAAAATACAACTCAAAACAAATCATCTAACATTATAAAGAATAGATGGCACATTTTGCAGAGATAGTAATAGAAATAGCACTTTGACTTATATACTGCTTCATAGGGCTTTATAGCCCTCTCTAAGCAATTTACAGAGTCAGCATGTTGCCCCCAACAATCCGGGTCCTCATTTTACCCACCTAGGGAGGGTGGAAGGCTGAGTCAACCTTGAGTCAGTCAGAATCAAACACCTGGCAGGGCAGAGTTTGCCTGCAATACTGCATTCTAACCATTGCACCACCATGGAGATACTGAAAGATACAGGACAGATTTGGCAACTGTCCCCATAATGTGCCCTGTTTGGCTGTTCTTCCATTAATGGAGAAACCAGCAGGGGAGCCAGAGTTATTCTACTACCTCTGTGGATATGTGCAAAGTTGGTAATTCCCACATCTGTGTTCTATGGCAGGTACATTTTGCCTACTTCTTTGAAGTTGCAGGGCATTCTGGGTCTGTCCTCATTTGCATCTAACCATGGTGCAAACATGGCCTTATTCTAATAGGCTCCCATTAAAGTATTATTATATTGTCCTCAGCCCAAGAATGAAATTTAAATGATCCTTAATACAGTCTTTTGTTCCTCAGGCTGGCACAAATCCACAGCTGTTTGAAGGTGTGCAAAATAGAATATGGAGACAGCCCAGCATCTCTTGATCACTTAACAATAAAAATAATATAACAATAATAGAGTTGGAAGGGACCTTGGAGGTCTTCTAGTCCAACCCCCTGCTCAGGCAGGAAACCTTACACCATTTCAGACAAATGGTTGTCCAGTCTCTTCTTAAAAACTTCCAGTGTTGGAGCATTCACAACTTCTGGAGGCAGGTTGTTCCACTGGTTAATTGTTCTAACTGTCAGGAAATTTCTTCTTAGTTTTAGGTTGGTTCTCTCCTTAATTAATTTCCATCCATTGCTTCTTGTCCTGCTTTCAGGGTGCTTTGGCTCCTGCCATTCTCTTTGGCTGACATCTGCTATTTTCAACTTGAGGGGGAATATGGGGGACACAATGGGCAGTTCTGAAGCCCATTGGCATCTTTTTTAAGTGAGAAAGATGGCCTGGGAGCTTTCAATGATGGCTGAACAAAACAAGATCTCCAATGACTTTGCCAGCAAGTGGGATGAAAAGGATAGGTTTTGTGGTTTGCTAACTCTCTATCTCTGTTATGACCGGTGAACAATTCCCCTTTGAGACACAAAATAAAGCAGAACAAGCAAGTCAGCCATTTGTCAAACCTGGCACCTTTCTAGACTCCACCCCATCCTTGTATGATTGGTGGATGGCTCCATGCTGATTGGTGAAAATCATGGCAGCAAAGCCAGAGGATTTTTTTGTTTGTTTGTTTACCAATTATTGTCTTAGCACAAACTCCACAGGTAAAATCAGGAGAGCCCCTTTGGCAGCAAGCAGTGGCAATGGCAACAATACATTTTACGCCAGTGTGTTCTTTTGCCAATTCAAACATAGATGGAAAACACTGTCCAGATTTAGCTCAGAACTGGGGAAAGATCCTGTATGAAGAATAGCAGGAAGAAGGTTTGCCAATTGTGCATTTTATTTTCCCACTTTATTTTTCACCCATAGGAGTGAATTGCAGGAGCACATGGAGGTGTGAATAAATAATTGTTCCAGAAAGCACAGGAAAATAAGCTTTTATGTTTTAAAAGCTGACCATGGCTATCAACAGGCCTAGCATTTTAACATTTTTTTAAAAAAATGATAAGAAATACCCTTTTACCATCACTTAAAGATGAGAAACAAAAGGAATCAGATGCTTAAGTTTCCTCTTACAGTGATTTCAGGTGGAAATTTAATTCCTAACTCAGACTAGGACATGCCTTCTAATCATGAACTATCATATAGCTAGATGGAGGAAGAGATCACATTTTTTTTCCAAATGGTATTAACCCATAGCATCCAAAAAAAAGGTCCCAAAAGCTATGATTTCGGTCACTTTGGATTTGATGGTCAGAAACTGTTGCATTTACAGTATTTTCCTAGGCTCTCTAAAATATTCTCTGAAGGAAACTGAATCAGAAGCACTCCAAAACTCTATTGTTTATTTCAGTGGTACACTTTTTGGAATATGATTTGAAATCAATGTGATTTAGATTTAGTTTTGTGTTGTTAAGAGTCTGCACAGAGTGGTGTGGTCTGGGCCTGGTACCCTGATGTGCTAATTTTCTACTTGCAGAGAGAAGGATGTTTGAATATTTATTATTTTATCTATTTAATTGTATCTTGACTTTATTAATTTTACAAATAAGATGGTGAACATATTGAACAGACCACCTTTCTCCTATTTTCCTCACTACAACAACCCTGTGAGTTGGGTTGGGCTGAGAGTGTGTGACTGGCCCAAGGTCACCCAGCTGGCTTTCATGGTTAGGTAAAGACTTCAACTTACAATATCCTGCTTTCCAGCTCGGTGTCTTAACCATTAGATCAAATTAGATCTCAATACTGAATTGAAATAATTTACTCTATTTCCCTTTATTCTGTGGCAGGATTCTGCTTTGCTTATAACAAAATGGCTCAGCTCTCTAGATATAGCCTTGGTGGAGCAGTGGGCTAATGCCTCCTTAAGTAACATCAGCTGCCTGCAATTAGTGCAGATTCGCATCCCACCAGGCTCAAGGTTGACTCAGCCTTCCATCCTTCCGAGGTAGGTAAAATGAGGACCCAGATTGTTGGGGGCAATAAGCTGACTTTGTAATAATGCCGCTTGGGGTGTGTGTGAAAGCCCTAACAAGCAGGCATATACATAGAATGAAGGCTACTGCTAAGCACATTGATTTGTGCTTTAAATTGTAAGCCACCCTGAGTCTTCGGAGAAGGGCGGGATATAAATGGGATTAAAAAAAAAAACATGATGAGAAGAGAGAGAGAAGAAAAGAAAAGAAAAATAAGGTTTGAGTTCTTTTGGAAAGTGTGCTGAGTCTCAAACTGCAAACATATTTATATGTATATCTCTGCTCTTCTGTCAAGAACTGTGAAAAGGATAAACACTTCATAAAAAACCTCCTGCCACAGAACCAAACATATTGAAATGACTTTTTATGGAGATATGGAAAAAAAGAAGAAAGAAAAAAATGCATAAAGCTTGTTTTTCTGGAGGGTTCAATTATTTAGAATGCTGGTAGCAAACTTTGATTGATAAAGCTAACCTTTCCTTCCCTGGCTATAGTTTGATCACACAATGATGAGAATGAGTGAGAGAATGGAAGAATAATATTTGGATTTCAACACAATAATGAAAATGCAGAGACTGCCTTTGACTTTTACAAGGTGAGAAATGATTTCACATTTCCAATGTAGGGAGGCAGAAATCTCTTTTAAAAGCTAGTGAGGTTGGATTTGTCGAATGTACTTCTATTAGTTCCATTATTTACAAGATGACTTGATTTTTCTGGCATCATTCTCACAGGATATCAAAGACAAACCTAGCCAGAAAAGCACAATTCTTTTCCATTGCATTAATGACTCAATACCCAAGTGCTTAATATGCAGATTGGATGTGAAAAATTGCTCAGGAACACAAACATGTGCGACTAATCCTGTCTTCAGATGAACCCCAATTTTTAAACCATCCATTTTGCATTTGCTTGATTACAGCCTAGAAACATCAGATGTGACCGCCATGTATATAAAATATATAACAAGAACATTGTTTACAATGCAAATAAAGGGGTTTTTTTATAAGTCTTTGGTTTCCTGCTACAGTTAATGGGTCTTCTCTGTGTGTTTACTGTAGCATCTCATCCCAGTTATACATTAATTTAACTTACTAGACAACACTGATTTTCCCCTAACTCTCTGCTGAATGGGTAAATCTTTCCCTTATGTTTTCTAATATAGAGATGAAAAATATAATTTACAGAATTTTACTGGTGATAGCTAAATAGCTGCTTCTCAGTGACCTGGTCACAGATTATGCTGGTCAGTCACGTGGCAGCATCCTACAAATAGAGGATGAACTGATTCTTTCTAAGTTGCCCTGTGCCTAGCCACCAGAGATCTGGCTTCCTTATTATTCAAAAAATATAACCATACCTGGATGACTGAGAATCTCCACAGACATTCAAAGATATAGAAAAAGCATGGTAGAGATGAACATAGAATAATAGAATTGGAAGAGACCTTGGAAGTCTCCTAGTCCAACCCCCTGCTCAAGCAGGAGACCCTATACCAGGGGTCTGCAACTGTTCTGTACCAGCCTGCTACCGGCCCTGCAGAAAAGGCAGGGATAACCCCTTACAAACGGCAAGAGGCTGGAATTACGCCTGCCAGATTTATAGCTACAAAAACAAACAAGACACGAACCAAGAAACAGGAGCTTTAAGAAACACGAACTATCCAAGTGGTTGCCTTCAGCAAACCAGCCCTCCCCACACATTCCCCATATATAGAGTGGCTTCTCTCTGCCTCCTTCCGAGAAGCCCCATTGCCTTCCTCTGTTTACTCCTAATTGACTGCCTCCTGCGTCGGGCGTCCTTGAACAGGGCCAGCTGTGGGTCATCTTCATCCACGCTGTCAGGCTCACACAGCTGGGTCTCCGTGGTGACCAAGTGGGAGGGGCCTGGCTGAGGGCTCTCATCAGCAAGATCTTCAACCCCCTCAGCAAGGTCTTCAACACCCCCCTCCTCCTCCTCTGAGTCATCCGACCCAACTGCCAAACCCACAGGCTGACCCTGAATCACAACAGCAACCTTGACAACTTTAAGACTTGTGGACTTCAGCTATGCTGGCTGAGGAATTCTGAGAGCTGAAGTCCACAAGTCTTGAAGTTGTCAAGGTTGCAGACCCCTGCCCTACACCATTTCAAATTGGGAACACTACCTTGTCAAAAAGTTTCCTCCCATCAAGAGCACAACACAGGAAAAACACTAACATACCTATAAGAAGATCAAGCTTGGGATAGTCTTCTGGTTCTCCAAAAGAATTTTGGCCTTGGTGATGATTCGTGCAGGCTGTCACATCTTTTATACTGGAGATTCAAGAGAATGATATTGATTGAGCTCCTGCAACAGTTGGAGGTTTGAAAGTTACTACTGTAGAGGTAAATACTGGCTCAGTTGAAAGTGTATCCCTGCCTATGAGAAGTAGCCAGTAAACTCACGAAGCTATCCTGTAAAGCAATAAAGTACTCCAGCCCAAATGGATAAGAACACTTGAAAGGATATAAGGGAGGTGGGGCAAGTGCTTAGAAACTCCAGCAGAAAAATGTGCCACGGTATCAAATTTGCAACAGGAAAGAAGTGGGTAAAGGTTTAAGTCATCCATTAATGTCCCTTAAAAACGGGTTGCTTCCCATTTTGATGACAGGACAATCGGACAATCCAGTTAAGATCTAAGAGCAACATCTAAAGCTGGTTTTATTTGTATAGGTCTTTTTCATATAAATCATATCCAAAACAGCTTACTTCGATATAACATAACATATATACATATACATAAAGATAAAGGTTTCCCTTGTCCAGTTGTATATGACTCTAGGAAGTGGTGGTCATCTCTGTTTCTTAACTGAGGGAGCCAGAATTATCCAAAGACACTTCTATGGTCATGTGGCCAGCATGACTATACACCAAGATGCATGGAACATGGTTACCTTCCCACCGAAGTAGTACCTGTTTATCTACTCACATTTGCATGCTTTCGAATTGCTAGGTTGGCAAGAACTAGGGCAACTAATGGGAGCTCACCCTGTTGCATGGTGCTCGGATCTTTCCAGAGGACAAGCATCTTTAAGTACTGAGCCATTGCATCCCCTCCATACATATACATATACATATACATATACATATACATATACATATACATATACATATACATATACATATACATATACATATACATATACATATACATATACATATACATATACATATACATATACATATACATATACATATACATATACATATACATATACATATACATATACATATACATATACTGTCATCAACAATAATTCATTATAATCTGTATAGGTTCCTCGTGGATTTTTGTATTTTTTATAAATTATTTCCATTTTTAGTATAGTTATAGCATGCTTTTTCACAAGCCGGTATTGAAATTT